>NW_020664542.1:373293-432922 GCF_002925995.2 Terrapene triunguis | reverse complement strand
TCAAGTTGCAGTGGGGGGGGGGTCTAGGTTGGATATTAGGAAAAACTTTTTCACTAGGAGGGTGGTGAAGCACTGGAATGCGTTACCTAGGGAGGTGGTGGAGTCTCCTTCTTTGGAGGTTTTTAAGGCTCGGCTTGACAAAGCCCTGGCTGGGATGATTTAGTTGGGAATTGGTCCTGCTTTGAGCAGGGGGTTGAACTAGATGACCTCCTGAGGTCCCTTCCAACCCTGATATTCTATGATTCTATGATTCTGTGCTCAAACCACTGAGCTATACCTCTCCCCCAGGTCTGTGTGTTTACAATGCACCCTGCATATGCAAATACACAGCTGCTGGAGGAAGCCTCTGTAACTCCTTGTATGTCACTGCCCTTGCAGGATGGACACGAAGAGTTTGGCTAGCATTGCTGTGCCATAAAGATTGCTATGAATCATATAGGTGTAACCCTTCTGCCAGGTGGAGCCAGCAGCAAAAAGGGCCAGGTTCAGTATCTAGGGGTGCCTTTTTAACAATACAACACAAAACCGGCTCGAGCCCCCACCCAGTGACCTGCGACAATTACACACCACCCCCTGGGTGCCTCTGAGAGGCAATACTTTTCCCCTCGCAAGCACAGAGTCTGAGTGTAGCAAAAACTTTTAATAAAAAGGAAGGAATTAACAGCATTAATTTGGGAAAACACCGCAACTAGGGTTCTTGAACACAAACCATGAGCAAAGGACCCACCCCCAAGTAAGTAGGGCAGTGTCCTTTTCCCCTCAGGGTCTTAAGTCCAGTAATCCAAAAGTCCCTTTAAAGTGCCCATCCCTTCTCTGTACCCCACTCACAGTTACTGTCCTTGGCCAGTGCAGCCCCAGAGTTCAGAGGTTCATCCGCAGAGTTCACCTCCCACCCTGTGTGGAAGGTAAAGGAGGCACCTTACACACTGCACTGGTACTCGCTCGTTGCCCCAACAGCCGATTGCCACGCCTCTACAGGGCTCTGCTCTGGCCCTCTCCATAAGCTTCTCTGCTGGCCGCTTACCACACCTCTTCACCAGCCACCCTGCTGGTCACACCTCTCTACCAGCTGCCCACTCACCAAGATGTCTTCAGGGCTTCCCACACACACTTTTAACACAGCTCTTACTAATTTCAACTGTTAGTGGGGGAGCCTCACTACTGGTGCACACAGGCAGTCTCTTGCAATAGAAACACTATCTCAGAGTAGATCTAATACTTAGACCAAGGTATCAGTGATTTCAGCTCTACAGCCTGTAACAAGACTCTCAATTGAATCTAAATTAGCCTTTTCTCATACCATAGAAAGAGAAATGGTCAACAAGTGTCTAAAATCAAGGCACAAGAGGGTGGCTATATGCTGTGGAACCCATGTCCCCTGCCTAGCGAGTGCTGTTGAATTGAGGGTGAGTCTCTCGATTGGGGTATGCCAGGTACAGTTCTGCTGCCCTCGGTTCACACAACAAGGATAACAACCCCTTATTACTCCTGCCCCAATAACAAAAAGACTGGGAATCCAACACCAGCCACATGTGATCACTTGGGCAAGCAATCCCATCATGCTGAGCACCTAGGCAGGGTGGGTGTGTCCATGCAAATTAGATCAGCTTCAGAAGTCTTTTTCCACAGCGCACCACTAGATGTCAGGAGAGAGCTCATCCAGACTCTGCTTACACAAGCACTCGAATAACTCCACAAGGTGTCCCTGGGGTGGCCAGCCACCTGATGTTCTGGGGGCAGATGCTTAGATGAGGTATAAGAACTTACATTGTTGTTTGCAGTGTTGCTGTAGCTGTGTTGGTCCCAGGATATTAGAGAGACGAGAGGGGTGAGGTCATATCTTTTATTGGACCAACTTCTCTTTGTGAAAGAGACAAACTTTCGAGATACACAGAACTCTTCCTCAGAAGAACGTCTTCCTTCTAGTATAAGAACGTAGACAGGTAGAGAAGAAACTCATTGCTGTAAGGTATTATTGAGGCTGACAACGAGGCAAGATTTTTAAAAAAGGGGTGAACCTTTTCATGGCTAACAAGAATATTCAGAGTTACAGTCATGAACACTAAGGGTATGTCTACACTACAGGATTAATCCGAATTTAGATAATTCGAATTTGGGAAACAGGTTGTATAAATTCGATTGTGCGCGGCCACACTAAGCACCTTAATTCGGTTTTTAACTACATTAATTCGGTGGTGTGCGGCCACACTACCCCATTAACTTAAACACAGTAATTCGGTGGTGTGCGGCCACACTAACCCTAATTCGAATTAACAAAATCGATTTAGGCGTTACTCCGCTCGTCGAGGTGGAGTACAGAAATCGATTTTAAGTGCCCTTTAATTCGAATTAACTGGCTCTGTAGTGTGGACGGGTGAAGGGTTAATTCGGATTAACGCAGCTAAATCCGAATTAAAGTCCTAGTGTAGACCAGGCCTAAAAGAAAACCCAAGGGGTTTGGATGGGACCTAAACCCTCCTGCTTCAGGGCTTAATTAAGCCAGCCTCTTACAATGGGGTCGGGAGGAATTTTCCCTGAGGGTGAGCAGCTATTGCACAACTGCAGCATTTCTTGCACCTTCCTCTGAAGCATCTGCTATTGGCCACAATAAGAGATAGGAGATGGGGCTAGATAGACATGGGGTCTGACCTAGCCTGGCAATTCTTATGGTCCTAAGAAAGAGAAATGCTACATAAAGACACAGTTTAATAGGCTGTTTTGTATCCTAGCCATGTCCCAGTCATCCTTCATTTCAGCTCTTTCCTCATTTATTAAGAGGCATGTTTTCTCTCTAGCAGTTTTTTTTTAGTACTTTCCCCCTGATAGATTTGTAGAAGTCCTTGGACCCTTCGGATAGATATTAATCCATTCTGCACATTTGTCTGACTGCCTCTCCTTCCTCTCCCATGCACATAGCTTGGTATTATCATCAGCTCTGTGGGGCACCCCCTCACAAAGCCATATTGCTGCCTGCTTGTGGTTACTTGTCGTCTTCTTTATCAGAGGATTATCGTGTGGTGCCCCTTAATTGTTATAATTAACCCCTCTGCTTTTAAATACATACAAATCTGAACTGAATTTTTTAAAAATGATTGTTTTGATTAAAAAAAAAATCTTGGATTTTTATCCACCATGCGGAGGTGTGAGCTGGGGGCTGGGCAGTTCATTAGCTGTCAACCTCCACCCCAAACCCCGCTTTGTCTCCAGCATTTACAATGGTGTTAAATATATTAAAAAGTGTTCTTAATGTATAAGGGGGGGGGGTCGCACTCAAAGGCTTGCTATGTGAAAGGGGTCACCAGTATAAAAGTTTGAGAGCCACTGACCTAGGCGGTCGGGTGCAGACCCACCAAGGGAAACTGAGGCACCAGTTGGGATTTAGGTACTTACATGGTCAGGCCGCAGCTGAGCGCTGGTTTTGAGAATGCTGGTGCTGACCTAAATGTTAGGCACCTAAGTATCTTTGTGGCCCTAGCCCTGGCCTTCATAGCTCTGTGCCTCAGTGCCCCATCTGATACTAGCCCTGCCCTGCCTCCCGGGGCATGTGAAGACTGTGAGGGGCCCAGGTACTGGAGTAAGGAGGGCCGTATCAATACCTAAGATAGACAGACTTGGGCACGGTTAGTCCATAGCTGCAGCTTTACCTTTAGAGGAAGGGTCAATGACCCAAACACAGCTCCCTCCCTGGTGGAGGCTGCCCTGGATCCTACTGCTGCGGGTCTGATGT
This sequence comes from Terrapene triunguis, assembly GCF_002925995.2. Taxonomy (NCBI): domain Eukaryota; kingdom Metazoa; phylum Chordata; order Testudines; family Emydidae; genus Terrapene; species Terrapene triunguis. Next base: position 429,195 of record NW_020664542.1, on the reverse strand, counting down.
TCCCAGCGTTTTCTAACAGCAAACTCAAGTTGTGGGAGGTGTCTGTGGGGTGGTGTCCAAAGACCTGATCTTCAGTCTTTTCTTAGGTTTCAGAGTAGCAGCCGTGTTAGTCTGTATCCGCAAAAAGAACAGGAGTACTTGTGGCACCTTAGAGACTAACAAATTTATTTGAGCATAAGCTTTTGTGGGCTACAGCCCCCTTCATCGGATGGAATTTTCACCACCCGAGGGCAGTATTACAGCAACATAACTGCTCCGGGGCGGGGAGAGGCCCGAGAGAGACTCCAAGACTCTAAGTAGTTTGCTGTGTTGAAAATCCCCTGATTGCCTAAGAGAGGAAGATCCTTGCAGAAGACTCCCTTTTCCCTTTCTTGTTGTGCTGTTAAGCTCTGAGGCTTTTATGCCTCTGACTGAAAGCTGGGGGTGAGCTCCTTTGTATTTCGCTCAGGCCTCTTCCCCCCCCTCGCTCGTTTTTCTGTCGGGCTCTTTGGCAATGAGAGACACTGCATACAGCTCTCCCTGCACCCCTGCTATAGTAGGAACTCTGTGTGTTTTAAACAGTGGCTCCACTCAGCACATATATCTTCGCAGCTCCGTCCCACTCAGGCCGATTAGATGCTGGCGTGATGTCAATGGGGTGACTCCTGATTCATAGCTTGGTAATGCAGAGCCCCATCAGGCCCTCCTCCCTGTGCTCTTGGTTCTCTATTTGCCTTTAACAGAGACAATTCTGTGCAATGATGTGCCCAGGTCTGGGGTGCTAGTCACTAGATAGAGCTACCAGCCTCTCCTGACCGGGGAGGATCAGTGAGAGCTTGTGGGATGGCTGGGTTGCCGGAGGAACATGCACTCCAGTCAGTTTAATACCTGCTCTGCGGCAGCTCCAAGCGGATTAGGGAAGTGCCTCTGTAGGTCTCTGAGTGTCAAAGCAGGGGACAGCAAATGCGAGGGGCTGGAGATGGCACAGGGCACATGCTGTGTAACTCCTCGCCTCCCTATCTGCGCATGTTGAAGGGAGACTGGCCCTCGTAGCAAGGGGGCTTCAGCAAGGAGCAGGTTTAGATGAGGAATAAAGGTTATTTGAAGCCGCTGTGACCCACCTCCAGTCAGCATGGGAGATCTTGGAACACAACTCCCCCGTGGGGGAGAGGGGTTGTTGTCTGGGGGGATTGAACCTCTGGAACTTAGCACACGAGTCTCTACTTCCAGAGCTGGAAAAAAAGCCACTTTAATTAACCCAGGGTACAGCAGGCTCCTCAACCTCTGTGTATGGCCCAGCCATTGCTAGCGGGGAGCAGAGTGCCACACTGAGTGGGTGGCGGGTACACACCAGAAAGGACCTAATGGGGAACAACTCAGATGAGGCAGGTGCAATGGGCTAGGAAGGGTTAAGGAAAACCCCCCTTTCCCCCCAAGCCCAAAGGCAGGTTATCCCATCATTGCCCACTAGGGGATGTTTCTTGCACCTTCTTCTGAAACAGCTGGTGCTGGCCACTACTGGTGACACAATATGCCAGGGGTGGCCAACCTGAGCCTGAGAAGGAGCCAGAATTTACCAATGTACATTTTCAAAGAGCCACAGTAATACGTCAGCAGCCCCGCATCAGCCCCACCCACCCCCGCTCCCAGCGCCTCCTACCCACCGGCAGCCCCGCCGATCAGCGCCTCCCCCTCCCTCCCCGCACCTCCCGATCAGCTGTTTCGTGGCATGCAGGAGGCTCTGGGGGAGGTAGGGGGGAAGAGCAAGGGCACGGCAGGCTCAGGGGAGGGGGCAGGAAGGGGTGGAGTGGGGGCAGGGCCTGTGGCAGAGCCAGGGGTTGAGCAGTGAGCACCCCCCGGCACATTGGAAAGTTGGTGCCTGTAGCTCCAGCCCCGGAGTCGGTGCCTATACAAGGAGCCGCATATTAACTTCTGAAGAGCCAAATGTGGCTCTAGAGCCACAGGTTGGCCACCCCTGCAATATGGGATTAGATGGATCCCTAGGCTGATCCTATGTGTACTGTCTGGTGTATGGGCTAGCTAAAGAGAGAGCCCCTGTAGTGGTAAAGAGTAAAAACTGTGTGTGTATGCGGTAAACCAGATGAACCCATCCTGAAAGGCCAAGGAGATGGGAGTGAGAAGGGTGGGCAAAGACTTCCACTTCCTGTTAGTGTGAAACAGAGAGGGAAAGAGAGACTGCCCCCAGTTACAATGCTAGCGTAAGACAGGACTAACTGACAGATCCCCTCGTCGTATCTATATTGAGCAAGGCTGCCGTGCTTCATCTCAGCACATATGCAGAAGGGAAGCTGATCCAGAGTCCCTGCCAATGCACGTGTATCATAACCCACCTGCCCAGTATCAGGTAGAGCCGCCCCTCACCAGGGTTCTCCACAAGTAACAGAAGAGACACACAGGTGTTGCCAGCAGCACAGGACATGAATGCCGGAATGGTGAGCGTGCAAGCTGGGGGCAATCAGCCTGCGATGGGGATAACACAGTACGGTGCAACAGGGCGGATTTTCTGTTCCCCAGGGCAGGCACAGGGTGGCACGAGAGACACCGATTTCCCAGGGATGTTTCTTTACCATCAGATGCTCACAGCGCCGATTTAAGAACAGGACTAAATAGGTGAGAAAGATAAAGATTATTTTCCTGCCCTGCTCCAGCGAGGGATTTCTGCCAGGCAGGGCCTGGCTGCGTATGAATCAAAGTGCAATGTGGCTGGAAGATGTGAGGATGGAGCTGAGGTCTAATGGTTTGCTTTGCACAGCTATTTTTAAATATACCGTCACTCCCTTGCTAGACACTCTCAGTCCCTGCGGGAAAACTCTCCGTCCTGATTTTCTTCTGCAGCCTGCTTCTACTCTTCCTTTTCCTGGCGAGTGCAGCGTCACTGCCTCTTGTTCCAGTGTGAGATGCGGTGCTGGTCCATGGGGTGCTGGCTGCCCTGGATAGCGGAGAGCTGATATCACATAGTCGCCAGCTGAGAGGAGACTCGGCTATTTGGGTGCTGAGGGTGTCCTACAAGGGTGGAGCCAGGAGGGGTGCTGATGAGAGCACCAGCCACCTCCTGGATAAACATGGCTGGGTTTGAGGGAGTCTGCCATTTGAGTCAAGCGTGAGAGCTGCAGGTACTTGGCTGAGTCATTGCTTGGTAGGGATGCTAGTGGGTGACCGGCCTGGCTTACGGGCAGGCGTTCAATCAGTTTGGTTCAGGTGGTGAACGACTGTTCACAAGGAACTCAGCAAATTAGAAGTGGTGTTTCGCTTGCAGCATGTTTGTGAAAAGTGAATGATTGATTCTCATTTGCACTACCCTAGCGGCTAGGAGCCCCAGCCATGGGCAGGCCCCCCATGGTGCTAGGCGCTGTACGGACACAGAACAAAGAGACAGACCCTGGCCCAAAGAGCTCCGCTGATGTTGTGATTAAACAGAATTCACTAGGGGTGGAAAGAGCAGTGATTTAGGAGCCATTTCAGTTAAGGCCCATCCGTTAAACGATAGAACAATATGACAGCAGCAGCGTCCCGGGGAGGAAAAGGTATATCACGTTCTAAAAATTCCTTCATCCTGGCAGCCTAGATCCTTCTAACACCACAGACTGCTCCCACTAAGACCCCCTTACTTGGCCACATTCTGCCTTTGCTAATTATAGTTTCACTCATCCAATCAGTAAGTGGAAGCAATGCTCTGTGATACCATGTAAGTAAGAACTTAACAAGTACAAGTGGCCCATAGGCTAAAATTTGTTCATATAAAAACATTTGGTATGGTTGTTGGAGAGGAATGAGGGTATGATTCACCATATGGTGAAGGGATGAAAAGCCAGCTCTGTTGGTGTCTGGTTAGCTGAGTTTCACAGAGTATAAGACCAGGACCGGCGCAACCCATTAGGCGACCTAGGCAGTTGCCTAGGGTGCTACAATTTGGGGGGCGGTGACCGCAGTGGTATTTCGGCGGCGGGACCTTCTGCCGCCTCTGTTGGGGGGCGGCATTTCGGGGTGGTACCTTCCACCGCCCAGGGTGGCAGAAAAGGTAGCGGCGCTCCTGTATAAGACCAGTGATCACCTAGTCTGATCTCCTGTAATGAGCAAGCACCTGGATTTGAACCAGGGAATCTCTTCACCTGTCGTCAAATGCTGGATCACTGAGCTATAGGCCTTCACTTTAATGGTGTTTGGATTTCATTGCATTGATTGTACTGTTAACAACTGGTTAGAGGCCTAGGTAGGCGTCTTGTTATTATTTTAAATCCACACACCTAAATAAATGGTAAAAGAATGATCAGACTGAACAAGGTAGTGTAAGAACAAGGCCTTTGTCTCCAGCCATATTGCAAGGCCTAAAGCCCAAGGCTTTCGTCTGCAGCCAGATTAAAAGAGCAGCCAAGCAGCAGCCATTAGCTGAGAAGCAGGAAGTCACCTCCTCACATTCCATCTAAATTACACTAAAACAATGTAATATCAGGCTGTTAAGAAGGCGACCCTGTCCTAATGGGCCCCACTATCACCAGATAGAGAAACAGATCTTAAAATAGTTAAAGAAAACTTAGTTTGACAGCATCCTGTCTGTCAAGAAATCACTTATTAATAGTTGTGGTTGTGAAATCCTCATTTCTTTATTGTTTTGTCATTATCGTCCCCACCTCCCTATTGTTTATCTGTCTGGTCTCTGTCTGGTTCTTTGATTGTTTCGGTCTGTTACATAATTAATTTTGCTAGGTGTAAATTAATTAAGGTGGTGGGGTAGGATTGGTTAGAGAATTTTGTGACACTATGTTAGGATTGGTTAGTAAAATTTTAGTATAATGATTGGTTAAGGTACAGCTAAGCAGAACTCAAGTTTCACTATATAAACTGGGGTCCAAAAGGAAGTTCTTTGGGAACCAACTCCAGGACACAGCCCCCAAGATCAGAGCTGCCAGACCTCAACACTCTGCCAATGACACTGTGCAGAAACTGGAGTCCCCCAGATGGACCTGATCCTGACTGGCCTTCAAGAAAAGTTCACCTGTTTTATTGGGAGTGGGGAGCACTGTATGTGTAGCGTGTGCATTCTGTTTTTGGTGATTGTTAATAAATAGAGAACATGGATATTACTGTGTAAGGCTCTTTCACGGGTAAAAGGTCCTGCAAACCCGCAGGGCTATGCCTGAGCCCTAGGAACAGGGTAAGAGTGGGTGCCCTCGAATGTAAGATTACGCCAGAGCCCTAGGAACGTGCTAAGGGTGGGTGCCCCTAGAGTGTGCGAGTTACAGAGAATTTTGTGCAGGTAACATTAGAAAAAAAGAGTTTGGTCACGAACAGAAAAGTTGGCTCTGTGTGTTGACTATATCATTCATCACCAAGCATTCCCCCTGCTCTAGCAAATACAGATTTAGAAGCTGGTGAGTCAGGGAATGGAGCCTGGATGGCAGGGCCGCCAGGTCTCCTGCTACTTTGCCTAAAGTCTCGTTGGCTGGAATCAGAAGACTGTATGATAATCTGAGCTTTTATTTTTTTTGTAAGTAAGTTTCTAGCTGTCGTGGTTGTGGAGAACAGCTTGACAATGTGCCCCCTGGTGTGTGGCCCTAAAGGCTCAGAACCCGGAAAGGAAAGAAAAAGATCCCAGCAGTTAGAAAAGCCCACATGAGTTTTAAGCCAAGCTCAGGATTTTGGGCTGCCTTTCTCATGACGTTTGAACACGTGCCTTGCCCACACTAGGCTAGCCCTAGGCACTGTTCAATGTCTTCGTTAATGATCTGGATGATGGGATGGATTGCACCCTCAGCAAGTTCACGGATTACACTAAAATGGGGGGAGAGGTAGATACACTGGAGGGTGGGGATAGGGTCCAGAGTGACCTAGACAAATTGGAGGATTGGGCCAAAAGAAATCTGATGAGGTTGAAAAAGGACAAGTGCAGAGTCCTGCACTTAGGACGGAAGAATCCCATGCACCGCTACAGGGTGGGGACCAGTTCTGCAGAAAAGGATCTGGGGATTACAGTGGATGAGAAACTGGATATGAGTCAGCAGTGTGCCCTTGTTGCCAAGAAGGCTAACAGCATATTGGGCTGTATTAGTAGGAGCATTGTCAGCAGATCGAGGGAATGGGTTACGTAGGGAGGTGGTGGAATCTCCATCCTTAGAGGTTTTTAAGGCCCAGTTTGACAAAGCCCTGGCTGGGATGCTTTAGTTGGGGTTGGTCCTGCTTTGAGCAGGGGGTTGGACTAGATGACCTCCTGAGGTCTCTTCCAACCGTAATCTTCTATGATTCTTGATTGATTGAATCATATGGGCCGTAAGCCTCTTTGCTGCCACATCACAGGTTCAGATCTAGCGTTGTGCTGTCGTGAGTGAAGGCTGTTAGCAGACGGAGCTGGCAGTCTGAGCAGAGAGACCACGGACGGGGGCTGGACTCTTCCAGCTGCGTGCTGATCAGAGGCTCATAGAGTTTAAGGTTAGAAGGTACCATTAGATCCTCTAGTCCGCCCTCCTGCGTAATCCAGGCCCAAGAATTTCACCCACCTACCCCAGCATGGAGTCCAGTAACTTGTATTTGACTGACACATCTTCCAGAAAGGCACCCAGCCTTGATTGGAAAATATCAAGAGATGGAGAATCTCCAGTTTGCTCCAGTGGTTACTCACCCTCACTGTTTACCTGTGTGCCTCATTTCAAATTAGAATGTCTCTGACTTTAACGTCCAGCCCTTGGTTCTTGGTCTGCCTTTTTCCATTGGATTACAAAGCTTTTTAGTACCAATATTTTCTCCTCTTATTCTAGTCAATGAATCAGGGCACTATGACATTGCAGGGTGCAAGCCAGACCAGTGAGGGGCTGTGCCACCACTTGCTCTGTAACCTGGGGTGCCTCCCAATGCACCACTGCTGCAGCTCCCAACCAGGGCTCCTCACGAACAGCCAAACAGCATGCAGGTCCCATCCTGAGTGTCTGTATCCACAGCTCTGGTCAAGCAGCTGTCAGCAAATACCAGCCACACTTTGGTTCCCACCAGCCTGGGTTACTACCTGCAGGGTGATCCCAACACACTCCCATGCCCGGATTTCCCCCCAAAATCATGTGTTCTGCTCCGTCCAGCCCTCTCCTGGACAGCTCAGGTATATTAGGTCTGTTGCCCCTCTAAGGGGATCAACATATAACAGTCTGATGACTTAAGTGGAGTTCCCCAAACAGTTCACAACCCTGGATTAGTTTGAATTACAGAATAAAGCAAGTTTATTGAACTACAAAGAGAGAGATTTTCAGCGAGTACAACTAATGAGGCATTAAAGTCTGAAATGGTTACAAGACAAATGAAGATAAAATGCTTTCTAAACGTAACAAACTAGACTCGGTTCAAGGTGAAGTCCCTTACTGTGTGTTTTCAGCACGCTGCTGGCCAAACTCTCAGGCCAGGATCGACTCCCAGTGGCTGTTTCTTTGTCGTCTTAGGTGAAAAAGAGAGAGATTAATCGGGAGTGATGACTTGGGGTGTTTTTGCCCCTTGCTTTTATAGTTCAATTACCCTTTGAAATGCATTGGCTTGAGGGCTACCCCTAATTGAAGTTCATTCAAACAGCAAAGAAGGCGACCTGGTGTCTGGTGGTGAAATAAGGTACAAGCTGTTTCTTCTCTCATCTGTTTCTGGAATGCAGATTTTCCTTGTCTCCTGTCTTCCCCCTCTCGACATCTGGGGATCCTGATTACAACTTAAATGTAAAGTGAGGTAAACACACATTCCTTTGTTTAGACCCTGCTTGACCAGTCCTGCCTAATTGGGGCTACGTGGGTTTGAACATGTGCCACCAACATCATTCAGTGGGAATTTGTAACTTTACATAGAATGTTGCTACCCATGACATTATTGACCAGGGAGTTATTAGTTTTCAAATGATACCTCACGAGGCATACTTTATACAAGGATGATTACACTGGCGTATAGGGTGTGAACACCAGGGTGCGTTCGGCCACAGGCGCTAGTTCTCCTCTACAACTGCGCAAATCTTCTATCACCCAATAATTAGAGTGGAAAAACGGGTGGGCGCTGAGGAGTGTTTGTGTCAACCTTTGACCCTTGAGAGAGACCATGAGGCAAGTTGGGGATGATTTGCGTCACGTGGCGAATGCCGGAGGAAAAGGAGGCGTCATGGGAGTGGTGTGATGGGGACTGCGTGCTTCTGCGGGGCCACCACCTTCTCCCCTTTCACTGGCACGAAATTCCCATGGAAATATGAAGGAAAAAATACGGAGGAAGCAACGGGGAATAAAGCAGCATTCCTGCTCCATCATGGGCCCACGGTGCCTCTGTTGCCTGACATGTTCTGCTCTACTGTTAGCCTGTATCTGTGGGGTTTGGTTGGACATTCTGGGGCCCACCATCTTCCCCAGTTACCTTCAAGCTGGAAGGAATAAAGAGCAGTTACAATAAGGGCCCATGTTAGGGACTGTTCCCCATGGTGTCCTGGGCCGAGATGAAGGGATCAGCTGGGTAGTCCTCTGCCTGGGTTAGTTGTGGGAGGCTGAATCAGCCCCCAATCAGCTCCACGCTTCCCGCTGAGCCATTCCATACATTTTGATAATCCTTAAGTATTTGTTGGCATTCGGAGCACTGATTTACTGTGCATTTTGCCACAGCAAGTACTTTGCGAAAGGCCAGGCTAAGTTTACCCTGGAGCTGGGACAGGCTCAGATATCTGGCTGCGCCGGCTGCATTCACTCCTGAGCCTCAAAACAACACAACTTCCCAGAAACAGGGAGTGAGGAAGCAGCCCTGAGCTTCAGCCAGCAGCGCTCGGGAAAGAGGGGAAAGCAAAAGCCATGTCACACAATAGTGTGTGTGTGTGGGGGGGGGGGCTTTCAGTTTTATTCATAAATCATTAACAGCAGTTCAGGAAAATATTAACACAGCATGCGGCCTTCACCTCCCTCTGCGAGTCACAGAACCTGGCACAGAAAATGAACCAGCCCCTCCCATTCCTCAGCAGCTGTGGCCCCACGGGAGCCTGACGGGCTGGATAGGCTGGGAAATGAAACTGGCTTCTCACGTTCTGTGGCCCTTCTCACTCCCTGGATCCTGCAGCGTCTCTAGGCTGGAGAGTCACGCAACTCCCTCCCGTTTCCACTGCGCTTCTCTCCCCCACAGGGTCCCTCAGGCTGCCTAATTCGACAGATCTCTTCCTGCCTCCAGCACCCTGCTCCCCAGCGAGCTTTGTAGTCTGGATAATAATTGCATCTGTCAAGTTCCACGTCCGGCTTGTAGGGGTGAAGTCATTGCCAGTTTGAGTCTGTAGATCCCTGCCTTGGACAGACACAGTCCCTGGGGTCTCTGGGTCCGGTGACGGCAGCATATCCTCAGCTCCATGCGGAAGCCTTCGCCCACATTGACTGGGAGGGGGAGGGGATACAACCTGGAGGCCTGCAGGACTCTCTGAGGGGGAAGTTGGAATTTCACAGACAGGGAGGCGCAAACCTCCTAAAGATCCATTCCTCCAGCCCCCAGGTCAGGAAACAGCATGGCATGGTCAGTTTTATCAAAAGCCATGACAGACCCTGCGGTGTCAGTGTGGTCACCTCGCTCTTGTCCATCCCTAGAAAGAGATCATGGGTCATCAATATCCACACAGCCTCTGCTTCCTCCCCAGCTGATAGAGACACCTGTTCACCGAGCCCCCAGAAGTGTGCTGAGAGCCAGGCAGAGCTCACAGTTTGAATGACATTGTTGGATGCAGGGTCGCAGTCACTGTGTCGATCCCAGGAGATTAGAGAGACGAGGTGGGTGAGATGATATCTTTTATTGGACCAACTTCTGTTGGTGAGAGAGACAAACTTTCCAGCTTACACAGACCCAAAGAAGAGCTCTGTGTAACCTCAAAAGCTTGTGTCTCTCACCGACAGAAGCTGGTCCAATAAAAGATATTACCTCACCCACCTTGTCAGTCTGAACTACAGACACTCAGACCTGTGTACTATCATCAGCCAGTGGGGTAGAGCTGGGGGTGGGGATGGGGTGTGGACACACACTACCAATCTAAGATCATGTAGCTACTTAGACGGTTAGGGTCCCTCTAAATAACTATATGCAAAAAGACACCTGCACGCGCACTGTGTGTCCTTGTGTGTGTAACAGAGGTGGCAGCGTACAGAAGGGTAAAAGACAGTTGGAACTGGCTGCACCTACTTCCTCTCCCATTGCTGTTTCTCTGTAGGGCTTCAGGGGAAGATAGACCAAAATAAATCTGGGATCTCTAAGTGTAGCTGGATCACCACTTCCCAGCAACCTTCCCTAGACAGGGACGTTCAGCCCAAGGTGATGAGGGCAGAGTCTGTTCACCGCTAGATCTGTATATTGAGCCAGGGTTTAATCCCCACTTGCTGTCCCTGTTCTCCCAAAGAAGGTATTAACCAGTTGTCAGTAATATACACCCCCAAATCTCTCCATTTGCTTTAATCGGCATGAAGGACAGTCCATTTGATAGGCCATGGGTGACAACTCCCCAAACGCACTGAAAACCAGGAAAGAAAATGCAGTTCTCCCCACGTTTGCCCCAACACTGGTCAAAGCAGTCAGGATCCAATCACTCGTAGCTTCTGTGCTTGGTCCAAAGCCACCCGGGTTAATGAGGCTGCCCGCAGATTGGACCAGTTCTTCTTCCCTTCAGGGATGTGAATCAGCCTTTCTTCCTGAAATCCCAGAGAAGAATGTTGCCTGTTGTGTCTGGGTTTCACATCAGACAGGAGCGGTGCTGCTCTCTGCTTTTACCCACATCTCCCATACTATCAATGCTCACCCCCAGCAGTTCTCAACATTGTGTCATCCCCATACCCTGCAGTTCTTTGATGCCTTCGGGTTTGGCAATGCATGCGGAGGGAGACTCTGAGTGTTCCAGATGGTTCTGTGTTCCAGCAATTCATGGGGCAGGTAGTTAGAGTAGCAGGCACGTGATCTGCCCAAGTTGCACATCGTTGAACGACTGCTGGAACTCAACTGAACTGCCGTAATAGAACAGGCAAATTCTGAGTAGATCTGTAGATCCAGGAGACAGATTCCCCCGTGACAAGTGAATCCTCTGGCAGCATAGAGGCACTAGAGTCGCTCCTACGGCCCCTGCCCCATGCATCCAGGCAAAGAGGGCATGGCTGGGACATAGCAGCATCTGGCTGAGACCCCTTGGAGCCATGGGTGCCATTCTTCTGCGGCCAAAGGAGTCTTAAAGCGACCTTTGCTTTCCTCGGGCTCACGCCAAGCACAGCTCGGCTGGCCTAGAAGCTCTAGACCTGTGTGTAACACGTTGCTCATGCAGTTGCTAAAAATCAGGCCTTGTATCTCAGTGAAGGTTTTGGTTGATCCTTCTCCATCACAGGTCACATTCCTTGCCTCTGTTTGGAGGTGAATTCCTTTTGCAGCATGAGCCAAGCACTGACTGAAAAGAAGGAGCTCCCCTTAAGGGCATAGTCCATTGTTTTGCAATAGGGGTTTTTTTGCACCTTCCCCTGAAGCAGCTGGTGTTGGCTGCTGTCAGAGACAGGAGCCTGTGCTAGATATACTCCCAATCTGGCAACTCCTCCATTCCCAGTGTAAGATGATTACACCCAGTGAATCCTACACACTGCCTATGAAATGGGTTACTGGGTAGATTGCCAAGAGAGAGAGAGAGCATGGGGGTCGAAGAGGAGATGCAGATTAGTAACACCCCAGGGTATACAGTCCAATCAAGTGCCCAAATCACCCCTTTCCTGAGCATCCCTCCCCACACATGGAGGAAGAGCTCTCCATCCCCACATCCCTTCCAAAACAGGGCGAGGTGCCTGGGGATCTGCCAGGAACCAGTCTCTGGTTACTGCATGTTGATTCACCCTGAGCATTTCCAGGTGTCCTTGCCCCAATTCAGGAGGTCTCTAATTAGCTGTCCTCAGCCTTTCCCCTGGGATAGTCTGCTGTTTACAAATCCCCTACCACAAGACCCTGCAGTGGAGATTTCCTGGTGGAGAAGGGACGGTGATTTACTCTGTCTGGGCTTCTCCTTGTTTCTGCAGACCCTGCTCTACCCTCCAGCCTCCTCTGCTTCTTTGGAGTGTTTTAAATAGTTAAAAGTGGAGGGGAGCAGAGAGGGGCTTAGTGTCTGGTCCCCTGCATAGCAGTGGTTGGTCTGTGGTTCACAGGGCAAGCCCCACAATGGTTGTACAGCTTGGAGCTTGTGCTGAGACCCAAGAGCCACTGCAAATTGCTCTGCAGAAGCAATATATCAAGGCTGAGATTTTCCAAATTGCTTAAGCGACTCAGAAGCACATGACCCATGAAGGGAGATCTCCAGTTTCTAGTAAGTATCCTTGTACCTTCCTTTCCCTTGGACTTATTGCTTGGAACAGCTTGCAAAGGAGCACCCTGGATATGAGGATGGGTCATTGCCACGTGAGTGTTTAGACTTGAGGGCAATGGCTAAGGACTCTGTGACTCTTGGATGCTGTGGTCGCTGATGCTGTTGCATTGATCCTTCCAGCCAGGACTGGACCAGTGTTGCTGTGTCTGCTTCTTCAGATCTGGCTTTGGGCACTAGGGAGCAGCTCAGCTGCTTAAGGGGAAATGATAGGGTCTCTCTGTCTTCAGGGTCCTTTAACTCATCTGCTCCTCCTTCTTCTTGTAACACCACCAAAAATGTACTTGTCGCTCTATGGGCAGAGTTCAAAGAGCTAGAGGCTGGCCACCTGCTGAGCTGACAGCTGTCCCATCCACACCAACATCATATATCGGGACTACCCAGCAGGCTCAGTCCCCAGGAGGAACAAAGCCAAGGAAGCTCGCTATGTCTTGGAGATATCCAGATGTGTCACTGACAGTGTTCCTGTGCAGGCAGAAATATCGTTAATGGGATCCAATGGCTGGAAGCTGAAGTGAGACAAATTCCTACCAGAAATAAAGTGCAAATTTGTAACAGTCAGTAATTAACCAAGGGAACAACCAAGGGGCGTGATGGATCCTCCATCGCTTGGAGTCTAAATCAAGACTAGAGCCAGACCTTCAAAGGCACTTAGACTCCTAACTCCCATGATTTAATTTGGAATTAAGGGCCTAAATACCTTTAAAAATCTGGGCCAAGTTAGTTGTCTAAAAGCTCTGCTCTAGCTCAGCCATGAACTATGGGCTGGATGCTGAAATACCTGGGTGAGGTCCTCTGGGCAGTGCTATGCAGGAGGTCAAAATGGTCACAATCATGAACACACTCATGACCATGTGGTCACTGACAGTGAAAAACACCAGCAGCCAACACTGACCCACCTCAGCAGCCAAATAGGAACTGCTCTGAGAACAAGGGGCTAAATTCTCTGCTGATGTAGTACAGCACAGAAACTGGCCCAGCAAGCAACTAATAGAGTCCCCAGCTGCTATTTCAGGATGGGAAGCCTGCAGGGCCTTAAATTTCAGCCTCTGGACTATATCAGGAGGGCAGGCCAGAGACTGAGAGGAACTGGCATAGGGCCCAAACGCTACAGGCAGTGTGTGAAGATGTCACTTTCACTAGGAAGGACCTTATGGGAAGCCTTTGGAATTAGGGTGTCAGGAGCCCAATTTCCCACTCACTTTCAAGGAGAGCCAGGTACCACACTCCCTTAGGAACTTTTTGAAAAACCCTCCCTAATGCACTAAAATTCAGTGCTGGAGGAACTATGTAGTCAATTCCTTTATCAGTAAATATACAAAACTAAATAACCAGAGTTAAAATTACATTATTTCGCCTGAAGAAGAGCTCCGTGAAGCTCAAAAGCTTGTCCCTTCTACCAACAGAAGTTGGCCCAATAAAAGATATTTCCTCACCTAACGTGTCTTTCTCGTTATTTCTTCATTAGCTCATCAGGCGCCTCTTTCACACTGTGTATCATCAGGGAGGGCGATTGTGAAGGTGTAACTGATTTTGGGAGCAGGATTAATCTTGTGTTTTTAAGTTTTGTCTTTTAAAAACCGTGTATCCATTTTACTGAGCTGTGCTGATTCTAAAGCATGTCTTTATTTTATATGCGGTATGGCCTAAGGCAAGGATGCGACATTAATAAACATTTGCTTTGATTTTATCAATAAAGATAATCTTTGATATGTTAGCATCTGCCCAGCAATCACTAAAACTCCCCATCCTCCACTGTAATCCTAGGCTAGATTAATCAGTGGGCATCTCTTCTTCATCTGTGTCAAAGGCCAGGCCAGGATTCGAGAGGGGATATTCCCAGGAAGTTACAGTCCCCTCCCTATAGCTGTTTGGATAGAGCTGGCGGAAACTTGGAATTTCCAGTTCGTCGAAAATCTCAACATTTCGAAATTTGGGTTCATTCCAGTTTGGACTGAAACCAACATTCTTTAAATTTCCTGCCAACCGGAAATGCTGAAAAGTTTTCATTTGGGAAACACCGACCCCTGGTGTTTCTGAAACAAAAAATGCAGAGCCTGTCAGCTTCTGAGTGAAATCGAGATGAGTCATGTCAGTTTCACCGCTGCCAGACACTGAATAGCCAGGATTCTTAGGGTTTCCTGGCTCCGTAGCAGGGAACCTGGAAACCTGGGGGTTCCCCCCATCCTTGGGGAGTCCACCAGTTGGGCTGCCCCTGAGCCACGGGCCCTGGAAGCCCCGGCTACCCAGGAGTCTGCCAGGAAACCAGGCAGGGTTCGCACTCAAGATGTTTCCACAAAACATTTTGGGTTTGACAAATCAGCATTTTCCAGCTAAACTGTTTTGTCAGAAAGTTCCTGACCTGCTCCAGCTTGGGGGCTGATCTGATTTCTGAAGGTCCCACAGTCTGTGCTGGTGTAACCAACTGGGCAGTGTGTATATGTCCCACTGGTGTCGGCTAACTTGGCATTCATCACACTGGGATGCTGGGAATAACTGTCCACTGGACTGTTTTCTCTAATTCTCTTAACATGCCAGCCCAGGTGCGAGTTGTTCTGTTCTGTGGGTGGATCTTGGGGCCATTTCTACCTGAAGTTGCCAATTCCAGAAATGAAAAGCTGCGTTTTGTTTTTAGTGCTCTGGAAACCTCAAATTGGGAGCTTTATCCAGGGTTGACCTCAAACAGCTCTGCAAAAGTGACTGGTTATTTTGGGTACCTTACTCAAGGCCCCTGATTCTGATTATCAGAAAGCTCTGAGCACCCTCTCTCTTTCTGTCTGAAAATCAGCCTCCTTTCAGGTCTCTTAAGTTGGGCATCCAAAATGATAAGTCACTTTTGAAAATCTAGGCCTTCCCCCCCCCCGTCTCCATCTGCTGGCAGAAGGACTCATAGCAACTGTTGAAGCCAGTGTACAAAGGAGCTTGGAGATACGGAGCTGAGCATGTGAAATGGGTCCTTCTTTTTGACTGGATGCATTGTTCAGAAATAAAGGAACCATCCATAAAATTATAGAAGTAAACAAAACCAACGACTGTCCCAGATGAACGAATGCTGAGGGTGAACCCGGGTGCGCTGCACCGCTGAGGTGCTGAAGAATAGGGCACAACAGAGAGGGACAAAGGTCAGGCAGAACCCCGATTCGTTGCCCACTCTCAAGAGGGCACGCCTGCCATCATTGCTTACGAGTGAGGTAAATGTCTGTGCGTGACACACAAAATGGGAAGCTTCTCTGTGTACAAGTCCACCTGCTGTGTATCCAAGGGATTTGACTCAGCCTGCTGTGAATATCCTGATGATGCTAAGCTGGGAAATGCCTCTTCTGAGAGCCCAGGGAAACATGAAATGACAGGCACTTTGTTTGCCTTTAAGGGGCTTCTCTGAAGTGACAGTCGCTGCCAGTCTCTGTGAGCCTTCTTCTTCCCCATGATCTCTCCATATGTGTGTAACCCTTCTGCCAGGCGGAGCCGGCAGCAACCAGGCCCGGGTTCAATATCTAGGGGTTCCTTTCCATCGATACAACACAGAACCGGCTCACGCCCCCACCCAGTAACCTGGGAAAATTAAACACCACCCCTGGGCGCCTCTGAGAGGCAATACTTCCCCCTTGCAAGCACAGAGTCTGAGTGTAGAAAAGAAACTTTTAATAAATGGAGGGAAGTAACTCAGTGTTAATTTGGGAAAACACCACAGACAGGGTTCATAAACATAAACCATAAGCAACAGACCCACCCCCAAGTAAGTTGGGCAGTGTCCTTTTCCCCTCAGGTTCTTAAGTCCAGCAACCCAAAAGTCCCTTTAATGTGCCTGTCTTTTCTCTGCAACCCACTCACAGTTGCTGTTCTTGGTCAGTGCAGACCCAGAGTTCAGAGGTGCATCTGCAGAGTTCACCTCTCACCCTGGGTAAAGGTAAGGAGGCACCTTACTCGCTCCACTGCTCAGGCACTCGCTTGCCGCCCCTCTCCACCAGCCGCCCTGCTGGCCACTCACTGTGCCACCTGGCTGCCCTGCCAACCGCTCGCTGTGCCACCTCACCAGCCACTTGTTCGCCAGCCGATTGTCAATCACCTTCTGCTGCTACCTGCCTCTCTGCTGTGACCTCTGTACATCAGTCTCAGTGATTTTCAGCTCCTTGCAGGCTGGGCAGAAACCCTGCCCCATCTTGAGTGATTTCAGCTTTCAGTTATTTTTAGCTCTTACCAGGCATGGTAGAAACACACTCCTACCACCGCTGCTTTCAGCTCTGATTGAGCATTTAAAGTAACCAAAAAACTCCTAATAAAACCTATTTAGTTCTTTCTTGGAGAGGGGGAGGGGCAGGGGGAAGAAGAGAAGAGAAGAGAAATGGGAAACAGGTTCAACCAGTCCAGGAAAAACTGTTGGAGAACATTCACAGCCTTCTGGCTAGCATGTCTAATCTCACTCCCTTTACTTTCATAGGCCTCTTAACAAGGTTATTTGAACTGAGGGTGACCCCCTCCTTTGGGACAGATTAAGCCCAGTCTTGCTTCCCTGTATTCCTACAATAATTACAACATTGGTAACCATATTTCATTACCCCTGCATTCAGTACTAAAGTGATTTGTAACCCAACACCAGCCAAAGTTGATCACTTTGACACCACTCTGTCTACTGAATATCTAACCAGAGCAGTAGCAAACTGTATTTACATAAACACACTCAAAGTCTCTCCCCCTCCCAGCTAGCTGTCAGGGGAGCATTCATTCAGACCCTGCTTACATGCATATAGCTCTGACTTGATCACTGATTATAAGAAAACACTAGCCAGAGTGGGGAATAAGCAATCAGAGTGAGGTGACTTTGAAGGTGTGCAGACTAAAGATATCAAGCTGTAAATATTCTCTGAACCTTCCCATCAGTTATCTGGGAATATCAGATTTCTACAGAACCATGCTTTGGTATTACACCTCCCATTGCCCTTAGTGAGATTGTGAACACTGGATTTAGACACAGGGTGCAGGTTGCGGATGACTTCTCTGTGTTGCAGATTGAAGTTAAACTCGTCAGAACAGGACTGTGTTTTCTGCACACTTTACAGCTCCATGCACTGTGTCAATGTTTAACTAATAATAATCCCTCAGAACAACCCTACTTTCACAAGCCTCTCCCACAAGGACAGGAAAAGAGTCCTGAATTTATTTTGGGCCTTTGGTGTCACCACTTTGCTCCATGACATGAGGACACAAAGTCCTCCAGTATTTACATAATGTTATCATGACTGGTTGTCTAATTCTGGATCCATGTCAAGGTGCTGGTCTTAATCTCAGGAGCCTCCGGCTACAGCCCAGCTGTTTCAGAGATAGCTTCTATCTCCATGCACCAAGACAACAGCTGTGGTTAACAGAGATCTAAGTGCCTGATGATCCTCAGAGTGAAAGTGCTGGTGGGCCCGGGCCAGATCTGGGGGAAGATCCTTTTCTATGTAATTTCCTATTGCTGAAAATCTGGATGAGCCTGAGTTTTACCACTTATAGGGTGCAGTAGGACTCATCCATTCGCGCGAGCCTTCTCTCAATACAGCGCTTTTGAAGACAAATTCTAAGGGCCTGGAAAAGTGGCAACGATGGGTGAGAAGTGAGGACTCTGATCCATTAAGAAAGGATTGGTGCTCTCCTTAATCATGCATCTGGCATCCAGCTGCTCTGGTGATAAGCGACATATATATGGACTGAGAGATAACACAAATGTCACAATACTGGGTCACCATGTGATTATTTTATCTCATGTGACAAATAGGAACAGTGATTCGTCCCCATAGGTGAAGGTCTTCAGAGGTATTTAGGTTTGGTATTTGGTTTCAATGGGAGTTAGGCACCTAAATACCTTTGAGGATCTGGGCCTAAGCACCTTAGGAAAAACTGAACCGCAGGAAACAATTTTTCACCATTCTGCCCTAGTCCACTCTTGCCACCCTCTTAAATGAAGGGAAAATAGGAAAACCAGAGTCGGTAGGTCATTTCCAAGATGTATTCCAGAGATTCTACCTGAGGGTGCTGCGAATTAGAGTGATATTTTATCAGTTAGATGGCACCTTTCATCCGAGACTTTCAAAGCAATTTCCAAGCAATAATTAATGAAGCCTCAAAACCTTCATGGGAGGCAGGTATATATTGTTCTTAGGCCTGGCTGAAAAATTTCTTCCTAAACCGTTTTTGTGAAAAATGTCCACAAGCCACAGAAAAGTACAATTTTTCATCAATAAACGGAATGCCTGAAAACTGAAATATTTCAAAATGTTTCGGTTTTTCAGTTAAAATTTTTATTGCTTGACCCTACTTTGGTTTGTTATGAAATATACTTAAGCGAAAGAACGAACGTTAGTCAGTTTTATGAATATGGTACAGGAAAATGGGTTTATATTGTACCAGTCTCCGAAGAGCAGTTCTGTGCAGCGATGTTACATTTACCTTGTGCAGAAGGTGTGCTTCCCAAGTTACACATTTTAGCTGGTATTATTTATATGATTTTACAAGTTACACATTTCTTTACACGTCACTAAAATTCAATCCATCAGCTTGTCCCAGTTGCCTAACTTGTTGTTCTGGTCTTTCCTTATCTTTGTTTTGGATACTAGCATTCCAGGTACTGATCCACGAAGGTCCTTCTCTAGCTTGTACTAAGACATAGAACGAATGTATCTTGATTTTGACAAGTTTCCTATCTGCTTATGTGAAACGCTTACTTCAGCAAATCTAAGGTGTTATGGGATACTTAGCATAAGTGAATGGGATTTTGATATAGGCCGGTTTATGCTATATCACTGTTAGAATATTTGTGATTAATGTTGTTGGTGCTTAATGCATACTAATATGTATATATATGGTGCGGATAATATGTATTATTGATATCTATTTATAAGTTAGGCAGCATATATTAGTCAACAGGACCCCTGCTTGTCGCCTTGTTTGTTGTAGTCAAAGTGATACTTTTGCCAAATTAATATATGAATTAGTGGTGAGAACCCTTTATATGTGATTTAAAGTATTTTAACAAACAGTGTAAGCGGCAATACATAATTACCACAGCTAAAACTAATCCACCTTGTAACACAAGCAAAGCCTTAAATGCAACTTCATCCAAGTGCAAGAAATCAGCATGTCGAGATCCCCACTATGGACCAAGTTACTCAAGGCCTGTTTTGCCTTGTGCATGTTATTGCTAATGTGAATAATGTGTGTGGCTTTTTTGTCTAGAAATGTTTTAAAGTGATTAATATGCACATTAAAACTGGTAGGTAAGTGTTAACTTTGTTTTGGTATTGAGCTTACTTCGGATAACAGATTTGTTTTGAAAAACTGGGATAGGTGTTATTACAGTGTGTTCCATAGTGCTACGCACATGAGGAGTAAAACAGCAATCTGGAATAGTGACATTACAAGTGACATTTCTTGTAATTAGTTACTACACGGTACTGTCCATTCATGTGTCAGAGAAAACCCCAGAGAGTGCGAACTGTATTTTTCTCCGACACATGTTATAGGTCACCCTTCCTGCAGATTTTTACCATTTGGTAAGCTTTATTGGGCAGGAGACAGGAGCGGCTAGCTTCTCTGTCTCTGATGCTGGGCTGAGCCATTCTGGAGTTGTGATGTTAAAACATCCCTGGCATAAGAAGCTGTGTGGGGTGTTTATCAGGTGCGCATTGCTGAATGATGCACCAATAGTTGACGTAGATTCAGCTGTTTTTTGTAGATACTGCCTTCAAGTTCAGTGTAGATACTGCTGAATGGACAGTAACCAATTTACCAGTATTAAATATTGTGGTGTCAGGATCCAATATTGGTAGTGATACACTGATACCATAAGAGAAGTGTACATGGAACCAGATACTAAGCAAGATTGTTTTGAATAACGTGTGCCTCAATTAGGATGTTGTGTTACTGACCTCAAATGGTTCTTAAAGGGAATTTGGTTACATGCTTTAACACACTGCCAGCTAGCTATAGTTTTTGTTACCAGTTAGCTAACTGTTTATTGTTAATAAGGTTGGGCAATTTTCCTTTTTCAGTGTTTTCTAATGAGTTGGTTATGGGAGTTACCTGTAAGTGGTACATATAATTTTCCTACCAACATGATTTCCCCTTGCTTTTAGGTTGTTTACTGTAAATAATGTATTAATTTGTACTTGTGTTTTTACAGTTTAGCAATGGTATGCATATTGTAAATGGTGTACCGTTTCTTAGCGGCCAGGCCCTCACTACCATAGTTTAGAAATGGTTTCCACTGCCTGGTGGTCAAAATAGTTCATGTGGTTTTTTTATATATATTACCCCTGTTTCAAGAAGATGTTTAGATTTAGATCATCTTGAAATGTAGCCAAGAATTTCATCTAGATTTTGGAGTGTTCTTCAGTATTTTGAAAGATACCACACTGTGAAATAGTTTTTCGACCAGCCCTTGAGTTTTGTGGACATTCCTGATAAGATGCCATCATATTAATTAACCAAGAAGTATGCAGTAATGATACATTTGTTTTTATACAGTAACCAAATTTCACCATATTTTAGTGAGAAAGATTTAAAACCACAGGTATATGCGTGAACTTACTTTGCTTAATAATATACAGTTTAAATAACAGTTAGACCTGGCCCGGCTAGTGGTTTTTATGTTTCTATAGTTCATTGCATACTCGTTTGTCCATGTATAGTAGGCAGAAGTGTAGTGGACCAGTCTGATATTTATAACACACTTTAAAAAAATATTTTCAACACGGCGTTTTTTTCCACTGTGTACTGATATTTCCTGGTGTTTGTGGTCTGTGGGATGCACGCTTAAATAGCTTACGTTGATTAACAGTAAAAATTTTTTGTTTATTTGTTTGGTGTTACATTTCCCTTGTTTTTAGTAACCCTCATGTATACATAGATTACCTTAGTTTATTTACAATACAATACGGATCAAGTCATTTGTAACACAAGCTGTGCTTGGGTACAGCATATGACAGAAAAATAACCTGTTTTTTCACTCTTTACCCCCCCCCCTTTGTTAAAATACGTTTTTGCTTTTTAGTCTGGTTTTTCAATTCTTTAGCATAACTATACATGTTTTACGTGCTTTTGCAGTTTTTGCAAAGACATTTATTTTTACTTTTTTAACTTGTGCATTACTAGTGTTCCATAATAAACAGGGGTGCACTCTTCTTGGACATGATTTTGAGTTGTAGTCAAGGGAGGGGCACCAACCACCCTCAACAGCACCTTCTGTCCCAGCACTGGTACCCTAATCCTAGCCTGGTGAGCTGGGAGGCCCTGGGTGATGGTGGTGGTGGTCTGGAGAGCTAGCCCACTCCTCACTCACCCCACAGCAGCAGCTCCTGTCCCATGGGTCTAGGCTTAGCTCCCTGCACCCGGCGTTCTGACCAGGTGCATGGAGTCACAGCACCACTCAAGTTTGGCACCCTTGGTTTCATGATTTCTGGGTGGAAAGGGACCCATGCTAAACCCACACTTG
Organism: Terrapene triunguis; assembly: GCF_002925995.2. NCBI lineage: Eukaryota > Metazoa > Chordata > Testudines > Emydidae > Terrapene > Terrapene triunguis. The sequence continues at coordinate 407,386 of NW_020664542.1, read as the reverse complement.
CATTTAACACAGAGAAAAATAGCAGAAATGCTGAAGGAAATCTGAGTCAGGCCCAGAGCCTCAATGGACATTATGAGCCTAAATACCCTTGAGGATCTATCTGGGCCTCAGACCCACATCCTTCCTAGCTTGTGAAAGTGACTTGACAACAGCTAGGACTACTACTAACAGATATTGTCAATACCCCTTTTCAGACGGGACTGTGTATGAGGTATCCAACTGGTACCCAAGAAGCCATCTCTTGATTTAACAGACATGACCTGCTACTGCCTGGTATCCTTCTAATTTTGAATATAGTAATAGAAAAACCAGCAAAGAGCCATTTACAATGACACCTGTGTCCTAGATCCCTCCAGGCTGGGGTGTGCAGTGAAAATAATGCTGGCCATGCCGCTGAATGGACAGAAGGAGAATGTCCCTGGACTGTGGCCAGAATGTCCATATCCATATTACTGGATCTCTGGGTGGTTTTGGATGCTAATGATCATGATCAATTACTCTCCTGGCGTGAAGCTATAGCAGAAGTTAACAGAAAAGTGCTGAGATGGGCCCAACCCTTTCTTTCTGCAGTTCCTAGAGAATAGTGAATACCTTGTGGAGTTCCACCTGGTTCTGTTCTTTCCCTCATCCTATTTAACATCTCCATAAGGCCATGGGGGGGTGGGGGGGGAGGTGGGATCACGAGAAATCATGGACTCATTGGCAGGTGAGCACTGTGCTTGAGAATGCAAATACTGGAAGTACTAGAAGTGCCAGCAGAGCTGTTCCGGATCCCCATAAAAGTGCCAGAATGACGTGCTGGAGGGTTTTGGCAGGACTCAAGGGTTGAGTCTCAAGTGCTGAGTCTCAAGTGCTGGCAACATGCAGATTACTCGTCATTTAACATATCGTTTACAGCTGCCACTGCGAATGCAACTATCTCTCAGCAGGCCCAGTGCCTGGCTGACATTGGCACCTGGATGGTCGCCGCTTGGCTGAAACTAAACCTGGTGGCTGAAGAGGGAAACATTCGGAAGATCTGGCCACCCCTATAACTTTGCCCTGTATTGAGTCTGCTTTCAGATGGTCAGATCAATGTGCAGCCTGGGGCTTCTGGACCTTGCGCTGCTGATGTTGGATACTCAGATGACTACAGTGGCTAAAAATGTCTCCTCCACTGCGCAGCTCCTTGTCCCGCTCCTCGCAGACACTGACTAGGCCGCGGTGGTCTACGCTTTCATGCCCTCCTGGTTGCATTACGGCAGCTCGCCCCACCTAGCAATGAGCACCCCAACATTAAAAACGCTTTCATTAGTCCAGCATGCAGCAGCCCATCTCCTCAACCAGATGGGCGGCTGCAAGTATATCACCTTGGTGCACTGCTTACAGCAGTAGCTCCCTATACCCCAGAGTGGCCTAGATTCAGGCTGAGCACTAATCTTTAATGCCCTCTAGGTAACTGGCCCAAGCCTGCCTCTCTGCAGCCATGATCCCCCTAGGCAGGCAAGTTTCTCAGGAACTATGAAATCGTCTGCTCCAAGGGCAAAGCCCACCAGGGCAGCAGACAGAGCTTTCTCCGCAGCTGGCCTATGAGATTGGAAACAGACACCATACAACTTTTCCCTGGCCACAACATAAAGAACTACAAATGTGGAGAAAGAGGAGAAAACTTTCTGGCTGCCTCGGGGAAAGGTAGGGAGGAAAAGAGACCACATGGGGCCTTTATACAGTGGTGATGACACTTCTATTAGGCACTGGCATGCAGAGATGAGTGTGGTAAAAATGGAGAGAGAGAGAGAGAGAGAGAACCAAGAGTGCTTAATCCTTCAGTGCTATTCTTGCTTTGTGGCTGAATTTGATATAACCTGAGTGCACTTTATTTCTGTTAAAAGAACAAAGCCTCCTCCCCTCTTGGCCCAGGCAGCTGGACAGAGTAACCCCTGCTCCCATGTCCACTAGACCCTGTTGGGAAGGGGGGGGGGGGAACGACACCTGCTCACCTTGTTTGCAACCCGGGTGACCAGACAGCAAGTGTGAAAAATCGGGACAGGGGTGTGGGACCCTATATAAGAAAAAGACCCAAAAATCGGAACTGTCCCTATAAAATCAGGACATCTGGTCACCCTATTTGCAACCCAAGATGACTAATATGGATGCCAGGGACCCAGGAAGTGCCAGGCGGGAGCAGATCAGTGACTCATGGAATTCAGTGTCCTGGAGTATGGCAGGTGACTCAGTGAGTGGTGAGGGTCGGGGGCGGGGGGAAATCACCAACTGGGTTAGTGAGTGGGGGGAATTAAGGGTAGGTTGGGGGGGGAAGTGGAGGGTGTTGGTGAGTGTGTCAGTGAATGGAGGCCAGGGGAGTTCAGGGGGGTGGGTCAGGGAGTGGGGGTCAGGGGGGTGACTCAGGGAGTGGGGGTCAGGGGAGGTCATGGGGGTTGAGTCAGGGAGAGGGGGTTGGGGAGGTCAGGGGGGTGACTCAGGGAGTGGTGAGGGTCGGGGGCGGGGGAAATCACCAACTGGGTTAGTGAGTGGGGGGAATTAAGGGTAGGTGGTGGGGGGAAGTGGAGGGTGTTGGTGAGTGTGTCAGTGAATGGAGGCCAGGGGAGGTCAGGGGGGTGGGTCAGGGAGTGGGGGTCAGGGGGGTGACTCAGGGAGTGGGGGTCAGGGGAGGTCATGGGGGTTGGGTCAGGGAGAGGGGGTCGGGGAGGTCAGGGGGGTGGGTCAGGGAGTGGAGGCCAGGGGAGGTCAGGGGGGTGACTCAGGGAGTGGGGGTGGGGGGGTTACAGGGGGTGGGTCAGGGAGTGGGGGTCAGGGGGGTGACTCAGGGAGTGGGGGTCAGGGGAGCGGTACCCACAGCGGCTCAGTTTAGGAGACTCTGTGGCCATCGGGTTTGGGGAGCGCCCCGCTCTGCCCTGCCCTGGAGGCGCTGGGGGCCCGCTGCGGGGCGGCGGCGCACGGGGCCGGTCCCGGGCGGGCGGAGTCAGGAGCCCCGCAGCTCCCGGCCTGGCCGGGGTGGCCGGGTGGGGGGAGTCGGGGACGCGCAGCTCTCGGGAGGCTATTCCTGGCGGCGGCCCCCGCCCGCGGCAGGGGGCTGCGGGGAGGTGACAGGTGGCAGCCGGAGCCTATAAAAATTCCCGAGCCTCCAGCGACTCACAGACCCGGTCCCCTCCCGCGGAGCCCCCCAGATCCGGAGCAAAGAGACCCGGTCCCATCCGGAGCGGAGCCCCCCAGATCAGGAGCAGAGAGACCCGGTCCCATCCGGCGCGGAGCCCCCCAGATCCGGAGCAGAGACCCGGTCCCATCCGGAGCGGAGCCCCCCCAGATCCGGAGCAGAGACCCGGTCCCATCCGGAGCGGTGCCCCCAGATCCGGAGCAGAGACCCGGTCCCATCCGGAGCGGTGCCCCCCAGATCCAGAGCAGAAACACGGTCCCATCCGGAGCAGAGCCCTCTTTCCCCCTAGAGCGGAGCCCCCAGACCTTGCGGTCATGCCCGGCAAAGAACCAGACCCAGACCCAGAGCTGGCCCAGGCGACCCCAGCAGCCGAACCGGCCGAAGACCGGGCAGCAGAAGCGGCTCCAGCCTCGCCAGCAGAGGGCGCCCTGCAGCCTGAGCCCCAGCCCCAGCCCCCGGCCGCTGCTCCGGAGCGCGGGGAGCCTAAAGCAGGTGAAGGGGAGCCGGGGGGCGCGAGGGGAGGGGAGCGGACCATGAATCTGGTCAGAGAGGAGCGTCTGTGCAGAGGGAGCCAGGCGGACCCGGGAGCCCATCCTCGGGGTTAGGGGTGGGCAGGGGGAGGCTGGAGGTGCATAGAGGGGAGGGGGCTAGGCTGGCGGGGGGAGGGGTGTATTTAGGGGAATGGAGTGGGCAGAGGGAGGCTGGGGGCCATAAGGAGGGGAGAGGGTTAGTCTGGCGGGTGGGGGAGGGGTGTATTTAGGGGATGAGGTGGTCAAAGGGAGGCCAAAATGGCCAAAAGTATGACAGGGTTCAAAAAGGAGCTAGATAAGTCCATGGAGGACAGGTCCATCAATGGCTATTAGCCAAGATTGTGAGGGATGCACTCCATGCTCTGGGTGTCCCAAAACCTCCGACTGGACAACAGGGGATGGGTCACTCAGTAATTGCCCTGTTCTGCTCATTCTCTTTGAAGCACCTGGCCCTGTCTGCCAGAGACAGGATACTGGGCTAGACGGACCATTGGTCTGACCTGCTATGGCCGTTCTTACGTTGGGTATCTGGGTGCATGGGTGTGGGCAAGGGGGCTGAGGAGGGTGTATTGGGGGGCTGGGGTGGGCAGGGGGGAATGGGGTGAGTGTGTGGGGCTGGGCTGGGTGTGTTTTGGGGCATGGGGAGGCTGGTGGGTGCATTTAGGAGTGAATGGATTGGGCAGGGGAGACTGGGTAGGTGTATTTGGGTGGATGGGGTGGGCAGGGGAGGCTGGAGTGAGTGTCTTGTGGGGGGTGGGTGAGGGAGGCTGGGGTGGGTGTCTCAAGGGGTGTGCAGGGGAGGCTGGGGTGGGTGTCTGTGGGTGGATGGGGGCCAGGGGAGGCTGGGGTGGGTGTCTTGTGGCGGGTGAGTGGGAGAGGCTGAGGTGGGTGTCTGTGGGTGCATGGGGGGCCAGAGGAGGCTGGGGTGGGTGTCTGGGGATGGACGGGAGAGCCTGGGGTGGGTGTCTCTGGGTGGATGGGGTGGGTGGGGGAGGCTGGGGTGGGAGCGTGGTAGGCACTTGGGAAATGCATTGAGAGGCTGTGTGTGGCGAACAGGCCTAGCCGGAGGGGTTGCGTCAGTGGGGGGTTCCGTGTATTTCTAACGTGTCTATGTTTGTTACAGAGCCGCCCAGCTGCCCATTGCACCTGGCAGTGGAGGACGTGAATGATAACTCGGTGTCCCTGACATGGAAGGCCCCAGAGCAGGCAGGCTCCGCTGGCCTGGATGGATACCTGGTGGAGTGCTGCAAAGATGGAAGTAGGCTTGAGCTTTACTCCTTTCTAAGCATGAAGAGCTGTGTGTTAATGGGGAAGATCATGTAACACACTAGCTGAGTGTGTCATGTCCCTGACTCGTAGCCAGGCCACACAGGGGAGGAGCTGGTTGAAAACCAGCAAAACATTTTTGTGTAAAATTTCTTTTTTCTTTGAAAGTTCCAAATAAATAAAAATTGACCAGCTCTCCATAGAGGCTAGGAGCTTACTATTGCTGCCAGATACTGGGTTGACTCCAATAACTCAACGGGAAGGGGGGCATAATTTCGTGCTGAAGGCCACAGGTTTAATCTCCAGTGACGACCAGTGGTGGACACGTTGCTCCCATGGGATAAAAGGACTTGATTATGTCGATAAGTAGCTACACAGGGAACACATTTTTAATAATGGGCTCTTCAGTCTAGCAGAAGAAGGTCTAACACGATCCAATGGCTAGAAGTTGAAGCTAGACATATTCAATCTGGAAATTAGGTGTATAGTTTTAATGGCAAGGGTAATTAAGCATTGGGACAATTTACTGAGGGTTGTGGTGGATTCTGCATCGCTGACCATTTTAAAATCACGATGGGATGTCTTTCTAAAAGCTCTGCTCTAGGAATTATATTGGGGTCTCTGGCCTGTGTTTTACTGGAGGTCAGACAGGATGATCACAGTGGTCCCTTCTGGCCTTGAAATCTGTGACTATGAACCCAAGTCTCTCTTCCTGAGCCACTGGAGTTGGGAGACGGTGGTGGGAACAGCAGGGTGGCTCCTTGTCCTATGTTGGGGTCTCTGAACATCTGAATCACTACATATGAATGTAGATCTGGATGCCAGAAAGCCATAAAAACATCAGGAGGAGGAAAAAGTTTGCAGAGGAACAGCGGAGGGGTGGGGAGTTAGGGACAAACGGACGGGCACTAAGAAGGTCAGTCCCAAATTTTCAAACTTGTGTGCCTCACTTCAGGGCCCTGTGGCCCAAATCCTCAAAGGTGTTTAGGCACCTGACTCATTGATTTCAATGGACATTAGGTGCCTAAATCCTTTTGAGGCTCTAGGTCTGTGTTTCTATTTTGTCTCCTAAATAAGTGACCTGATTTTCAGCAGTCTATTGAAATCAGCAGGTATTGTGGCTGTTCAGTGCCTCGGAAAAGCAGTCCATATATTTAAATGCCTATATATAGAAATAGGCAACCAATTTTGAACATGTTGGCGTTATGTTTGATCGGCAGGTGCAATATATTTTGGCTTCGGACTCAGGATGATTGGTGAGGGGGTGGAGATGGGCAGGGAGAGGAGAAATATTTAATCCTCATGGACCTGAAAGGAAATGTAAGGATTAGGAAGAGACGGTTGGGGAGAGCTGGCAAGCCATGCTTGGCTGAAGCTGTAGGCATTGGTTCCTGGGTTGAGGACAGGTGGTGAGTTGGATGGTGGCAAACTGGATTGGACTAGGCTAGTGAAACTTGGTGGGCTGGTGGCAGCTGGCAGGCTCTGGTTGGCAAGTTGATGGTCTCTGATTAGTCCACTGGCTGCTTTGCTGGTTGATGGAACAGGGCAGGCGAGGGAGGGAGACCTTATTGGCTGGTGGCATTTGGCAAGTTCTCATTGGTGCCACTGGCAGGCATTGGTTGGCTGATTCTTTGGGGCTGATCCCTGGCTGCTGGCAGGATTTGCCCCATCGTGTTTTTCAGACTGGTGTTTGGGGGATGCCCTGTCTGCATTCGTTGGTGGGTTGAGGTTTGGAGGATGCTGGGGAGCTCTGGCTGGGTTTGTTGGTGGGAGATGAATGTTAGCTGGATGTGTGGGGCGATTCATGAGCCTGGCAGGGCTGCGAGGGCAGGATGCCATGTGAACCTTTGGTTGTTTAGTTGGATAGTGTGGGTCCATGATGTCTGGTTGCAGCAGGCCCACGGACTGTGGTTGGTGGGTTTGGGGCAGAGTGCTACTTGTGGCTGGCTGATAGGGAGAGGTTTAGGGGCACTGGCTGGCTTGGGGTAGACCATGAGCCTTGGTAGGATGGGACGCTGCCTTCATGTAGGTTACATCGCCACCAGCAGGCACCTAACACTGAACTGTGTAGTGAAGGAGGCAAAAGCGCTTCACAGCCTGACACTCCCAAGTCTGGTGCTAAACCAAGCACCTGTTTGGAGAGAGCTGGGCTAATATCCAGTCTGTTATGATCCTTGATTGTGTAGGGCCTGGTTAGTTGGTAAAGGAGCCCTGGCCATCTGGCAGTGGGTAGCTGTTGAGCCCTGGCTAGCTGGTTGGAGCTGGGCTGTTGGTTGGTTGGGGCCGGCATGAGAGTTTTGCCTGGTTGGAAAGTTTTGGCTGATGCACAAACCTTGCTGGTGGTTGGGGGTGGAAGGGGGCTTGTGACCCTTGTTTGTTTGGGTGCTGAGGCAAGCTTGTTCTGGGGGGCTGCTTTGGGGGGGACGGACTGGTGGATCTTGAGGGCTTCTTCCAAGGTGTGGATGTTTCTGGTTGGATGGCCTGGCTGGCAATCCTTACTTTGATTGGCTTTTGGAGGCTCCCAAGCTTTGGCCGGCTAGCATAGGTTAGGGGTTTAGACATAGGTTAGGGGTTTATGACATGAGTGGGTGGGTGAGATTCTGTGGCCTGCATTGTGCAGGAGGTCAGACTAGATGATCGTAATGGTCCCTTCTGACCTTAAAGTCTATGACTCTACGTTAGAGGCATTGTGCTCCCAAGCTGTGGCCGGTTGAAGGCAGCTGTTTAGCTCTGGCTGAGACTGGCCAGCAAGCCCTAGTTCGTGTTTAGCGGATGGTAGAGGAGTCCTAGCCCATTGCTTGTTTTGGGGCGGCTGTGAAGCCCTGGTCAGGGAGCCCTGGTTAGTTGGCTTGGGGAGGCAAGGGCATGTAGATTGGTTTGTTGGGGTGGATGACAAGCCCTGCTATGTGGCTGTCAACTTACCAACAACTAGTGGTGTTGCCTGCTACGCTACTGACTCCCCAGAGGCTCAGTGGGAATTCACAAAGCGGAGTATGATGGAGCCTGAGGCTCGCAGCAGGACGGCTCCGAGGGGGAAGCAGCAATGCCCTAGATTCTGTGCAGCACCTGAATGTGCAAAGTTTCCCACTTGTGGGCCATTCCCCTTTTGGACGCTGAATAGCACACTAGTTTTCTTTCTGAGAGGTTGATAAGTACGAGTGAGCTGGCTGGTGGGGATGGCTAACGAGCCCTGGTTGGTTGGTGGATCCGAGGGGGCTGGTGAGTGTTGGTTTGCTGGGGGCAAGCCCTGGATGAACATAGGGTGATCAGATGTCCCAATAAAATTAGGACTGTTCCGATATTTAACCCTTTGTCCTGATCGATGTACGATCGGGACCCCATTTGTCCTGATATTCGGGTAAGGAAGCAAGTGGGAGGGAGGCGCTGACTCCGTGGGTGTGGGTGCTCTGCACCCACCGGCAGCCAAGCTCCCCCCTCCTCGCCTCCTTCCCCCCCAGTGCGCCGCGTCCCTGCTCCTCCCCCTCCCTCGCAGCGCTTCCCACCGCCTAACAGCTGTTTGGTGGCACTTAGGACTTTCCGGGAGAGAGGGGGAGGAGTGGGGATGCGGCGCGCTCAGGGGAGCAGGCAGAGAAGAGGCAGGGCAGGGGTGGGGACTTGTGGAAGGGGTGGAATGGGGGTGGGGCGAGGGCAGTGCAGGGGTGGGAAGAGGCAGGGGACGGGCGAGCACCCACCGGGCAGAGGGGAGGTCAGCACCGTAGTTTAAGGCAAGTGGCGGGTGGGGGGTGTGTGAAGAGGCAAGCGGTGGTTGGGGGACTGAGGAGGGATGCAGCAAGCCAGTGGTGGGCCAGGGGATGAGGAAGGGCGCAGTGGCAGGGGGGCCCGAGTGGGGAGGGGGCGGGACCTGGGGCAGAGTGGGGGCGGAGCCTGGGAGGAGCAGGAGTGGACTGTGGGCGGGGCTGACAGCACCCAAGCGTGTCCCAGTATTTTACTGTTGTGATCTGGTCACCCTAGCTGAACAGTTCAGAATGAGCAATTTATTCAGTGAGTTTTGCCCCTTTTTCCGGTTTGCAAGTTGTTTGCTATTCCAGATTGTTTGATGGATATTTTATGTAGCAAATTTCAGCCTGCGCGAGCACTCCTTCGCGTATCTGATATTCACCGATCCATAGTCACGCTGTGCAAATGGTCACCTCTAGCCGCATGGCATTGTTTCTGTTCCCTGACTGGATAACCTGACCTTTATAACCTTCTGCTGCCTTTGCCTGAATCAAAGCTGGTGTTGCAAAGCAGTGGCTCTTGGCTCTGAGCCCAGCTCTGAGAAAGCTGCTCTCTGGGAATATTAGTCCAGTCACGAATGCTCAGGAAAAGTGAGGGAAAGAGAAAGTGAGCAGAGTCACACTGAAAGTCTGATCATAACTCACCAAACCAGCATTACTCACTCCTTAGCCAGCTGCGCTGGGGATGGAGGAAGCTGCACACCGGTCTTTTGGGTTGCATTCTACTGGGAATGAAATTGACAACTTGCTAGCTAGGGATTTGATCGGTGGCACAGGCACAGTTCATGAGGGCTTGGCTGTGCATTGAAGTAGTTTTGGGAAACTCCCATATGGAGAGAATTAGATTCTGTAGACGGGTGCATTGCACTACCACAAAACTGGTCCCATGTTGGGCCTATGAACGTTGTCAGAATCCATTTAACTTCCGTCATTTACTTTATTTGGAAGTTAGCTTTTTTCCGCTTGTAACCTGCTGTCTTATTAAGGAAGATCTTTTGTTTGTTTGTTCCAGCTGCAGACTGGGTAGCTGCTAACAAAGAACTCTTTCTTTCTACCCGGTACACGATCCGCAACCTGACATCAGGAGATAGACTTCAGATTCGTGTGAAGGCAGTGAATGTTGGGGGCATGAGTATTCCAGCTGTCCTGGAGCAGCCTGTTGTCATCAGAGAGATACTCGGTACGGTATTGTCCTCACTCTATGCAGCCTATACAGAAGCGACATGGGTGCAACATTATGGTAGCACAAAGAAGCACACAAGTCAGTATGTGCTCAGCTAAGGTTGAACTCTCACTAACCCTTAACTCTGCCCACTGATGCATTACAGTATGGCTTTCAATTGTGAGCAAATGCTATTTCTCAAATAATAGTTATTGGGTCAAATTCAGCCTTGATGTAAATGGGTGCAACATCCATTGATTTCAGGGCACTCCGTTTGGATGTCCCTGACCTTTGTCTAGACACTTCCTCTCATGGAATGCCCATGTATCACCAACCTCCAGCAAAAGGCGTTCATTTGAACATTCTAATAATTGAAATAAACATTTGCTTTGTTATTTCAGTGTGTGCACTTACACTCCTCTAGTTAAACACTCATATCATCTGTTGGCTCACTTGTCCTTTGCACACTTATGTGTTGTTGCACATTCACACACATGTATGCGACTGTCTGTGTGCTGGAATGATGCCTGTTTATTTTGCTCAGAAGAGGTAAGCACTGTCTGTGTGCAACATGGGAACGTGACTCACTTCAAACTGGCTAAAGAATCGTTATCCCCACACTTAGCAAGGCTCACGTTCCTCTTGGAGGGCTATGAACACGTCACTTGTGACATGGGAATACAAAGCTGTCCAAGAGCAGAAAGGACTAAGAAATTGTTAACTGTAGCAGGGCGAGGACTCACCGCTGCGGCGCCTCCTGTCAGTCGTCCTGGGAATTAGCTCTTCAGCTCCGGAGCGCCCTCTGCAGGCTGGTGCCTCGCTGCTGCTAGCCCCCGTGTCCCTCCCGGACCTGGTGTCCCCTGTCCTCGGGCGCTGCCCCTGGTAGTACACCCGCTCTCAGGGTCTCCCCACCCAGGGGAACCCCCACCCAGCCTCAGTGGCTACTGCCAGTCACCATCTAGCTCCCTTTCACTGGGGCTGACTGCAGTCTGTATAAGCCAATCATCACAGGCCAGGGGGTTTTGGACCGGCTGCCTCTGCCTACCCTGGGCTGCACCCTTGCACCCTAGTACCTTTCTGGCCTTTGACAAGGCTGCAGCCTGGGGCTTTTCTGGGCAGGAACTCCCCAGCTCCCTTGCCCTATCCCCCAGCCCTGCTCCACTCAGGTACCCTATTCAGCTTCCCCGCAGCTAGGCCCTTCTCCCTCTAGATACAGAGAGACTGACTGCTCCTGCCCCACTGCCCTCTTATAAGGGCCAGCTGCAGCCTGATTGGGGCGTGGCCCAGCTGTGGCTGTTTCCCCAATCAGCCCAGGCTCGCTGCTTTGCCCTGCCACAGCCCTCTCCCAGGGCTGTTTTTAAGCCCTTCAGGGCAGGAGCGGGGTTCCTGCCCTGCTACATTAACCTGTACGTTTTCATGTTGCTGTAACTCAGAGCTCAGTGGATTTTCTTTAAACACTCCCCCTGCTAAAAAATAAATAAAATAAATCGCTTCTGAGAAACGTTAACCCCGTAGGAAAACTCCACTAAAGCAATCTGGAGCTGAAAAAAGGGATATAAAGCTTGAATGGCCATTGCTACTCCTGTCCTGCAGTATCCCATGTGGGGTGTGGAATGCTGAGGCCCTGTACACCCTTAGCAGCAGGACTGTGCTTCCCATCAGCTCACATGGTTACAGCTCTCACGGTTTCTATGATCACTGTGGCGAGGGATTAGGATTAGACAGTTGTGCTGGTGGATGATGTTCTCTCGATGAGCACCCCCCTCCAGCAACGCAGTTGACAGCAGATGTAATGCAATTTGTAATCCCGTCAGGCAGGAGCACAAACTGTGTCTGTGTTCACACATCAGAGGGGTAGCCGTCATGCGTCTGACGAAGTGGGTATTCACTTCTGCTCCAATACATCTGTTAGTCTGTAAGGTGCCACAGGACTCTTTGTTGTGTTCACACGAGGATTCTTTGATGGATTTGATTGGATTTGATGTATTTTGATGGCTACTGCTACCTTAGCTCCAGTGTGTTATTAGCATACACAGGGCTTCTGGCCTCTGCCAGGATGTTGCAGGCAGTGTTGTCTAAACTTGCTCAGAGCAAGTGTATACAAACCAATGTTTAATATGCCTGCAGCCATCAGCTCCATGTCAACACTTGTGCTCCCAGAAGCAGATCAACTGGTAATTTTAGCTGATGTCCTAGTGCAGACAAGGCCTGTCTTAGTTCACTCTGCAAGTGAATTAAACTAAATTGAATTAAGGCCATTTATTTCCAAATGAGTGTCCACATAGGTGTTTAATGTGGTTTCACTAATCCACTGTAAATTCATACCTTTAGTTAGTTCAGATTAATTTTCCTGAGTGTCCCTGTGTAGACATGCCAGGGCTCATCTACATGGTGAGTTGCTAGGTGGGAAGCCAGTCATGTGAATCTAAAGCGCACCAATTTCCATGCGAACTAAGCCGCACTCTGGAACTTTCATTGCACTGTAGCAATGTGCAAATGATGAGTTACTGCACGGCAAGCTAGTGCGCTATAGAGTCACATGCCTGGCTTGCCACGCAGTAACTTCCTGTGCAGCCGAGCCCACAGAGTTTAAGGTCAGAAGAGATCAACATCTAGTCTGAACTCCTGTATCTCACAGGCCACTAACCATCACCCAGCTGCTGTCTGAAAACACCGTCTCTTCCAAAAACACATGCTAAATGCAGAACACTGCACGACCGTGGGCAAATGTTTGAAATCAGGCAATTCAAAGATGGGTCCCGAATAGATCAGGGTGAAATTTTGTCAGCAAATCAAGCCATTCTTTTGCTTTGTTTTTTGCTGAAAAATGCATTTTTGGGGGTCCGAAACATTTGTCGAATTTGAATTCGATGAATAGTTTCAACTGGAAATTGTGTTTTCAAAAGAGGTGACGTTTTTTATTTTGACTGTTTTGTTTCAAAACGTTTTGTTTAGATTTTTTTCATTCAAAACAGTGTTTCAGTTTTAAATCTGTCCAGTTTAAACACCCCCCCCCCAAAAGGCCAAAATTAGAATGAAAAACTAAAAAAATAGAATTTTGTTTTGAGTTGACCAACATTTTGATTCCAAATGAAATTTTTCCAAGTTATTTGATTAAAACATTTATTTCAGGATTTTTGGGTTCAGCCGCCAAACCGAAAAATCCATTATTTGCTGAATGCTGCTCCTGAGCAAACTGTATCTTGGCCAACTTGCATGGTATTTTATTTTTCTGTATCTATGGTATGTTGGCCAGTTTGATGCCTGCATGCTTATGCCATGGGGCCAAGTTACAGTTTTGAGCTTCCTGGTTTCTGTCAAGCTAAAATCTCAACCAGAAAGTGGCATTAACCTAATTTTTGCATTTCATTCTAAATGTGCACCTGTCAGTGCTTTCCTCGCTGTGCTAGGAACAAAATACTGTGTATGGCTTATTAATGGTGCATGTTTGTTCTGCTAAACCCTACTGTGTGTACTTCACACTGCTCCATCTGTTATCTTCCATTTTCACTTATTTATTGATGCAGTTTACTTGTTTCAACAAATCATGTGGAGTGCTCCGAAGAGATTTTAAATAGCCGCAGACCCCTAGACAGACAGTTAAAAGCAGGAATGGGGAATTGTGATGTATCTGTTGGACAGTCAACACAATGCACATTTCACATGTAACTAGGGCAGGAAGAAGGGTTTCACACCTGGGGAAACAATTATCATGAGGTCTGTACAAGGGTGAGTTACATCTGAAGATGTGTGCGTATAGGCGCTGAGACAGATACACATGAATTAACATTATTTCGGGGGGGGGGGAGATTTCTTTGTTCCACCAAGATTGATAAGTGCAAGCGTGGGCATCAGGAAAAGATTCCAGGACCAAATAGAAGCGTGCGAGGAGGAGATGCTAGCTCAGCTGTTGGGCACAGGCTTTCTGGGAATGTCAGGCATTCCTTCACTACCCACCCTAAACTGCCTGTGTTTTACTCTCACAGCTGTTTAGGCATCATTCAACTCAGATTTAACTCTAGACACGGCCCCCCATACAATATCTCTCCTAGAGGTAAGCCCCTGCATGGTTAATCCTGGGAGAGGCATACGCTTCTTTTATTATGTACTAGCATAAACCTTTTGCCTCCAAAGGAACTCCCAACAAATGCAGCCGTGGTAGAGTTACCCTGCTGCTATTTTGACTCTGGTAAAGGAGACAGAAAGTCCGTATACACTAGCAAACATTTTCTGCTTCTCTCTGTTATGTTCCCCAGGGAACGCAGAAGTAAGTTTCCAGCACATGGTGTTAGCGCCAGAGGTCCCAGGTGGTACCCCTCACCATCCGGCCCATCTTCTCTCAGCTCACAGTCAAGCAGGGAACCCCAGCTGCGGCAGGAAATGGTGCTGCATGACTTTTAGACGTGCTCTCTCCCCTGAGTCAGTACAGAACCAAATTTCCCCATTAGATGGCGCTGTGCTACAGGGAGGGGTGTTGGATGACTCTGTAGGGGGCACTCTCTCCAGTGAGTTAGCACTGACCCCAATAACCCAGTGTGGTGCTAGGGGGCGCTGTGCTGCAGGGAGCAGCAAGGGTGACTCAGTAGGGGGCGCTCTCTCTGGAGCGAGTTCCAGTCCCAGCAATAGAATCATAGAATATCAGGGTTGGAAGGGACCTCAGGAGGTCATCTAGTCCAACCCCCTGCTCAAAGCAGGACCAATCCCCAACTGAATCAGTTTTTAGAGTTACTTAGTACTATGCTGCAGGAGGCACAGCCATTAAGATGCAATAAAAAACCAACACCGCGACCACCTGTGGGCAGTAACAGCTCCACAGCCCCTGTTCATTAGAGACGGGATGTTCTGGCCCAACAGCAGCCTGCCCAAGCTTCTGCTGGAGAAGTAATTCCCCGCTTGCTCCGTAATCCCCTTGTGTTGTGTTACTGGTGTGAGGTGGCAGCCATGCTCCAGCCAAGAGGTGGCTGCATTTCAGTGCCAAGTCAGCCAATCCTGTGCTGCCCAGGCAGGGAGCGGTTGGGGATACCTAGGACAAGAAGTGCTCTGGAAGGCCTGAGAGCCTGCCGTAGGAACTCCCGCTGAGAGTGCGGGGCGGTGATTTCCCGAAGCGCTCATGAAAATGACGGGTGTGTGACATCTGCTTTGTCTAGAGCACCCGAAGATCCGAGTGCCGCGCCACCTGTGGCAGACGTACATCCGGCCCGCTGGGGAGGCGGTAAACCTGCTAATCCCTTTCCAGGTAGGTGGTCGATGTTTCCAATGAATGGCTCTTGGGCTTGGCCTCTGTCTATACAACAAACCCCCTCTCATGTGCGGAGATGCTGGGGGGGCTCCTCCCTTGCAGCAGGGGGCTCAAGGGAGACCCCCAGAACAGACAGTAGCAGACAAGTGGGGAGGAGACAGGAAGCTTGAACTTGGTGGGGTGAAACAGGGGGTGCTTGTGGAGGGCTCCGAGCGGCATGAGGAGAGCAAAGGGAAAAGAGTGGTTAGCCTGCAACTCAAGCGCCCCTGGTTCAATGCCTGGCTCTGCCACAGAATCCCTGTGCGACCTTGGGCATGTCCCTTAGTCTCTCTGTGCCTCAGTTCCCCAGCTGGCCAATGGGGACCAGCAGTGCCCTGCCTCCCAGGCCTGTGTGAGAGTAAGTATGGTAAAGGTCAGCAGATGCTCAGAGGCATAAGGTGAGGAGAGCCAGGAAAGCACCATAGAGAGGTGTCAGCAGCTGGGGGTCATGGCCGCAGTGACCCAGGTAGGAGACCTGGAGGGGAGTTTAGGCCCCCAGGACAGATCGGAAAGGACACATGCCGGAGGAAGACGAGATGAGAATGGGGTGCTGCCTGGCTCTGGAGGGTTGACGAGGGGGCCTGGGTGAGAGCCCAGGTGATGGGCTTGGGCGGTCAGCTGGGCCCACGCTACCCGGGAGAGGACAGAGAGCTGGGTGGAGATATAGGACAGGCTGGAGGGAGAAAGGAGCTCTGCCAATTACAAGGCATGGGGAAATGCCCTTTCACCCCTCCCCCAGCTCCTCGGCACCAGGTCTTGGGGACAGCCCCCAGTGGGATTTTACCCCTAACCACATGGGGGGCACTGGGAACATATTTACTGCCCATTGACTGGGTGGGAGGGGCTAGAGCCATGCTATTGGGGTCTTCACACCTGGCAGGAGTAGGGAGGATGCTGCATCCCCAGGGCTATCCTCCATGCCCCCCCACCCCACGGCAGAGAGAGGGGTTGGTGGGATCCCCTTGACCACCCTGCAGGGTGTGGGAGGGGGTTCCTGCCTGCTCCCAGGAGTGTGACTTGGGGGCTTGGATGACACGTGCACCAGTGACTGGCTAGGACAGGGCATCCTCCAACTCTCTTTGGCCCCAAGGGTAGCTGTTGGCCCCAATGCCATGTGACCAGCCTAGGGGCCCCAACGAGGGCCTAGGGTCCGCCCTGTCTGTTTACCTAACCAAGCAGCTGCAAAGGTCTATTCCGCATACCCTGCGATCCTCCCTCTCTGGCTCTTGCTGGCAAGTAGGTGCCTGCAAAGTGCTGTGCATTCTCCAGCCAGGTGCCTGGTGCTGTGATCTGGGTATCGTGCCAATTAAACCACGTAATTAACTGTCAGTGCCCTTCAGTAGGTGACACTCACTGCAAACACTGAGCGCTCCAGAGCAGCAAACCCCGCTGTCTGCACATTCTGGTCTCTCTAGCAAAGGCAAGAGAAAACGAGAATTTGACACTGCTGCAGCCAATTAGACTAGACTGTAAGAGTGAGTGGCCAGAGCCAGGAGCCGGGGAAGTGGAGGGTGGGGATGGAGATGATCCTCTGTGGCCCCCACTGGAGGATCAGGCCAAAGCGTATAGCCTGTCTGATGGATGCTGTATTTTGATGTCACAGCTGACGCGCTAGCCGTAGTCTTAGCAAGCATGGGCCCAGCTGGCATTGTCCTCTTGAGGCTGTTGATTAGCAGTGACTGCTCCGAGATACCACAGCTGCAGGGGAAATAAGAAGACGGGCATTGGAAATGGAATCACAGCCAAGCCACAGATTCGCCCACTAGGCAAAGCCACCCGCCCCCTAAAAATCTAACATCTCAAAGGTGCTCTCAGAAGGCGCGTCTCTGCATCGCCAGTAAAGACCACACAAGGACCACTGGCATAGAGCTGGCTGGGCGGTGCCCGGCTGGTGGAATGGACCTGAACTGCTCCCCTGAGCTTTCTCCTCCGCCTTTGTCCTAGGGAAAGCCGAGGCCCCAGGTGAGCTGGAGCAAAGACGGCCAGCCTCTGGATCCCAAGAGGGTGACCGTGCGCAGTGGTGACAGGGACACCATTTTCTTCATTCGCAAGGCAGAGCGCAGTGACTCTGGCCAGTACCAGCTGAGCGTCAAGATAGACAGGCTGGAGGACAAAGCTACCATTGACATCCACGTGATCGGTGAGAACGGTGCAAGCACTGGGTGCGGGTCGGTGCCTGGATGGAGCTTTGCAGCCTCTGCTGGCTCTCATGGGCCTGCGGCCATCAAGCAAGATTCCCTGCAGCATGGGGCCCCTAGAATTCACTTCTGCCCCATGGCAGCTCCAGCTGGGATAGCCAAGCCCTGGTGTGGCTGGGGATGGAGCTGCCAGCCAAACTCCCTGCTGGCCAGCACCCAGCAATGGGGGGAGAGATCCCAGGGCAGAGCGGTGTGTGTGTTGTCCTTATGTGTGAGACGTTGGAAGCTCCTGCAGCACCTCCCGGAGCAGGGTGCTCGGCCCGCTGCACTACGTGTGGTCAGGAGGAAAGGTCCGCATGAGGAGCACTGCAGGGTTTGGGAGCTTGCTACTGGGCATAAGGCTAAGATGCCCTAAAGGGATGAATTAGAGGGTACAAAATGGATGGAGAGTAGGGACAGTGGGAGGGTCATTATGGGCTCGGGAGCAGAACTGACGGGGGGGCTGGGGGACAGGGTGCATATTCTTTCCAGACTCCTGGATGCTGCTGTAGGCTCATGCAAACATGAGTAACCCATGAAATCAGAGAGACGCACATGCAGGGCTCTCCCTGCTCGGACACCATGGTGATGGACGCTATTAGGAAACACTATTTCGCTAGGAGGGTGGTGAAGCACTGGAATGGGTTACCTAGGGAGGTGGTGGAATCTCCATTCTTAGAGGTTTTAAGGCCCGGCTTGACAAAGCCCTGGCTGGGATGATTTAGTTGGGGTTGGTCCTGCTTTGAGCAGGGGGTTGGACTAGATGACCTCCTGAGGTCCCTTCCAACCCGGATATTCTATGATTCTACAGATTCATAAGAGATGGGACAGATTCTGGGTGAGAGACCACCAAGGGTTCCCCTAGTTACTCCCACCCCATACTGATCCACAGTGCCACACACAACCCATGGACTCAGCAAAGCAGCTGCCATCTCTGCAGGCAGGTGGCTGCGTGAGTTCTCTGTCCACTGTTGTGAGCCGCCATGCCTGCCCTGTACCTGCCAGGGGATGGCCTCAGCGGCTGGAATGAGCCTCTGGTTGTCATTGCAGAGCAGCCGGGCCCTCCAGCGAACCTGAAGCTGGTTGACGTGTGGGGGTTTAACGTGGCGCTGGAGTGGAGCCCGCCGAAGGACAACGGGAACGCAGCACTCAAAGGGTACACGGTCCAGAAATCGGACAGGAAGAGTGGGGTGAGTCTGCGGCTTCTGCCCGGAGTACGTCTCTGAGCAGCGGGACCTGGGATGAGTGTGCGGCTTGAGCTGAGTCAGACGCTGTGGACTGTGATACAGTGCTCATGGCAGCAGGGTGGGGGGGATTTGGTGTCGATAGCCTCATAACCTCCCCCAGCAGGCAGAGCCGTGGAGATGGAGCCCCCTCCTGACATCCGTTTGCACGGCGTAGGGAAGTCCTCACGTCGCGGTGCAGGAGAGGTTTGCACGGGACGTTCTTGGGTGCCTCCGAAACGGTTTGGTTCCCAGCTCTGCATGTGTTCGGTTATTTGCACAACAGCCCCAGGAGGGATCTGGGTCCCGTTGGGCCGGGTGCTGCATGGACAGGGCTCACGGGCGAAGGCAAGACAAAACAAGTGGCTGTAACAGACAGCTGGAAAGAATGAGGCGGGGAGTGGCTCAGGCCTTTACCCAGGCCAGATCTATTCACGGTGAGGTGGTCTGAAATCAGCTATTTCTAAAAAATAACAAAGTGAGTGAGAAATCAGGTCCCAGGTCCCTACAGACCCGACAGTCTCAGCTGGGAGTTGCCCATAGGTGGCCCAGTGGGGTGAGCCTCGGAGAGGGGCTTGAAAGAGGTGAGGGCAGAGGTCGCTCCAGGGGGACGTTGCCCACCCCAGGGGGTGCAGCGAAGAAGATGCACTGGTGGGTTTGGGAGTGGAGGTTGGCGCTGTAGGGGCAGCAGAGCGGGGGAAGTCAGGGCCGTGTGGTGTGGATAAGCAGGGAGGCGCTAAGCAGTGTAGGACCTGAAAGGAAAGGAGCAGAAGCTTGTGTGTGATGACATGGAGAAGGGGGAGCTGGTGGTGGGGAGTGGGGCTCGGGGGAGTGATGTGAGCAGAACCACCTGCCATGGAGATGGTCCGACAAGCAGAGTTTTCCCAGGGAAGCACTCTGAACCGGACACAGAGGTGCTGTGCCTATAGCAGTGAGTAGCCCGGCCCCGGGCCCAGGGCTGAGCAAGAGGCGGGTGCGCTTCCGATGTGAGCAGAGAATCATGGCCAGGCCCCTCGCTACCCAGTGCTCAAGCCTCACGGTGCAACGGGGTGCAGACCCAGGCCATAAACTGTCTCAGTGGGGCACATAGTTAGTACCACTTGGGGACTGCCCCCGATTGGCTGCTTTCCCCATTTACCCACCTCCTGGGGAAGAGCAGCCAATCAGATCTGTGCAGGAGGTAGACAGGGTTCTGTCCCCCCTCCCACTGACGTGACATCTTGTCAAGGGGGGTGGGGAGAGCAGAGAGCCCCCAGCAGCTCAGTGCAGCTCCACTTCCCCCACCCCCTCTTCCCCTTGTAAACAATGGGGTCTCCTCCTCTGCCCCTCCTCTCCCTGCATGCAACATCCTGCCTGGAGTGGGGAGAGGGGCCCCCGCTGCAGCCCCTCCCCAGGCCTGGGAGAAGGAGGTGAAGAACCCCAGGAGCTGCAGGAGGAGAGATGTGGCAGAACAGATGCAGAGGCAGAGTTGATGGGGGGACAGGCTTGATTTGGGTGTTGGGGGTGGGGGGGTGGAATTAATTGCCAGGCAGGGGAATGGGCAGATGTAGGGGTGATGGCAGCTCACCCCACTTTTCCCCCAGACCTTTAAGCACTGTTGCTGCTGGAGGAGGTCACAGAGGGACTGGCCCGAGGAGGCGTTTGGGGATACAGAAGAGGAAGGCGGGTGGGTGGGTGGGGTGGGAGGTGGGGAGGAGGCATGCCAGTTTCAGCACCTCTTGTTTTTCAGCCTTTAAAGTAGTGAGAGCCCCCTTGCCCATCCCCCACAGGCACCTGTTGAAAGCCCAGTCGCTGCTGAATGATGCTTGGGCGCAGGCGAAAGGGAGAATGTCATGCAGGCGAGACCTGCTGAGCCAGGCACAAGGGCAACTGTTCTCTGTTGTGTCAACAACTGCAGCCTCTCCATGACCAAACTGCTTACCCTGTGCATTAAAGGCTCACGCCGGCTGAGGGCCGGCTGCCATGCCTCGTCTGTCTTGCTCGGGACGTTCAGGGGCTCGTACTTTTTGCAGCAGAGGGAAGATTCTCCACCACCACCACGTCAAGGAGCAAGTCATTAGGCTGTGGAACGGGGCAATGCTCACCTCCGCAGCGCCTCCTGCTGGCCTCCCAGGGAATTAGCTCGCCAGCCTCCGCAGCGCCCTCTGCCGGCCGGTGTCTTGCCTTTCATTGGCCCCCGTGTCCCTCCTGGACCCCCTTTCTCTTGGAGGTTGCCCCCTGGCAGTACCCCCGCAGTATCTGGGTCTCCCCACCCAGGGGAACCCCAACCCACTATCTCCACCTCGCCTCAGTATCAGGCTACTGCCAGTCATCATCTAGCCCCCGTTCACTGGGGCAGACTGCAGTGTACGAGCCACTCATCACAGGCAAGGGGGGTTTGGACCTGCTGCCTTGGCCTACCCCTGGGCTGGCCTCTGCAACCCCAGTACCCTTCTGGGTCTTTACCAAGGCCTGCAGCCTGGGAGGTTTCCAGGCCAGAGCTCCTCTGGTCTTTTCCCAGCCCTGCTCCACTCTAGGTACCCTGTGAGCTCCTAAGCAGCCAGGCCCTTCCCTCTCTAGAGGCAGAGAGAGACTGACTCTGCTCCTGGCCCACTGCCCTCTTATAAGGGACAGCTGAGCCCTGATTGGGGCGTGGCCACAGCTGAGCCTGCTTCCCCAATCAGCCTGGGAACTGCTTGCTCCCAGACACAGCCCTCTCCTGGGCTGTTTTAAGCCCTTTACGGCTGGAGCGGGTGACCACCCCGCTACAGGCTGGTATCTCAGTAACTACCTAAGCTATCAAGAATGGCATCTTCTGTCAGTGCATTTTTTTCTGCAGCTCACCCAGCAAAACGCAGGGCCGCCCAGAGGGGGGGGCAAGCGGGGCAATTTTCCCCGGGCCCCGCAAGGGCCCCCACGAGAGTTTTTCGGGGCCCCTGGAGCAGGGTCCTTCACCCGCTCCAGGGGCCCCGGAAAACTCTCGCGGGGCCCGGGCCCCCGGAGCTTCTTCCACTCCGGGTCTTCGGCGGCACTCCAGGACCCGCCGCCGAAGTGCCCTGAAGACCCACGGCGGGGGGTCCTTACGCCCCGGGACCCGCCACCGAAGTGCCAGGTCTTCGGCGGCGGGGGCCCCCGGCCGCCGAAGACCCCAGGCCCCCTGAATCCTCTGGGTGGCCCTGGCAAAACGTCCCCAAGTCGTTCTCGAGGTTATCCCAAGGGGAGGCAAATCTGCCCAGCTGTGTACCAGAGGTTTGCACAGAGAAGTCACCCACATGTCGCCTCCTGGCGGAAATCAGAGTTGTGGCCTGTGTTGGTTTTTGTTTTTCACCTGCCCTACGTGTAATTAATAGGCTAAAATAACAGTCGAGGGGGACGGTATCAGGGTCCACCCACTTCAGAGTTGCCCAGATGAGGAATCTCTTTCAGTTCCTAGCGGGTGTCTACACTGCAGCTAGCCCCTCCCTGTTGCTCCCACTGCCGTGGCTACATGGCTTATTTTTGGCTGTAAGGGTGGTCCCAAGGCCTGAGTAATGGGACAGGCCCTGGATTCTCTACTGGGCGAGATAAACTGGCCATCAACAAGTTTAGGCTTGAAATTAGGCGAAGGTTTCTAACCATCAGAGGAGTGAAGTTCTGGAGCAGCCTCCCAAGCGGGGGGGCAGTGGGGGCAAAAAAACCCTAACTGGCTTCAAGACTGAACTTGATAAGTTTCTGGTGGGGATGGTGTGAGGAGTCTGCTTACAGTGGCATGGCGCTGATCTGTGACTGCTAGCTGCCAATATCTCCAACGGCTGGAGATGGGCCACCAGATGGGAAAGGCTCTGAGTTACTACAGAGAATTCCTTCCCAGGTGTCTGGCTGGTGGGTCTTGCCCACATGCTCAGGGTCAAATCACCATGTTTGGGGTTGGGAAGGAATTTACCCCCCAGGTCAGATCGGCCGAGACCCTGGGGGGTTTTCGCCTTCCTCTGCAGCGTGCGGCACGGGTCACTTGCAGGTTTAAACTAGTGTCAGTGGTGGATTCTCTTTAAGTTATGATTTGAGGACTCCAGTAACTCAGCCAGAAGTGATAGGACTATTGCAGGGATGGGCGGGTGAGGGTTTGTGGCCTGCAGTGTGCAGGAGGTCAGATGAAATGATGGACCCTTCTGGCTTTTAAGTCGATGAGCTCTGTCTTTGCCATGCCGCCCTCCAGCTGGGGCACTGGAGCCAGGGGCAGACATGAGACTGAATGGATGGGCTGGGGGAGCTTTGCGAAATGTCTGGGAGATGGCAGCTGAAGCCATCAGAGCACATAAGGTCACCCAGGACGAAGGGGGAAGAGGAGGAGCCCCAAGGAGAAGCCCTTAAGGGACACTCATGGACGGCGGTTGGGGGGAGACACAACAGGCGACACTGAGGGAGTGGCCAGAGAGGCGGGGGGAGAACCAGACGTGCCTGGGGAGAGGCAGCTGAGACGGGTGGTGCAATCAACAGGATCAAAGACGATGGGAAGGTCCAGGGAGATGAGGCTGGAGAAGGGGCCAGGTGGCCATTGGATGGCTGGTGTGAGATGTTAAAGCCGGACTGCCAAGGCTGCGTGTCTGAAGATCTTGGCTGTGAGGGGCGGGTGGGGAGGCTCAAGGGAGGGATTATGAGAGGGGAGATGGAGTGATGTTAAAATCCGGGAGAAAAGAGCCCGTGGAGAGCGACAGGCTGATGGAGGATGTCGGGAAGGTCAGGAGGGGCTGATATCAAGGGGCCAGCAGAGGTCTGAGGAGAGCAGAAGGGCCAGGCCACCATCAGGCCCTGGGGCGAGCAGAATTTGCTGAGGGAGGGAGGGATGGAGGGCAGGGGAGGCGGCTCACACTGAGTGGGGGAGGATGCGAGTGGGTTTGAGGAGAGGGTGAAGGTGGAGCAGGACGATGGCTGGGAGTGGCGTGGAGCAGGGAGAGAGCTGTTAATGCAGAGATGAGGAGGAGAGAACAGATGGGGCAGGGGGCGGGGGCGAAGCTGGCTGCCATGCTGGCTCGGGCAGCGCGTCCATCTAAGGAACCTCAGCTCCTGCCTGGCGCCTCACGGGAGGGTGAAGGCCTCGGCCAAGCTGGGTTCGGCTCCTCAAGGCAGAGGGGCTGCAGTGGGGACGCTGCGCGGATGCAGGTGCGGAAAGACCGACTCGGTGCCTGGGTAGACCCCGGTCCTATAGCTGGAGCGCCAGGGCCCAGGGCTCCCCCCAGGGTCTGGGCTGAGAGGCTGCCTGCCAACCTGTGCTGTAAGCGTGGCGGGGGGTTGACCCCACTCTCCCAGCACTGGGGCTTGCAATGGGAAGCGCGCCGGGGGCTGGGTGGTGTTCACCATGCCCCACACTAATAGCCTGGCTCCCCTCGGCTTTCAGCAATGGTTCACCGTGCTGGAGCGCTGCCCCCGGCCCAGCTGCACCGTCTCCGACCTCATCATCGGCAACAGCTACTCCTTCCGGGTGTTCTCAGAGAACGCCTGCGGGCACAGCGCCACAGCGGCCTTCACCACGGAGCTGGCCCACATCCGGAAACCAGGTTGGTGCTGGGGACGCCCAACAGGGAGCAGCGGCCAGGCGGGGAGGAGGCGCTCTCCCTAAGAGGTGGCCAATGGCCAATGGGGGGCCAAACAGCTTGGCTGGGAAAGCTGCTGCTGGCGGCAGCTCCGCAAGGCTGATGTGAGTGAAAGGAGGAGGCCCAGGGTTTTCTAGACATCGAAAGGTTGCAGCATTCGGGTCCAACGGCTCGTGCCCTGCCAGGCTCGAAACGGGAGCGCTCTCCCGTTAGAACAGGGGGAGTCTTAGCGCAGCCCTTGTTCCTGACCCCCCAAGAGCCTGTGGTAGCGGACGGTACAGTGTGAAAGGCACACAGCTAGCTTACAGCACTTTGGGGAGGCTCTGGGGCCCTCTTTGGGGTCTGTAACATTGGATTCAGCCTCTAGCTTCAAAGGCGGAAGGATATGAAAAATTGTCCCAATAAATATTCTCTTAAACCTGTCTAAAATAGCTTTTTTTCCCCAGGAGGGATGGTCTCCCTTGTAATTTCTCCCCCATCCGTAGCTTTCTCTCCTGTGATCTCCTGCCAGGTAGCATGGGGTGGCATGGCCTCAGAGCTGCTCTCCCAGCATGAGATGTTGGCCCCCTGAGACAACATTGGTGGCTGTTGCAGTGGGGGGGTTCTCCTGGGCTGGTACAGAGCACGGGGCGGGGACACATTCCAGTGACCAACTCTTGGCTGAGGCTCAGGGTTTGCTTCTGGTCCTGGGAGGAGGGTGTTCTGGAGTATTCAGTGCTTCTCTGCTAAGGGCGCCCGAGCCCCACCGCTGCCTGGCCCGAGCGCCAGGGCACAGGCAGCCACTGTTGTGACCTGCTGTTTGTTTCCTAGAAATTGCTTACAAGCCCGAGAAGTACTCGGGCCGGGACTTCTCCGAACCTCCCAAATTCACCCAGCCCTTGGCGGACAGGTCTACCACCAGAGGCTACAACACCCAGCTCTTCTGCTGCGTCCGGGCCTTCCCCAAGGTGAGACTCCACCCTTTCCTCACCCCGCCTTTCCTCTGCCCTCCCTCACACGTCTCTTCACGGGGTGGGTGCCTGAGCGGCCGCTGGATCCTGCAGCGTTACTGTGCAGGGTACTTGGGTGGCACCAGGCGGCCAGGAAGGAGCGGGCTCGGAGGCTGCTCCATGAGTGGGGTCGGTGTCTGAATGGGCTGGAGGAGTTATCTGAGAGCATTGGGAATGCAGCGCCCCATTTTGGCAGGTCAGGGGAGTGCGCCAAGCCTGTGGGGGGTGCAGAAACTCTGCCTGGGCTCTCCAGGCACATGTACCATCCTCCTCGCATAGACTTTCCTACTGCCTTAAAGAAGCAGCAGCTGGACCGTAAGGCTACCAGCTAGGGGACCTGGGTTCTAATCCTGCTGGTGCTGTTTATTCACCATACAGCCTCAGGCAAGTCACGTCACCTCAGCCTCGATTTTTCCATCTCTTAAATGAGGCTAGTAATACTTGCCTGCTTCCCAGTGGGGCTGCAGAGGGCAAGTGTGTTAGTATCTAGGGTGCCCCTCTCCATGGCATCAGGGTGTTTTACCACCACAAAGGGAACGGTGCCACCTGTGTGGTTAACTCATCTGCTGCGCCAAAGCCCCATTACACGCACACACAGGGAGCTACCCCATTGCCCCATCAGCGATGGGCATGGGGCCCTGGACGGCTGTTCCCCCAAAGGCCCTGCTGCGTGCCCTGAGCGTCCTATCCAGAAATGGACAGATCACACCAGCTGGGTGGCTTCTAATTCACCACGGCAAAGGGGCTCTTCAAAGGCCTCACTGTCAGGACCAGTGCAGAAAAGCCATGAAGACGACCAGAGGCAGAGCACTGGCTACAGGAAGAAGCTTTGGGCTAGTGGGCTG
This sequence comes from Terrapene triunguis, assembly GCF_002925995.2. Taxonomy (NCBI): domain Eukaryota; kingdom Metazoa; phylum Chordata; order Testudines; family Emydidae; genus Terrapene; species Terrapene triunguis. The sequence goes on along the minus strand of NW_020664542.1, from coordinate 381,476 downwards.
CCTCCAGCTGCCACGAGCTCATTTCTACGGCTAACGAAACCCGCTGTCTTTCAGCCCAAAATCATCTGGCTGAAAAACCAGACGGAGATTCGGGAAGACCCCAAGTACATCGCAGTGATCAACGAGGGGGTTTGCTCGCTGGAAATCCGGAAACCCAGCCCATTCGACGGCGGCGTGTACACCTGCAAAGCGGTCAATCCCCTCGGGGAAGCCTCGGTGGACTGTAGGCTTGATGTGAAAGGTAAGGCTGGCGGGCTGGCGGGCTGGTGGCCTTTGTGGCTCTGTTCCTTGTCCCAGCACTGGGGTTGCTTGTCTTTGAAAATCACAGCCTGAGCTGTCCAGGTGCCTGGGTCCCACTGAGATCTGGGGCGTTAGACCTCTTTAAATCTCAACCCTGCATGTTTTACTGAAGCCCACTGCACTGCATTGGAATCTCCTCCTGCCTCACTGTATGTAGGGGGCGTCTGATGGCTGCCATCTTGGGGGACAGCAGGGATTGAACGGGCGCCCTCCAGAGCTAAAAGCATGAATGGCTCCAGTCTGAGCTAGAGTCAAACCTCCCTATCCCTCTACCAGTCTGGCACAGCGGGAGACCTGTAACACCCACTCCTCAGTGGGTGACATGAATGTGTCATGGGGGAAGGGCTGTATCTGCCCCAGATTTAGGAAGATAGGCAGCAGGCTCTAGTTAGGACATTCCCAGCACCTTCTACAGCCCGAGAGACAGATGCTACCCTCGGTGCAGCACAGGCGGTGGATGAGCACCCCATGCCCATAGGGAAGGGGCCCCAGGCCAGCCCTTCATTAGTACTTTGGGACTGAGGAGGGCCATATAAGCACCTAGATGGGTTGGGTGGGGCATGCATCTTCCAGAGCCCATCGGGTGGAGACTGCTGGGTGGAGACGGTTAATAGGAGAGCCAGCGAGAGCCCATTCCCAAGGGCTCAGCATCCTCAGCTGTGCCCTGGTTTTCCAAAGCGCTCAGCACCCCCCATGACCACGTGACCAGAACTGTTGTGATGCGAAACCTGTCCACCAAAGTGGGGCCTAGGTCCCTTACTGAGCAGCTGCCAGCTGGTTGTGGCTCTCCGGGCCATGATCTCACTGCCATTCCCAGCTCGCTGCCCAGGGCGGGTAAGAGGGGAGTGCTCAGGCTGGAAGGCCTCAGGGTTTCCAGTAGAACATCCCTTTCCATCTCACGTTGCCTTTGTGCACAAGGCCCAGCGCCCAGATGCTACCGTGATGGGCGCCCCACGGCCGCGGCTAGCTGGGCCGGTTTTGTGCCTGGCTCCCCCAGACGCCGCTGGCTGGAATGAGGAATGGTCCCGTGGCGATCCCGATCATGTGCCCTCCCTCTGGAGTGCCGCAGCCTCGCCGTATTTCCCCACTGCGACCTCTTTAAGCTGAGCTCTGCGGCTGGGATATTAGGCTCCAGGGGTGGCAAAGAGCCTCCTGCTATACTGGGCTTTGTAACAGCTGCGCTAGGGCTTCAGGCAGGCGTGGTGACCAGCCAGCCAGAGCCCATCTGCTGAGCTGCCCCAGTGTGCAGGGAACCAGGAGCGCTGTCTGGCGACCAGGCAGTGGCACACACGGGCACCTCCATTGGGAAGGCTGAAAATAGGAAGCTACAAGCCAGTTAGCCAGATCGCTGCTCTAGGCACCCCTCCTCCCCACCATATAAACTAGCAATCCAGCTGCTGGCCACACCCCTTGCCCCCCCCCCCCCAAGCAGCCCCCTAAGCCGCTAGCCTGGACAGACACACCTGGCTCTGTGGCCAAGGAGTCACCAAACTTGGCCTCTGCCGGGCCACGAGAGGGAGTGGTTCCAGGGGTGAGAGCCTGGTACCTTACCAGTGCCCCCAGGAAGTGAGCAAGTGCATTGCAGCTGTTCACAATGGAGTGGCAGTGAGGACAGGTGAAAGCAGCAAAGAGTCCTGTGGCACCTTATAGACTAACAGACGTATTGGAGCATGAGCTTTCGTGGGTGAATACCCACTTCGTCAGATGCAGTGAGGACAGGTCGTCCTAGAGGGCTATATTATTAACAGCTTGAATCACACCCGGGAGTGAAGCCTGGGCGGGCCTTGGGCACAGGTGTTAGGCGTTCCCACTGGCTTGCCCTGCCGACATCGGGCAGCCGTGCTGCACAACCTGCAGCTTTTGACGAGCCCTGCAGGGTAGCGCCAAGGGACGTGCACGACATAACCCTCCTGCATGGAGGTATGGGGCCTAGGATCCAGCAGTGCAGGGGTCAGCGGGGAAGAGGGACACAGCGTCTGGCCCAGTTGAAGATGGTAGAAGGCACCTGGGGACCTGCTATCGTTTGCGAATGGCTTCGCTAGTGAACCACCGCGGGGGGCTTAATCCCCTTCCTGGAACGAGCCGGCACAGCCCGTCAGCTCCCCCTGGAGCTTGCCCTGCTGCCTGCTCTGGGGTGACCTCAAAACGGGTGCCATCCCCCAGCACTCTGGCTCAGCCCAGCACCAGCACCCACAGTCAATGAGACGACAATGGAGCCCGTCCTCATCAGTTGCCAGCTGGCGTAGGGATGCGTATGCCCAGTAGCTGGCTGGCTCCCACCTGAGAGGACTCAGCGGAGACACCAGCCCTGGCAGGCCTCACAGCTGAGGGACGGTTCATGCCCCCTCAGTCCCCATCCACTATAGTGGCTCAGCGTCACTGCAGCTGCAGCCTTGCTGGGCTAAGGGTAGTAATTCTGTTGGCGTAAATGCACCCGCAGAGACAGGACCCCAGTGAGCTGAGCCGGTGCGGACACTGTAGAAGAAGCTGGGACTAGTGACCGATATATGCACGCTGCGGGGTGGGGAAGTCACACGCACCCTAGAGGAGCCAAGCCCTCAGGTGGGACCAGGCTATGCAGGCTGGAAAAACTAGAGCACCACAAAGACAGGCAAGGAGATGACACCTGGGTTAGTGACTAGGAGCTGAGCGTACAGTCCAGCAAAGCGGAGAGGCCATGAGTGCAGCCGCCAATACCTTCAGGGTAAGAGTAGAGCCAACAGGAGAGCGCACAGCCTGGGAAGAGGGCCAGGGACCGATGGTGGTAGGGCAATAGGTGGTGGCTTGCAGCCAAGGCTGAGTAGACAGGGAAACATTCCTACATCAGACTAGTGGGTCTGGGTACTAGATTCCCTGAGGGCGGGGTTTGTGGGCCCCCCCCCATGATGGCAGAGATTGAGGGGCAGGGCAAAGAAGACGTTGGTGGGAATGAGGGCTGGAGTCATCCTGCAGCACGAGTGGGAAAGGCCCAAGGGGCGTTTTCCTGACTCCGCTATGGGATTGTTACAGGCTCTTGTGCTTTTCCACAGTACCCCAGTGAGGGCTGTGTGGCGGATCTGATGAAGAACAAGGTAGGTTGGCGTCTAGCTGGGGCTATAATCAGGCCAGTTGGGGCAGGGGCATCTGTCCCCAAGGACCCAGACACGGTTGCTACATTTTAGGTTGCGTGATCAGTACCATCCCAGCTCGCCCCATGTGGGCTGCCTGCTGGTGGTGAGAGGGCTGTTTGAGCGGTCGCGCGTATTCTGGCCAGAGCAGTGGGGGGGGGGGGGGGAGAGCAGAGACCCGGGCCTTGCTGTCACTGAGTGAGTCTGGTGACAAGACAAGCCCTGCGAGAGAAGCCGCTTGCAATCCTGGGGCCTTGCTGGGCATGAGCCAGGGGGTGAGGGTGGAGGTGTGTGGAGAGTCCTGTGTCATTAGTGGGCATGTGGGTGAGGGGAGCTCTAGCATGTCGGGGAGCACAGAGTCTTTGGGAGATGTCAGCGGTCACAAACAGGGAAATGAGTATAGCCTGACACATGGAGGGTAGGGGTGGGCATGTACGGGGAGAGCCAAAGCACCGGTCGGATTCTGGGTTGGGAGCATCAGTATACGGGAGCCCAGGCCTGGGCCCTTGGTGCCCATGCAGGGGGAGTGGGCTGGGGCCAGCGGGGAGACAGATGAGTGGAGCTGGAGCCTGGACATACAGTGGGGGGGTAAGGGGCAGGACATGTCTGTAGGAAGAGAGCTGCCTAGGCCAAAGCATGGGAGGACCCTGTGGGGGCATCGGGAAGCAGCTCTGTGCCAGGATTTCCCCTCTGCGGTTAGACAGATGGGCTGCACAGCCTCTCCTTGCCTGAAGGCTCCGTTCTCAGCAAGGCGCTATCCTGGTCTCTTTGCTCCCTAGACGGACGCTGCGGCTTGGAGTGAAGTTGCCACTGGGTAGCGTAGGCAGCAGAAATGCAGCGGACCGTGGAGCCTGCTGGCTTTGGCCCTGTCCCCAGATCTGCGAACGTCTTCAGCTCTGTCCCTCTCTGAAGCAGCGTCCTGTGGTGGCAGCCCTGCTCCGGTGCTACAGTTCCCCAACGTGCCTTTCGCTGTGACAATAAAAAGATTCCCACGGAGCGTGCTTGAGGCGCTGCTGCTGCTGCGTGGTCTCTGCGGGTGAAGCAGGAGCCCAAGGGAGCTCAGTGGCCGTGTCCCCTCATTTCTGCACCCGGGAAGGACGGGGTCCCTACTGGTCAGGGAGGGGTTAGCACTGGAGAGAGCACAGGTTTGTTTAGGTTGTCGGGATTCTGGACCAGCCTCACAAGCCGGCAGGGGTGTGTGTGTGTGTGTGTGTGTGTGTCGAGAGTCTTTCCACCATGCATGGCAGTTGGGGGGCCCCCAGGAGCATCTGGTGCTGCAAGGGGGCAATTTGGGGGCAGGAGCTGTGTGATAGGGAATGCGGCGCTTCTGGGCTCTGCCTTAGCGACTGGAACTGAGCACCCCTGCCCGTGGGACCAGGCAGGCCTCGGACTGTGTGTGGGCCCCCGGAAGGGCCCGTCACCCTCCTCTGGGGGAAGCTGCTGCTGGGTCCCTGTGCAAGGAGCGGCACGAGCAGGCAGCCAGGGTGCGGCGCGCAGGCGTTAGCAAAGCCAAGAGGCAGAGGAAGCGCTGGGGGGCGGCAGATGAAATGGGATCCATGAGGATGATGGGGAGTGGACAGGGGACAGTCAGATGGGTGGGGGGAACCAGGGTCGGCACCACCATGTTGCGCGATGGACGCTTGACAAAATTACCAGACTTAGTGACGGACATCGGGAGGGTTATGTCGTTCATTACCACAGAGCTCAACATGTTTACCACGGACACTTGTGTCTTTGTACGGACACATTGCTGACCCCTGGGGGGAACGGGAGGGCAAGCACGCGGGAGCAGATTTACTAAAGATCTCAGCATGCAATGTGCCATTTTATGGCCTTAGTCCTGGCTGCAGGACAGTGGGGGGTCCGGTCCCGCTGTGCTGCAGGAAGTGGCCCGGCTGGCTCAGCTGATGTCGCTGTTCCTTAACTACCTAACATCCCAGCCAAGAGCTGGGGGCCACGCTGCTACTTTCTTTCTGCAGAGCTGGGAAGCTGAGGGCCGGAGCATTTCAGGCCACGTTTTCAGGCGCTCAGGGCCCACCTCCGGGGCCTGATTTTCCAAAGAACTCAGGACCCAACCGGCATCGATTGCACTAAGCGCTGGTGAAACGCTGGCCCTGGCCTGGTGGAAATGGAGTGTGTGGCAGGAGCAGGGCTGTCGGCTCGTGACGCTGCTGCCTTCCCCTCCAAACTGCCCCTTCTGCACCCACCGTCACTGCAGAGAGAATTCCCTTTCCTCGCCTCAGCCCTGCAGTCTCAGTGCAGAGCACGGCTGCCTCTCCACCCTCTGCCCCTTACCCGCTCTGCCCCCACCCCAGCTGCGTACAGCGTTATTCTTCACATCCTACCCTGCACTGCGGCGTAGCCTTGCTGGGCACTTTAAACCAGCAGCTACCTCTTACCCCGGAGGGGTGCATTGCCTTGCTGTAGCTGGCTGGGGTCTCACACAGAGCCCACCCCTGAACACTGATCTCTATACCCCTAACCCATCTCCAGGGGCTCTGAGACTCACCCAACATCTGCAACCCACCCGTGAAAGGCACAGAGCCTGGGAAGCAGAGACATTAGCTGGGTAACTCAGGGCTTGGTCTCACACAGACCCCTTCCTTCTGCCAGCTTCCCCCCATGCCTCCACTGATCTGCAGGGCCTCCTACCTCTGACCCCCCCCTTCGTGATTGGACGCTATGATACGATGATCACTCCCTCCCAGAACCTGGCAGCAGACGCTGCTGCTTCCCCGGGGTCTCGAGGAAGGATACCCAAGTACCCCATGCGCCACAGAGGCATTGCTCCCTTGAAGCGCTGTTGTGCCCTGGGATATCGTGTTTCATATACAATAAGCAGCATTCCTAGGCGGCTGCTTTATGGTGCCCTAGAGCGGACGGGCCCCCCAGGGCAAAGGAAAGCCAGCAGACAGTGACACCTTTGGAGCGAGCATAGGGCTGGGCGTCAGGAATCCTGGAAAGGGGAATGCGGCCGCAGATTTTACCTGAGCCCTCTTTCCATGCACGGGGGTCGATCGGTGGTGATGGCGGGGTCTTCTCCACGTCGGGATCTTGGGGGCACCATGTAGCCCAAGAGCATGGGGTTCACATTATGCTGCGGGTTTAATTCATAAAGATCTCAGCAACATAAGCTATTGAACGTGATCCAGGCTGACTTTCCAAAGCAACCGAGCTCCCTGACACATTCATCAGACCAACTGCAATTGCTTCCTTCTCGTTTTAAAATTCCCAGCGGAATGAAACACAAAGGGTGCCCCTGCAGAAGCCAACTGGGTTCAGACATTAGCATCGCTGGGGCCAGGAACTCACCCCAAATCATTGCAAAGCTCATCCTGAACCCAGAGTAAGCTAGAATTTCCCTGCAACGTGTCCTGCCTCCTAGAAATCTGAGAGCTGCGCATTCCCCTGTATTAAAAGTATATTTGCAGGCACCTCAGTTGTTATCTCTTGCAGCCTGCGTGGTAGAACATTGGGCTAATCCCTGAACCCGGATAGAATAACGCACAGCAGCGTCCCAAATGTTCTGTACCTTGAATAACACAAAATCCCCAGCAGAGTGCTCAATAAGCAGGTGCTGAAAAGGGCGATTCACATATGGCACAATATATAAAAGGAAAATAATATCCCTGCTACACAACAACTGGTGGCCCATAGCCCCTTTGTGAGTTAACAAGCCCCATCTATTCTCAGTAGCAAGAAGCGGGCATGATAAAATGCATCAATATGCTACAGGGAGATGGAATAAAACCCTTTAACTAACAATAACTCAATAACAGTGAGGAAGCTTCATTACTTACAGATCGGAGACTGCTCAGGTCAGACGTTGTTTATTAACATAAACCCTAGACATCAGGTTAAAAAAAAATACTGGTAACTGGATGACAGTGAAAGGGCTTTAATCTCCTTATGCAGTCGTCTCAACCCAATCATTTTTTCCCCATTCAGTCATTCAACAATCAAGCCAAGTCAGTGGTCAAGCCCTGCAGCCATACAGGCTGTATGTCAAGTCTCCGTTAACAATGGCTTGTGCCAGACACAAATCCACCAGACAGCGAAGCATGAATTCCTCTTGCTTACAGGAGAGTCACTGCATGCGGGCAGACAGAAACAATGGCCCTCCGGCCTTGTCCGAATAACTCAGGGAGGGAATCTGCTTGCATTGCACCTAGTGCCCTGGGTCCTGGTCCCTGACTGGGGCTGGTTGGTGTAAATCAGCAGCGTCAGCTGGCCAAACCAGCTCAGATATTTCAAACAGAATCTGGAGCAAACCTTGGATATTAGGTAATAATGTGGCAAAGCAGAGGAGTAATGCTCAGCATTTCTAGCACACTACACATGTTCCGATATACCGAATCCCCACCACGCATCAGACAAGCTGGGTATTAGTTTTCTTTCCACCTGCTAAAAATTTGTCTTGGTAGCAGGTTTGTGCAATGGTGCCGACAACAGATCAAAGCTCACCTGTGTAGAGACTGTCTGTCTGAGGCTGGGGACAAATCACAAAGCAGCTGCCCGCTCCCCCCTCCCCCCCGGCCAGTTTAATACCCGTTCAAGGCACACTGCCCCCCAGGGGCTAGGTCAGCTTTACAGGCTGCTTTATCATGCACCCCTGCTGCCGTGGTCCCTACAGGCTGCAGCACTGCAGAGGAGCTGGGGTTTAGGCATGTCCCAGCCCGGTCTGCTGGCATCAGCTCTGTCCCTGGCAGCGAGTCCATGCATGTGGGGAATCTCCCAGGCAGGGCCGGCTCTGGCTTTTTCGCCGCCCCAGGCGAA
>NW_020664542.1:341220-372893 GCF_002925995.2 Terrapene triunguis | reverse complement strand
CTCTCCCCCTCTGGAGGCCAGAGCGCCGGGGGCAGGGCAGCGAGCCCTGGCTGGGGCTCGGCTCTCCCCCCGCCCCGGCGGCCAGAGCGCAGGGCGGCGAGCCCCGGCGGCCGGGGGGAGGGCGGCCAGAGCGCCGGGGGGAGGGCGGCGAGCCCTGCTGTGGCCCCGCTCTCCCCGGCGGCCGGAGCGCCGCGCTGCCGCCCCCCTCCAGGTGCCGCCCCAAGCACCAGCTTGGGTGCCTGGTGCCTGGAGCCGGCCCTGCTCCCAGGGCGGGGACAGCTGGACAGCTGTTCTGGGGCTGCTTGGCGCTGGCATAGCTGCCATGAAGGGGCTGTATGGCACTGTTGAATTCCCGCATCTGTGGGAGCACTGGGGAATTGGGCTGCAGGCTCTTTCTAACCCTGGGTGTGTGGGAACGGCTGAAAGGAGCAGACTGAAGAGCTGGAGGACGCGTCTGAACAAGGGCCTTCCCCAGGGGCAAGTGCACTAGGGTGCCAGGCTGCTGGGCCGGACAGCTAGCCCTGACCCTGCCGCTCTGCCCCCGGCCTGCCACTGGAACATGGCCTCCCCAGGCCCAGCTGCACCCCTGGGATACACGCTAGGAAAGGGTCACACCTTACAGCTAAGGGGCCTCCTACTCCACCACCCTTGGCTCAGCAACGCCAGCCTCCGAGCTCAGCCCTGCTGCCCTGGGAAGGACTCGCAGCGGGACCCCAGCCAGGCCGTGTTGAAGACACCCCTCCCCACCGCTGTGGTCCATCCCACTGTACTTGCAGCCCACCCCGATATAGGGGACCCCGCTTCTGCTGACCCCCCCTTCCCGCTGCCCCATTCCCAATGTCCACAGGCACCCTGGGAGCTGGGAACTGGCACAGGCAGCCTCCAGCCCCAGCCCGAGCATTCACCACCCTCACCAGCCCCACCCTGCACTCCAGAGCAGCAGTCACAGGGCAGCTCCCTCACGTTACTTCACCCACCAGAGGGCGCCATTGCACCAATTTCCCTCCCCCCATCTCTGCAGGCAGGTGCATTAAACAGCTCGGATGACTGCCAGCGAGCGATGCCAGTGGAGCTGGGTGCATCAGCCACCTGGGCGGCACATTCAGGGGCCCCAGCGCCAAAGGGCATGGAGAGCGCGCCTCTCCCTTGGCCATTTGTACTCAGCCTCTGATGCTGAACAGGGGAGCCAGGCCCGGGAGAATCTCCCCAGCCCACAGGTGCACAGTTCTGGGTGATGCACCCACAGCCCATGTCCCCAGGGTGGGCAGAGCAGGACAGCGAGGGGCTTGGTAGCTATACGCACTTGTCGGCCACACGCCATGGCCATCGGGTTCAGCGTCACCAACCTGGCAAGGTCAAAGCATCAGGCCCCCAGACATCCTGGGACTGGCTGAAAAATCACGAGCTGTTTTGTTTTTAAACAAACTCCTGGTTAGTTTGTGTTTTATCTGCCTTCACCCTCGCCCACGATGTGTGCGCGCCAAGCACGGTGTCGCCAGCTCTCACCAGGCAGAGCGAGCCAGGTGATTTCGGCCCCCACTGCAGGAGCACTCATGAAATGACCCATTTTCAGTCAGGGTCATACCACACTGCAATCAAGGGATGTGACTGCAGCACGTGTAGACATCCCCGAGCCAGCTTTAATCTAGCTAAGCTCGGGTACCTATAGCGGGGAAGCTGCTTCAGCCAGGGCCGTAGACACCTGCCTGGAACCCTGGGTACGTATTGATTAGCCTGAGCTGCCACGGCCTCTCAGCACCCGAACTAGCTAGAGTAAAGCTGGCGTGAGTGTGTCTACATTTGCTGCAGTGCAGACGTCACCTAAATCTAGTGCAAAGCCTGGAGGTGGGTTTGGGATGTGAACTGGGACCCACCAAACTCACATCATCATCATGACGGCAATCCCCAGGGGATGGCCTCCTTGCAGCCCGAGCGCCACCCACATCGATCTATGCAAAGCACTTTGTATAGGAGCCACCAACTAGCTCTTAGATGAGAACAAAGAAATATAATTCCCGATGGTGCAGTCAAGCGCTTGGGGGGAACGGGGGTGTTGGATTCAGACTGGCGCCCTGCAGGTGAAAGGCTCTACTGCTCACTAGCAACGCCCTGTGCATCCAGCCCCGGCCCTGGTGCCCGTGTTGCACCTTCGGGAACGCAGCTCCTTTCGGGAAAAAGCAAGATTAACAACTCACGTCCTGCCCCTTTAGAGCTCGCATGGGCCGGGTCTCTCTTCTCCATCTCCCACGGGCTGTTCTCCATCTCAAACACACTGTCCGGCTGTGGCCTCCTGTGCTTAGCGGTGCAGCTCCCGTTCAGCACATACAAGTGCAGGAAATTCAACAGTAAAACCAGCCCACCCCCTCCCTCCCAGTTCTAAAATCACCCCAGGAATTACACCAAGGCCCTTACCCTACTTTTGATACAGATCAGTATTCCCCATGGCACAGCTGTGTCCATGGATTGCCACTCGCACAAGAAGAGGTGTACCGCGTTGAGTGTATGGGGCTGTGTGTGGTCATCATCACACCCACCACCAAAGCCCCCTCACCATCCCCAAGTGTTCAGGAGCTGGGTGACCGTGTATCCTGCGTCCTGTGTGGAACCTTCCCCGTCATGGTAGCGTTGCTGGCTCTCACACTGATTTTAGCACAAGTCTTCTAACGTTAAAGCCCCAGCTCCTGGAGTCAGGGATTACATGGGAGGCTCATATTTCAGTTGTAAAACATTTCTAACCCCTTTTACCTGGGGGGCAGAAAAGCTGGAAAATGTGATCCCGAAAGGCTCCAACACCAGAAGGCAAAAGAAGAACCCCCGGTCATTACTGTGTTTAATATATCATGATTTTTTTTGAACCAGTCTGATGGTTTTTGGGAGGGAAGGGCTGATTCATGAATTCTGAACATTATAATCCCTAGTTTTTATACAGGACCTTTCATCAGTACATCTCTAAGCACTTTACCAAAGAGGTCATTATCATTATCCCCATTTTACAGATGGGAAAACTGAAGCACAGAGAAGGTCGGTGATGCGCCCAAGGTCACCCAGTAGCAGAACCAGGGATAGAATCAAGGACTCCCGAGTCCTATTTCACTGCTGTATCCACTGGACCACTCGGCTTCCTCATTGTGCTTTAAAGATCAATACCACATTTTAGGAGCATAACTTTGATCTAGTTGCTATTATTGAAACCTATGACTGGTATCTTAAAATCAATGATTATAACCTATTTAGGAAGGATTGAGCAGGCAAAAGTGGCACTGTATGCCAAAAATGGCACTATCTGTTTCCGAGTCACAGATAGCTCAGAAAAAGATTATCCTGAATACTTATGGATCAACGTCCTAAAGCACAAGATGGGATATTAGTTGGTGTCGGCACATGACCATCAAATCACACTAGGGAGCAGGATAACTGGCTCCTTAAGCACCTATCTGTAGTGTGTAGGGAAAAAAGACTGCCTGATCATGGGGGACTTCAATTTGAGTGACATCTGCTGGAGGTCACATGCTGCCAGTACTCAAACAGCCTCAGAATTTCTAAAAATTATAGATGACAAACTTCTAACTCACAGTGTCGCATTCAATCCGGGGGGGTGGGGGAGGGGGTTATACCTTCTCTTAACAAGTAAAGAGGAATTGATCACGGAACTAAAAATCAGTGGTAGCTTAGGTACGAGTGATCATGACTTGCTCGTATTTATGTGCAAATAGAATAACGTCCAAACCAGTAATATATATTTAGTGATTTTAAAGGGCCAGTTGCAGAAAGTTGAAAATATTTATGAACCAAATCATCTGGGGGAAAATGTAATAAGAAAAATATGAAGGATAATTGGAAATTGTTTAAGGCCACGTTACTAGATGCCCAAAAGCCACAATCCCACAATCAAGGAAGAAGGTCATACTAGTTTAAAAAAATGACCTGGTTTAGAGGGGAAGTGAAGACAGTTATAAAAAATAATATGTACAAATGGAAGAAAGGAGAAGTTGATAGTAATGAAGGGGGACTCTCAAATAGGTGCCACTGCTGCTGGAATCCTATGTCCAGTTCTGGTGTCCACAATCAAGATGGATGTTGATCAATTGGAGAGGGGTCAGAGACAAGCCAGGAGAATGATTAAAGGATTAGAAATCATGCCTCAGAGTGATAGACTCCAGGAGCTCAATCTATTCAGCTTAAAAAAGAGACGGTTAACGGGTGACTTGATCACCGTGACCATCTATAAGCACCTACATAGAGAACAGATATTTAATAATGGGCTCTTCAGACAAGCAGACAAAGGTCTAACACGACCCAATGGCTGGAAGTTGAAGCCAGACAAGTTCAGAGGAGAAATAAGGTTGAAATTGTTAACAGGGAGGGTAATTAACCATTGAAACAATTTACCAAGGGTTGAGGTGGATTCTCCATCACTGACTATTTTTAAATCAAGACTGGATATTTTTCTAAAAGATCTGCTCTAGGAATGATTATGGGGAAGTTCTCAGGCCTATGTTATGTAGGAGGTCAGACTTGATGATCAGAGTGGTGCCTTATGGCCTTGGAATCTATGACTCTGAAAGGTAACCGGTACTAAGTGAGTTCGCTGCAATGTGAAGCCATGGGTGAGGGCACTGACCTGCCTCCTCAAATACAGAGTTCTCTCCAGAGGTCACAGAGTGGAAAATTTTTGCAGAACTCTGCTGAGAACAATCATCAGAATGGCCTTTCATTTACGAGCCTCCCAGCCCCAGGGTCTCTGGGCACCTTTGCAAGTCCCAGCTAAACACGTTGATTACAGGAACCTGGCCGCTTGGCTGAATATGATTCAAAGTGGGAACGAGGCCCCATGATCTACAACGACATCAGCAATAAACTACAAACATCCTAGAGGCTGCCTGACGGGAACACGTCACCCAGTGCAGGTCACGTGAACTCATTCGTGCCACATTTTTGCTAAATTAAAGTCTTGGAAGACAGAGTTACAGAAGTGAATAAAGAGTGCTTGAGTTGAAACAACATTATTAGCATGGCGTTTTACAAACAAAGAGACGTGAAAATGAAGAGATTCTAAAACCAACCTCAAGTCTAACCCTAATTCTCAATTTACCCACTTATCCTGAAGGAGAGCATGTTTGTAGTTTGTGTAATGTTATCATTGAAAGTCAGCCATTTCAAATATTTCTAAAGCTGCAGTGGTTGATGCCAGCGAACCCTCCCACACCAATTAGGCAGACAGTGTGCAGGATTATGGGGGCAGAGTTAAGATTAATTAACAAAGACTTTTTTAGGTCTGTGTATTTGTTTACTTGGTTATAGAGGCTGCATGGACATTGAATGTTCTCCAGGTTGTTGGTCACTGGAGATTTTAAAGCAAGTGAGAGCACCGGGAGATAGCACGATATTGGAAGTTTCTGTCAAATACTGTGCTTGTGGAAATGATAACTCCTGGCATCTACGCCAGTGAAGAATGCAGCTACCATTAGGCCAGGCAAAGCCCATAACCGCCTGGAGGGTTCTCCTACAGCTCAAATGGGATAGGAGAGCAAATACAAGCCTAGGGAAATCTTATGTAACCCATTGGTTCATGTGTTTTAGAGGTACCATTCTGTGCTGGATCCACAGAGGATGTGAGTTTGTTAGACAAGCTTGACCCTTTAACTCAAGGTGGAGCAGAGCATGCTTTTAGCTCTGGAGGTCCCTGGTGTGTCAGCCAAGATGAAAACAACTATGAGCCAAAACAGCTGGGAGAAAGAATTTAAACAGAAAAATGTGAATGATAATTGGGAGCTGGTCTTTACTAAATGCCCCAAAAGCCATAATCTCACAATGGAGAAAGAAGGCTACATTGATTGAAAAACCAACCTTCCTTAGAGGGGAAGTGAAAGCAGCTATAAAATATTATATATTATGTATATAAACAAATGGAAAAAAGGGGACATTGATAGCAATGAATATAAATTAGAAAGAAGGAACTGTATAAAATTGATAAGGGAAGCAAAAAGATGCAAGGATAAATCTATGGCCAATGGAGTTAAGGACAATAAGGAGTTTTTGAAATATATAAAGAACAAAAGGAATCTTAACCATGGCACTGGTCCATTACTAAATTAAAATGGTAGAATTATTAATAATAATGCAGAAAAGGCAGAAGTGTTCAATAAGTATTTCTGTTTTGTATTTGGGGGAAAAAGACAGATTGAAGTAGTCATATCATATAATGATAATGAAATACTTTCCCTCCCAACAGTAACGCAGGAGGATGTTAAACAGCAGTTACTAAAGTCAGACATTTTAAAATCAGCAGGTCTGGATAACATGCAGCCAAGAATTTTAAGACTTGTTTGAAGACTTTGCTGTGCTGTTAATGTTGATTTTTTTCAACTTGTCTTGGAACTCTGGGGAAGTTCCGGAGGAGTGGAAGAAAGCTAGTGCTGTGCCAATATTGAAAAAGTATAAATGGGACAACCTGGGTAATTATAGGCCTGTCAGTCTGACATCGATCCCGGGCAAGATAATGGGGCGGCTGATACAGGAGTCAATTAATAAAGAACTAAAGGAGGGGAATATAATTAGTACCAATCACCACGGGCTTATGGAAAACAGAGCCTGTCAAAGTAATTGCATATCTTTTTTTTGGATAAGATTACAAGTTTGCTGATAAAGGTAATAGTGTTAATGTAATATAGTTAGACTTCTGTAAGGCATTTGACTTGGTACTGAATGCAATTTCAATTAAGGAACTAGAATAATACAAAATCAACATGGCACATATTAAATGGATTAAAAACTGACTCACAGCTAGCTCTCAAAATGTAATTGTGAGTAGGGAATCATCACTGAGCGGGTCTGTTTCCAGTGGGGGTCCCACAGGAATCGGTTCTTGACCCTACGCCATTTAACATCTTTACCAATGACCTGGAAGAAAACTTCAAATAATGAGTGATAAAGTTTGCACAAGATAAAGTGATAAAGGACAGGTCACTAATACGGCACAATCTGGACCATCTGGTAAGCTGGGTGCAAGCAACAATGGCCACGTCTACATTACACACCACCGGCTGCAGCGTACATGTAGCTGCCCGTCACAGTGAAAAGCAGGCTGTGCCCACGCTGTGGTGGGTAGCTACATGTCGGCGAAAAGCCTTCCTGGGGCTGGGGATGTTGCAGCTCTGGGGCGCATGCTCTCCCTCGGGTGTAAGACTTTCATGGGGAGCTCAGAGCTCAGAACAGTGACTCACCATTCAAAGCATGTGAAGAGGCTGCAGCCCCCATGATACAAGCTCCTACCACAATGGAGTCTGGGGGCAGATGGCTTCTGCTTTGGCCAGCGCCACTAAAGGGCAGCCTGAATATCTGCCAGACTACAGATCATGGCCTGCTATGTCCTTCACCTGGCAGCACTGGCTAAGGCTGTCTGTGTATTTACACCATTGCGGCATCTACATATAGGCGCCATCTGGCTCCAGAGCTTCCAGAGCAACCAACTCAGGCTTACGAACCTGAGGAAGCCAACTTCGCTTACCTCGGGAAGGCCTCCAGCTCAGCACGCAGACCAAGGCACAAGCGAGAGAAGCTGCAGCTAAAAGTAGCCCTGTGTCCCGTCAGGCCCTGTCTTAGCGGGGTTATGAAGCACGGTTAAGGTCTGGGCTAGGCTCCACATCGGAGGGCTGCCTGGAAGCAAGTTGTGGGTTCAGTGTAGACAGAGAGGCCACCTATTTGTAGTCCCCACGGGCTCATCCTCTCCCATCTCAGAGTCCCCAGAGTCCCCGGCTGAGCATCTGCACTGGGAGTTTCAGGTGTCCCAACTCCACTAGTGCAGGCAGGACAGGGTGGCCTCTGACACATCCCCAGAATACCGGGCATACCCTGCCGCCATGACCTGACATGAACCATTGTGACCTTGCATGCACTGTGCATATGAGGTCATTCTGCCGGGGGCAGAGCCATATCCGGTACTGGACAGGGACAAACCTTTCCAAAAATACAACTCTCTGGCTTCATACCGGATGCCTGACCTGCTAGACTTGGGCAACTTAGCCCCCATGTTGTCTACCTAAATCTGGTTGGAAAATAAGGGTTTTTTTCCCTCAGAAAATTAACTTTTCAGCAAAATAATTTGGTCAAATTTTGAAATGTTTCTATTCAACATGGTGCCACGGTGCCTCATGGGAGTAATAGTTTGGGTGCCTTATGCTCCCATTCTCTATTACAGACTGGACTCCTTGGTGGGACTACATCTCCCATGATGCACCACTCTCTCCCCCTTGATGAGGGAAGGGGCTGCATCACAGGAATCCTTATGGGAGATGTAGGAGAGAGGGACATGGGGATATTTACAACCTGAAGCCACTTCCCCCTTGTCCCGCTCTGTGCCCCGCTCCCGTCTCATAATCCTTTTAGATTTGAGCAGCCTCTGGCTGTCCCAGTTCTAAGAGCGAGCACCGCAGTGAGACCCCGGGAGCGAGAACCCGTCCGTAATGCTGCAGAGCTGCTGTCTTCCTTTTTTATTTGAGTTAAAGATAAATCACATCCTTGTCTGTACAATTCCCCTTGAATACCTAGATACACTTCGCCCTAAAAAAAAAAAGAACAGTGCAGGCTACAATATCAGAACAGTACAATGGCTGTGAATAAATAATGCCCTATGCTAGCTCAGGTAAACATCTGCTTGGTCTGACCATCTCAGGTCTCCTGGGTCACTGCTGCCCCCTCCCCATACTAGTCATTTACAATTGTGTGCGTGTGGAGGGGGTGAAGACAAGTTTGCTCTTTGGACATTAAAGGGACTTTTGTAAATCAAGGTACGGCACATCTGGGACAGCTCTCTCTAGCGGCCAGTTGCCTAGCTCGGTGTTGTCCAGGTTGTTAGTGTTCTTGTCAGTTTCACAGCAGATGTACTGGTGCCAGATTTGCAGGAACGTGGTCCTGAATTTTTGGATCCGGAAGGCGTAGACGATGGGGTTCATGGCCGAATTGCCGTGAGTCAGGAAAATAGCAATGTACGTCAGGATGCTGGGAGTCTGGCAAGACGGGCAAAACAAGGTGATGCAGTTGAGCGTGTGCAGCGGGAGCCAGCTCAGTGCAAACAGGAAGAGGACCAGTGCCAAGGACTTGGCGATCTTCAGCTCCTTCCCGTAATATTTCTGAGGATCCGATGAGTTGGAGGAGACCTTCTTGTCGAGCTGCTTGCGGATCAGGTTGAAGACCTCCAGGTAGATGATGAGCATCAGCAGCAAGGGAGGCAGCACCCAGACAAAGAAGTTGAAATAGACCATGTACTCCATGCTGATGACATTCTCGAACTTGCACCCGATGACGAACGCCGTGTGGCTGGCGTTCGCCTCCTGAGTCCTCCTCATCTTGTTCAGGTTGTTCCAGCCAAACATGGGGGTCAGTCCCACGAGCAGGGAAACGATCCAGCAGCAAGCGATGGCCGCAGCTGCTCGTCTGGGGGTCACTACACTCTTGTACCTGTGGAGGAGACAGAAAACACCACGTGGCGTTAGATATAGGTAGAATCGCAGCTTGGGTCACTTCTTAGCCCCATGCACTGAAGCAAAAGGGGATTTTGAGAGATCAGCTCCCACGGAGTCACCCAAACAAGTGGCCCAATCTGCAGAAGAGCCCATGATGGGTGCATGTGGGATACTGAACTCTTTGGAAAATCTGGCCTCAGCATCCACCCATACAGTGAATGCCTGAGGAGGGTGGTGAGAGTGCACCGGGAGGGGAGCACAGATCAAGGAGCTGAGATGAAATGGAGAGGCAGAGAGGCACTTGCAGGCTGGTCAGAGGCTGCAGAGGAGAAAGCTCCTGCGCTAGGGGGTGAGACTTTGTGGGGGCAGAGAGAGGGATGGGGACTGAATCTGGTCTTCCAGCAGTTTTACATTGACCTCAGAGGCCAGAGGCAGTTTTAAGCCCAAAGAGGGTGGGGGTCAGAGGGATAGCTCAGGGGTTTGAGCATTAGCCTGCTAAACCCAGGCTTGTGAGTTCAATCCTTGAGGGTGCCATTTAGGGATCTGGGGCAAAAATCTGTCTGGGGATTGGTCCTGCTTTGAGCAGGGGGTTGGACTAGATGACCGCCTGAGGTCCCTTCCAACCCCGATATTCTATGATTCTAATTGCTATGGGCCATTCAGTTCTAGGTTACCTGTTCGCAGCCCAGCCAAGTTAGCAGTGGCTGGAAGCAGAACACTCCACTCCCACTGGTGGGAGCATTTCACACTCACTTTGCACAGGTGCAAATGACACACAAGGGGCAGGGCAGGGCCCTGAGATCCTGTGACAAAGTTATCCCCTTGCAGTAGGTCAGGAGGGATTTTAAAGGGCCAGGACTGTAACCACAGCCTGTTATTTTGCATCACCGTGTGGCATAAATATCAGGTGACGCTGACATGGCAAAGTCAGGGTGTCCCAGCAGAATGACGTTATGGCTTTCTGGGGCTCTGCCCAAGGGAGCTCTCCAGCTCCATACGGCTGTGTTCAGCTGGTGTGGAGTGACCTGGGAAGCCCCATAGAAAAGAGTCCTGACACCGAGGCAACAATCATCAAAAAGCTTCCTTCCATACCAGCTGGTGGCTGGAGGAGAAATCAATCCGCCCCCTGCTGCCAGTAAGAGAAGCTTCTGGACAAGGGCTTTTTCATTTCCTAATTTGTCAGTTCCCCAGGACCATGCCTGCCTCTTCTTCTAGGCCTGGGCTGAGGGGCAGGAGAGACAGAGCATTGTCTAGGCTTAGGTGGTGCTCTGCACGGCTCAGCTCCCAGCACCTCTGTTTGTTCAGCTCTCCAACGCACCCACCTGCCACAGGAAAACATTCTGGGGTTGTTCCCCTTTTCAAAATATCGTCATGACCAATCAATAAAGCCTGGAAGGTTTTATTTCACCCCCCTAACAAAAGTTTTAGCATCAGAACAGCAGGCCTTGCCTTCCCTGCTTTTGCAGAAGATCTCCCAGGAGGGTGTGGAGGCGAGGAGCAAAAGCTTTAACAGTGCTTAACTGAAGGGATGGAGGTGTTGAAACTTTAACCAAGAATGCCTTTCTACCTACTGTTTGTTGGGCATTTCAATTGCATAGGTGTGAACACCAACAAACTGGAACGTAGCTCAGTCTGACTAAACCTCCCTCCCTCACCCATTGCTCAGGTTTCACTTCTGTGGTGCTGGTGGTATCATAATCCTGCCAGGTCTCCATAGAGTCTCCAAAGAAAAACTGGGGAGACAAGCCCAGTAGCTCGGATGCAAAAACCAAACCGAAAGGAATTGTACCACGCCGTCACTTCAGGGGGTTTTATACACAACAAAGCAAAGTAAGGGCTCAAACCCAATCTTTCCCCATTGCAGGTCACCTTGAACGTCAGCTCTCTGGGCTTTTGCTGTCCTAATACGCAGGATGTCAGAGTGTGGAGTGAGCCTAATGGAGTGTGTCATGGCCCACCAGAGCAGCGTGAGGAGGGGAGGTGCGGAAGGAAAGGCTGCTAATCTCATTAGAGCACTGAGCATAAATTATTCAGTAACCATAAGCGCGCTCTGGTGTATCTACCATCGGAGAAATGTTTGCTGCAGTCAATCCCCATTTGTTTCCCCTGCTAAGCACCTCTTGTCTGGGAAATGATTCCCATCCAACCAGAGGGGCAGGCTGGCTCCCACGGGAAGGACGGCGGGCCTGAGAATTGCTCGCTGTTCCCTTCGCGAGCTGAGCCCGTGTTCTGAGTCGGTGATTTATACTCCGGGAAGGGAGCAGCCTCTGGGAAGCAGCGGGTGACTCAGGAGAAAGGCGCCATGTGGCTTGAACAGCGAGGCAGGGGCCCCGGGAGCAGAGGGGACAAGGAAGGGATGGCTGGTGGCAAGCACAGGGGAGCTTGGGCGGCATCGCTCTCTACTCGGAGTGGTCCTGTGAATTTGGACAGAGCAGGGAAAAGGGGGATATTCCTCACTCAGAGCGATGGGGGGGGCAGGAACCTCCAGGGCTAGAGAGAACTTCGGGGGATGGGGAGCCCCTGGAAGGGCTGTGGACTGGAGGGGCAGTGAAGCTGGGATAGAGAGCTCCTCCAGGGAGCCAGGCAGGGGGCTGGGATGGGGAGCCCCTCAGGGGGAGCAGGGTAGGACATGCCCTGTATATGCCACATATTTTACAGATGTCTAAATACTGCCATTGGGACTATTTCTTGTATCCCTCTGCCTGGGAAGGCCAGTGCCCTCGCCACCCTGAGTCCGGTGGTGCCAAGCTCAGGGGAAAGGGGAATTATAACTGACCTGTTTCAACCCCTCTCACAAGCACCTACCTACAGCCATGCCCACATGCAGCCTATTCTCTCCGGCCCTCGCCAGGCTAGGAGCGAGCCACTGGGAACCCCCGATCCAACGGGCTGCAGCTCCCATTTCTTAGTGCTAGACAGTGGATTTTCTGGGAGTGGGGTGCGCAGGCTCCTGTTGATTTGAGTGGGAGCAGAGCGGGCTCCGTACCAGTCCCTGGTGCAGGCCCCTCAGAGCAGCGTCACTTTGCGGGGAGGGAATGGTGAGGAGGGGCTGTATCTCTGGCGAGGGGGATAGCTCAGAGATTGGGGCTCCTTTAATCTGCTGTGGGGCTTGGGGGGAGCTGGAGGTAGTTGGGGAGCTGGGCCAGTGCGGAGAGCAGGGGGGTGGGGTGGGCAGAGGGCGCGATGCATTGATCGCCACCGCATATTGCATTTTACAGCAGGGATTGGTGCTGTCTCAGTCTGATGAATGTGTCTCCAGTGCCCAGAGGCCCCTGGTGAGGAGCCCTTTCTGGGCTCGGACCCCGGACAGCAGCCAGGCAGCTGCTCAGACAGCATCTCTGCCATCTCCTGTTCAGAGCCTAGATATTTACAGGTTGTGTATTTGAACCCCAGCGGAGAGCGTGTCTACGGAAGGGAGCTCTGGCTGTGTCGCTCCTGCTTTCCACTAACCAGTGGCCATCTGGCTGGCATGGTATCCCAGAGGAGGGAAGGTGTTGGGGGGAGGGCCGTAGGGAACCTGCCTTTGCTGGATGCCTTCCCCACCCTGCACCAGAGCACTTTAGCCGGCAGGAAATGATAATCACCCTGCAAAGCTCTGGGGTGTGTGCAAGCCAGTGCTGCCCAGAAGTGATGGGCCTCCATCCCCCTAGGCTCCCCTGTGTAACGGTTCACACAGCATGCACCCTAGCTGCACGCACAGACACCCCCCCGTCTCACCCCATGCCACCAAACCCCATTCCTTGTGCTCTCCCGTCTGTCTGTATCCACCTGGGGTCTTGTCTTCTACTTAGATCGGAAGCTCCTTGGGGCGGGGGCTGTTATTTTGTTCCGTGTTTGTACAGCGCCTGGCACAACGGGGGCTGGGCCATGACAGGGGGTTCCTACGGACTATGGTAACACAAATAACACCTAGCCCCATGGTCCCCGCTGTACTCCACTACACCCTCCCAGTGCCCACACCCCCACTTCCCCACATGGCCCAGCCACGTCATGCCCAGCTTGCTAAACCCACCCCCTCCGCATCCCACATCCCATTGGCGACACCCTCAGCGCCTTCCCTACCTGTTGACACACCTAGATCACGCCCAGCCTCTCCATCCCCACCAACACAAAGATCCCGCCACACCCACTACCTATGCCCCAGGGAGACGCCCCACCACACACCTTCTCCTGCCTGCACCCCCTCCCCACTCACACAGGTCCCTTGCACACCATCTCCCCTGATCACACACACAGAGTGTAACCACCCCCCCGCCCAACCCTCCCACAATCCTACCTCCAAAACCCGCCCACCCACATACATCCTGCCCTAAAGCCCCCATCAGCCCTCCACACAACCCGTCCGATCCATCTTGGGCATTTGTAACGGCCACGCATCTGCACGTCACCCGCCATCCTGCCTGCTCCCGTCTCTGCATGTGCCCACAATTCAGTTCCCGGGACAGTACGGGTTTCACAAGCCATAGAGCACTCCCCTCCCTAAATTGCACTGGGGGAGAACAGACCCCAGGCTCAGGGACCCTCAGACAGCTCCTCTCCACAGCCTGTGGGTGGGAATACAAAAACGTCGGCAGTGGCCTATGTCAGAGATGGGATCAGAATGTGCGTGTGTGCGTTTGCGTGTTTCTGTGTCTATGTGTGCACGTGCATAGGCATGCGTGTGCCTGTGCGTAGGTGTTTGTGCGCGCTTCCCTCCCCTTTGTTACCATTATTGCTTTGTGCCCGAGAATCACACGTTGCACCACAGATAATGGTGCACACGCCTCCCGAAGAGCATGCAAGAAGAGGCAGGAGGAGTCAGTGACACTGGGAGAAGGGTAGGACAAGACTTAGAACAGCACTAGTGTAAGCTCACTTGGGAGACACTAATGCCTGAGGCTGGGGGCGGTAAAGTTTATTTCCACCATAAGAAAGACACACCCCACCCAGGTAGTGCCATCTACCGAACCCCTGACTTATCCAGATAAACAAACAAAGTTAAATAGTGGAATTAATAACACCTAACCAAATCAGAACCAAACATCCTACCCCAAGGATTGTCCCTGAAAACAGAGAAGCGTCAGAGATTCCAGAAAGTCCACTAGGGACTTGACTATTTTACATGGAAGGTGCCCAGATCCTATTGTGATGGGCAACAGCATAAAACTCTGACAGATAGATAGATGTCATCCCCTTTTATGTCATCCCCTCAAGCCCTCTCTGCTCTGCCAATGCCCCCCTGGGTACCCCTTTCATCTTCTTCCTCATGCTTCTTCCATCTCCACGCCACTCCCTCGCCTCATTGAAATCCCACCCAACACTCAACTCCAGCCACGGAGCCCATGAGAAGTGAGGGAACATCGGGGTGT
Organism: Terrapene triunguis; assembly: GCF_002925995.2. Taxonomy (NCBI): domain Eukaryota; kingdom Metazoa; phylum Chordata; order Testudines; family Emydidae; genus Terrapene; species Terrapene triunguis. The sequence continues at coordinate 358,084 of NW_020664542.1, read as the reverse complement.
GAATGGACCTTCATCCTCCTCTGTCCTCCATCCATCTCCAGGACTGTTTTTACCTTCATTTATGTCATCCTGAAATTAGTCCTCCTCAGGGCAGGACAGTGGATTTATGTGATACCCAGCACTTGTTCAGGTACTCGAAAAATCACATTAATAGCAAATACATTTGTTATTGTTATGCCTCATGGTTAGAAGTGGAGAACGGCAGAACAAGGAGAGACGGCTGGGAGTTAAAACCAGACTGATTCAAATTAGAAATCAGGGACAAATGTTTAACTGTGAGGATGACTGATCCTTGGAACAAACTCCCCAGGGAAGTGGCAGATTCTCCATCTCTTGATGTCTTCAGACCCAGACTGGAGCCTTTCTGGAAGAGAGACTTTAGCCAAACACACGTTATTGGGCTCAATACAGAGATAACTGGGTGAAATTTAATGGCCTGTGTTATGCAGGAAGCAAGACTAGCTGATGTAATGATCCCTTCTGGCCTTCAACTCTATGAATTTACACTTTTATTACATCCCCCTTCAGTGTCTCATCATTGTGCTAATGGGTTTTTCTTCTCTCTTGGTTCTCAGCTCCACCTATCACCATGATAGGGGAGCTTCACACTGAACAGCATAACACTCAAGTTACAATTACAGTATTTTTTCAAAACAACGTCTGCTTTAAAGCTTAGCCTGATTCCATTTCCAGCAGCCGCCTCTTATTGCGAGTCGGAGTCGATGGCTGAGCGTGGCCCTGTTGACATTAGAGAAATTTGTACTCATGTATTATCTATAATGATTCCATTCTCCAGGGCAAACCACGAATGGAGCCGGAAGACATGTTTCTTCATCCAAAAGGGTTTTATTTCTTACAAAAAATGTTTTTCGAGCAGTACAAACATTTTTACACAAAATTGCCAGGTTGTTTGGAATTTTTCAATTTCATTTGGGTTTCATTTGAAACAAAATATTTTCAGGTTTTGGGCCCTTCCCATTCTTTTCCAGTGGAAAAAGGAGGGGGAGGGAGAGATGGGGGAAATACCCTCAAAACTGCCCCTCCCCCCCAAATTATTAATTTAGATTCAAATCAAAATGAAATGTTTCCATTTTGTTTTGACAAAAAATGAAAAATTCCGGAGAAAATTTTCACATGAAACAAACGTTTTTGGTTTCTTTGGATTTTTTGTTTGTAGAAAATAGCTATAATTTTCCAAGTAGCCCTAGCAGATGCGCTGGACTCAAATAAAGTAATTCGTACAATGGTACATCTTAGTCCAGTAAGATCCCCACGGAAATAAATCAGTGAAAAGTTATCTAAAGAAAACAGGGCTCAGCTAATCACACGAAGCTGGACAAAGTGAGTGGGGACGGGAAAGTACAACTGAAATGCGGCTTATCTGAGTTATGATTACGCAGAAATAAAAGCCAGAATGGCTGCTGATCTCACGGAAACCCCCCTGACAAAAAGGCTTTGATCTCTGGCGGTTTAGGTTTCTGTTCCTTTTTCCCTTGCCTATCTGTGCTTCAGATCTTGCAGACTCCTGGAGGCCGCTGCACAGAGACGTGGAGAATGAGCGCTATGAAGAATTGTGAAACCTTAGATGTTTCTCCAGGAAGCGTTTAAAGGACACTTTGTAAAAAAGATAAACATTTATGAGGCTGAAGTTGGATACTTATTCCCAGCTGCTTGCTCACTGACTAGAGATAATCACTTATCGCCAGAGGGAGTCATAACGTAAACTTGTTAATTTATCACTGTTCTTTTACTTCTATGGTGGCAGCCCCCAAAAGGGTTACTGGGTACAGTCTGCATACACTGGAAGTGAGCCCCGGGCCCAGGGCTATGTCTTATGTTCCTAAAAGCTCACGCTTCAAGGTTTCAACCAGCCACTCGCAGGGGTCAGAAAGGGATGTCCCCCCGCAATGCGTTCTGTTTTGGGTTTTTTAAATCTCCTTTCTCTGAAGCATCCGAGCTGGCCCCAGCTGGAGATGGGACATAGGACGAGGAGCGCCAGGGCTCTGTGGTGGCACTGAGCGGTCGCTCTCTGAGGTGCTTGGCTGGCTGTTTCTTGCTCACATGCCCCGGGTCTAACTGATCGCCGGATGTGGGGTTGGCAAGGAATTTCCCCCCAGGTCAGATTGGCCAGGGCCCTGGGTTTTTTTGCCTTCCTCCACAGCTAGGGTTGCCAACTTTCTAATCACACAAAACAAAACACCTTTGCCCTGCCCCCTCCCCGAGGCCCCGCCTCCACTCACTCCATCCCCCCTTCACTGGGCTGGGGCAGGGGGTTGGGGTGCAGGAGGGAGTGAGGGCTCCAGCTGGGGGTTCAAGCTCTGCGGTGGGGCTGGGGATGAGGGGTTTGGGGTGCAGGAGGGGGTGAGGGATCTGGCTGGGGGTTCAAGCTCTGGGGTGGGGCCAGGGATAAGGGGTTTGGGGTACAGGAGGGGGCTCCGGGCTGGAGCCGAGGGGTGCGGGAGCAGGCTCAGGGCTGGGGCAGGGGGTTGGTGTGTGGGAGGGGGTGCAGGCTCTGAGGGGGCAGGGATGAGGGGTTTGGGGTGCAGGAGGGGGCTCAGGGCTGGGGGTAGGTGGTTGGGGTGCAGGAGGGGGTGTGGGTGCCGGCTCTGGGAGGGGGCTCAGGGCTGGGGCAGGGGGTTGGGGTGCAGGCTCTGGGAGGGAGTTTGGGTGGGGGCTCAGGTGGGCGTGGGTTGTGGGAGGGGGTGCGGGGTGTGGGCTCTGGCTGGGCAGCGTTTACCTCAGGTGGTTCCCAGTCGGCGGTGCAGTGGGGCTAAGACAGGTTCCCTGCCTGCCCTGGCTCCAGGCGGCTCCGGGAAGTGGCCAGCATGTCCGGCTCCTAGGCGCAGGGACAGCCAGGCGGCTCTGTGCAGTGCGTGCTGCCTGCGCCCACAGGCGCTGCCCCCGCAGCTCCCATTGTCCATGGTTCTTGGCCAATGGGAGCTGAGGAGCCAGCACTTGGGCAGTGCGTGGAGCTTCCCTGATCGCCCCTGCACTGCAGGGACATGCCGGCCGCTTCCGGGAGTTGTGCGGAGCCAGGCAGGGAGCCTGCCTTAGCCCCACTGCGCCGCTGACTGCACTTCTAGTAAAAAAACGGATGCCTGGCAACCCTATCTGCAGCATGTGGGGCGGGTCACTTGCCAGGATTATATGGGTCTCTCTCACATAATCATTTCTTTGCCGTTGTGGGGGCCTTGGGCACTGGTGCACATCAGACCCTCCTTTTCTCTGCCTGTGGCCCACAATAGTCTAGTCTCCTGTGGGCTGTAAGACTTTGGTCTCATTTCAGTTGTGTGGTTTAGTATGTGGGTGCTGGGTGGGGTTGGTGTCCTGTGCAGGGCCGGTTCTAGCTTTTTTGCCACCCCAGGCAAAAAAAAAAAAAAGAAGGGGGGGCAGAAGCAAAAAAAAAATAAAATGGCAGCTGCAGGGAGCATGTGGAGGGCGGTCAAGGCGGCTCGGCAGCTCGCAAGGGGGTGAAGGGCGGCACCCGCCCACTCCCTCCGCCCGTGGGCAGCCAGGCACTGCAGCCCGCTTGCAGCTGGGCGAGAGGGGCTCTCCCCTCCGGCCTTGGGGTGACGCTCCCGGCCGGGCAGGCGGAGCCCCCGGGGGCTGCAGGAGGTGCTGGCTCAGCCACTCCTTTAAAGGCGGCGGCCGGGCTGGGCTCAGAGCAGTGCGGGAGGCGGAGGCCGGTGCAGGTGGCGGGGAGTGGCGCGTCGTGGAGAGCCCGGCGGCACGGTGAGCAGCAGGGATCACTAGTTCCTGCCCCCCCCAGGTCGGGGTCCGTGCCCCTTCAGGGCTGGGCTGGCCGCCCCAAGATTGGCCGGAATGCCGCCCCTTACAATGTGCCGCCCCAGGCACGTGCTTTCTCATCTGGTGCCTGGAGCCGGCCCTGGTCCTGTGATACACGAGAGGGCAGGCTGGATGATATGCTGGTTCCTTCTGACCTTAAACTCTGTAACTCCAGAAACCACAGCTCCTGCCCCAGAGAGCTCATGTGACGGCTGCCATCTTGGCTAGCCCCAGGGATTGATTCAGGGATCTCCACAGCTGATGAGTCAGCTCTCTAGCTTAGAGCTGTAACAGACTCACACCCTCTGGATCAGGCACAGAGGAGTACACAGCACACACCGCCAGAGGGTTCTGGGCCAAGGATGCTCATTTCAAATGTCTGAGAGCAGCAACCGTTCAGACCCTGGCTGAAACCCCCTACATGAGAGCCCTCATCAGGGCTAGCAGCCGGGGACCTCCAGAGCTAAAAGCACGAGCTGCTACAGCTTGAGCTCCAGAGGCTACCTCACCAGGTGGGACTGTACCAGACTCCCAGCCCCTGCGGATCAGACACAGAAAGGGCTCTATAACCCGGGAGTCACCCTTACAGACCTATGGCACAAAACATGGGAAAGAAGAGAACTCGAGCTTGACTGATGGACAAGACAGTCTGGTACAGAGAGTCTCAGACACAAAGAATGTCTCCGAACTGACACCATTGCCAAGAAGGTGGGAAGAGTTCCAACTTCTCCACCAGACAGGCTGCAAAAACACAACCCACAGAACTCTGCATAAACTCAGCCACAGAGTCCAGCACCTCCTGCTGTCTTCTCACTTTGTAGAGAAGAACTGTTACATCGGGGACAGCTGCATGGGCCACCGAGAGCAAGACCGGATGCACAGCACCCTCCTCCAAAGCATTCATCCCGGTCACGCAATGAGTCCTGGATGTACTGATGGCAACCCAGGCCACCAGCTGCGACGCTGACCCCAGGCGTGTCTGGGTGGTATGGAGAATAGACAACAGCTGGGACCCTGCCTCTAAAGAACTGTCAACATCTCCCATGAGTGGAATCTACCACCTACGCTACAGCATGCGGAAGCTTCGCCTTAGACTTTGCAAATTACCCGGGTCTACGCTCCCTCTTCTAAGCAAGCTTATTGAAAATCTAGCGAACAGTGTGCAGTGCTAACTGCCAGTATCCTGAATCTCTGTCAAGCTTCAGGTCAGGGGATGGTATGGAGACAGCACCTGTTGCTCTGGTGGGTGGCCTCCTCCTGTCCGTAGGCATGGGATGTCCATCCACACTCATCCTGCTGGGCCCCTCTGCAGCTTTTGATTCTAAATCCTCCTGTCTCACCTGTGGAATGGAAACTCCCGGAAATGGCTCAGTCCTTCCTCTCAGGGTGAACCTGGACAGTGTAAGTGAGGCACCAGGGCCAGGGTGGTGAGCGGGGCTCAGGGGCGCAACTGGCAGTGGGAGTAACACAACTAAGTGGATAGCTCCCAAGCAGTCAGGTCAGCACCACGGGGAAGCAGAAACATCCACAGATACAATGAGACGTGTCGTTTCTTTTGTGTAAATGCCACAGTGCCTTTTTTTTTCAAAGCCTGATCCAAAGCCTGTTGAAGGTAATGGGAGTCTTTCTGTTGGGCCACTAATGACCTCCTTGTGCAACCTGCGATGGAAAAGCAATGGGGTTAGACGGAAGCTGCTATTCTCCACCATCTCCCGTCAGCTTCCACCTGCCAGGAACCTTCGGTGCTATCCAGAACCCACCCAATGCACCGACACGCAGGAGCCCCCAGGCTGCCACTGCTTCTCTGCTCCAAAGCAAAACATATGCCTCTGAATTAGATGCATTCCCAGCAACTCCAAATAGCTGGTCATAAGGGCTATGAATAAACAGGGCCTGTCATAAATATAGAGAAAAGAGTAGCATAAAATCCCTCCTTGGCAGCTGTACTGAATCGCTTTACCTGTAAGGGGTTAAAAAGCTCAAATAACCTAGTTGGCACCTGACCAGAAGGACCAATGAGGAAAGAAGATACTTCCAAATCTGGGGAAGGAGGATTTGTTTGTGGCTCTCTTTGTTTGTTCCCTCTCCGGATGGAGGGAGAGACCAAGCAGGTACAACATCTCCTAAAAATATACCAGGAATGATCCATCTAAATTGCAGAAATTGTAAATAGGGCAAGGAAATGCGTTAAGTGATCTTTCGTTTTGGCTTGTGAATTTTCCCTATGTTAAGAGGTAGTTTTATTCCTGTTTTTGTAACTGTGAAGCTGAGTCCAGAGGGGAGTCCTCTGTATTTAAAATCTTTTTATTACCCTGAAAAGTTACCTTCCATCCTGATTTTGCAGGTGTGATTCTTTAACTTTTTTCTTTATAAAATAAAGTTCTTCTTTTAAGAACCTGATTGATTTTAGTGTCCTGAAGATAAAGGGTCTGGTCTGTACTCACATTGCTAAGGCAATTAGTTGGTATATTATTCTCAAACCTCCCCAGGAAAGGGGGTGAAGGGGCTTGGGGGGATATTTTGGGGGAATAGGGATTCCAAGTGACCCTTCCCTGAATTTTTGTGTAAATCACTTGGTGGTGGCAGCAATACCATCCAAGGACAAGGAAAGGAATTTGTGCCCTGGGGAAGTTTTTAACCAAAGCTGGCAGAATATAAGCGTAGGGGGTCTTTCATGCGGGTCCCCACATCTGTACCCCAGAGTTCAGAGTGGGGGGGGGAGAACCCTGACAGGGCCATTCTAGATACTGTTGTGACTAGAACTCCATCATGCCTGAGAGAGCTGTGAAAGGGCGACTTGTGGTTAAAGCACCTGGCCAGGAGTTGGCACAGCAGGCTTCTATTTAAGGCTCGGCCTCAGACTCCTTGCATGACCACGGGCAAGTCATTTAAACACCGCTTGGGTCAGTGCCCTTGTTTGTTTCATCACAGTGGGTGACGAGGGCAGGAAAGGGCTCTGCACATGCACATACAATGTTTCTTCTCCTGCCTTTTTTTAAACCTTAGGCCTGGCCTACACTGCAAAGTTCAGCGGGGAGAACTCTGTCGGTCAGGGTGTGATTTTATTTACCAGTCTTGTCATACAGGACCAGCTCCATTGTGGATGCAGTTACACCAGTGCCTTATCCTAGTACACATATGCCCTTCCCATGCAGAACTACTGTACCAGCATAAAGCTTCTTTATACTGCTGTAAGTGAGCCCACACTAGGGTGTGGGTGTGGGTGGTGGTACTGCTTTAGCTATACCAGTAGAGTTAACTCAGTGCAACTTACTAGTAGAGACAAGGCTCTAGCAGTGCCAGGAAGGTCAGCACTCTGTTGGATATGGAGAGGCTCCTGGCTATTTAATCTTAAACACAAAAGCTTTCCTTTCAGCTCTTTATTCAGGCGTTTGAGCATTAGCAAAAGCAACCTGAAACCACAGGCCCTGACCCCGGCCAGTATCCAAGCAGCTCAGGGGGCTGCAGCAGAGGTGGCTTTCAGTCCCTTTGCAGCTCCTTGATTCGTGGGCTGTCCAGGGCCCATCTTGCTACCTGATATTAGCTAGAGCAGTCGAGGGGGAAAAGGGCTCACCCACTTTCATAGAATCATAGAATATCAGGGTTGGAAGGGACCTCAGGAGGTCATCTAGTCCCACCCCCTGCTCAAAGCAGGACCAATTCCCAACTAAATCATCCCAGCCAGGGCTTTGTCAAGCCAGGCCTTAAAAACCTCTAAGGATGGAGATTCCACCACCTCCCCAGGTAACGCATTCCAGTGCTTCACCAACCTCCTAGTGAAAAAGTTTTTCCTAATATCCAACCTAAACCTCCCCCACTGCAACTTGAGACCATTACTCCTTGTTCTGTCATCAGGTACCACTGAGAACAGTCTAGATCCATCCTCTTTGGAACCCCCTTTCAGGTAGTTGAAAGCAGCTATCAAATCCCCCCTCATTCTTCTCTTCTGCAGACTAAACAATCCCAGTTCCCTCAGCCTCTCCTCATAAGTCATGTGCTCCAGACCCCTAATCATTTTTGTTGCCCTCCGCTGGACTTTTTCCAATTTTTCCACATCCTTCTTGTAGTGTGGGGCCCAAAACTGGACACAGTACTCCAGACGAGGCCTCACCAATGTCGAATAGAGGGGAATGATCATGTCCCTCGATCTGCTGGCAATGGCCCTACTTATACAGCCCAAAATGCCGTTAGCCTTCTTGGCAACAAGGGCACACTGTCGACTCATATCCAGCTTCTCATCCACTGTAACCCCTAGGTCCTTTTCTGCAGAACTGCTTCCTAGCCATTCGGTCCCTAGTCTGTAACAGTGAATGGGATTCTTCCGTCCTAAGTGCAGGACTCTGCACTTGTCCTTGTTGAACCTCATCAGGTTTCTTTTGGCCCAATCCTCTAATTTGTCTAGGTCCCTCTGTATCCTATCCCTACCCTCCAGCATATCTACCACTCCTCCCAGTTTAGTGTCATCTGCAAACTTGCTGAGAGTGCAGTCCACGCCATCCTCCAGATCATTAATGAAGATATTGAACAAAACCGACCCCAGGACCGACCCTTGGGGCACTCCGCTTGAAACCGGCTGCCAACGAGACATGGAGCCATTGATCACTACCCGTTGAGCCCGACGATCTAGCCAGCTTTCTATCCACCTTGTAGTCCATTCATCCAGCCCATACTTCTTTAACTTCCTGGCAAGAATACTGTGGGAGACTGTATCAAAAGCTTTGCTAAAGTCAAGGAATAACACATCCACTGCTTTCCCCTCATCCACAGACCCAGTTATCTCCTCATAGAAGGCAATTAGGTTAGTCAGGCATGACTTGCCCTTGGTGAATCCATGCTGACTATTCCCGATCACTTTCCTCTCCTCTAAGTGCTTCAGAATTGATTCCTTGAGGATCTGCTCCATGATTTTTCCAGGGACTGAGGTGAGGCTGACTGGCCTGTAGTTCCCCGGATCCTCCTTCTTCCCTTTTTTAAAGATGGGCACTACATTAGCCTTTTCCCAGTCATCCAGGAGCTCCCCCGATTGCCATGAGTTTTCAAAGATAATGGCCAATGGTTCTGCAATTACATCCGCCAACTCCTTTAGCACCCTCGGATGCAGCGCATCCGGTCCCATGGACTTATGCTCGTCCAGTTTTTCTAAATAGTCCCGAACCACTTCTTTCTCCACAGAGGGCTGGTCACCTTCTCCCCATACTGTGCTGCCAAGTGCAGCAGTCTGGGAGCTGACCTTGTTCGTGAAGACAGAGGCAAAAAAAGCATTGAGTACATTAGCTTTTTCCACATCCTCTGTTACTAGGTTGCCTCCCTCATTCAGTAAGGGGCCCACACTTTCCTCGACTTTCTTCTTGTTGCTAACATAGCTGAAGAAACCCTTCTTGTTACTCTTAACATCTCTTGCTAGCTGCAACTCCAAGTGTGATTTGGCCTTCCTGATTTCACTCCTGCATGCCTGAGCAATATTTTTATACTCCTCCCTGGTCATTTGTCCAATCTTCCACTTCTTGTAAGCTTCTTTTTTGGGTTTAAGATCAGCAAGGATTTCACTGTTAAGCCAAGCTGGTCGCCTGCCATATTTACGGTTCTTTCTACACATCGGGACATTTTTTTCCTGCAACCTCAATAGGGATTCTTTAAAATACAGCCAGCTCTCCTGGACTCCTTTCCCCCTCATGTTATTCTCCCAGGGGATCCTGCCCATCAGTTCCCTGAGGGAGTCAAAGTCTGCTTTTCTGAAGTCCAGGGTCCGTATTCTGCTGCTCTCCTTTCTTCCTTGTGTCAGTAGGGTTACCATATTTCCACAAGCAAAAAAGAGGACACTGGGGGGGAGGAGCCCCGCTCGAGCCCTGCCCCTGCCCCACCCCATCCACTCCCTCCCACTTCCCACCCCCTGATTGCCCCCCTCAGAACCCCCAACCCTCCCCGCTCCTTGTCCCCTGACTGCCCCCTCCTGGGATCCCTGTCACTAACTGCCCCCCTACGACCCTACCTGTCCCCTGACTGCCCCGACCCTTATCCACACCCCCACCCCATATTCACACCCCCGCCCCCAGACAGACCCTCGGGACTCCCATGCCCTATCCAACTGCTCCCCGCCCCGACAGGACCCCCAGAACTCCCGACCCATCCAACCCCCTCTGTTTCCTGCCTGCCTCGACCCCTCTCCACACCCCTGCCCCCAACAGCCCCCCCAGAACCCCAGACCCATCTAACCCCCCCGCTCCCTGTCCCTGACTGTCCCAACCCCTCTCCACACTCCTGCCCCCCTGACAGCCCCCCCCCGAACTCCCGACCCATCCAACCCCCTCTCCCTGTCCCCTGACCAGGGCCAGCTTTAAAGACCCCAGGAATCGAGCTGCGCTCTGGCCACAGCTCCGGCCGGGGTTGCGGGGCTTGGGGTCGGGCCGGAGGTGCTCAGCCGGTGCCGGGCTGGTGCGCTCGGCTGGAACCGGGGCCACTGCCCTGGGGCCCGAGCAGGGCCGGAGCGGCTGGGGCCGCCGGGTGCCGCTCGGCCCGGGCCGGAGGGAGCCACTCGGCCAGGGCCGCGCCTCCCTGGAGCTCTCTTCCTCGCGCCCCCCCCGCCCCAGCTTACCTGCTGCTACCTCCCACCTGCCCCTGCTTCTTTTCAGACTTCCCGCGAAGATCTGATTCGCGGGAAGCAGGGGAGGGGGAGGAGCAGGTGGGCGGAGCGTTCAGGGGAGGGGAGGAGGGGGAAGACAGCTGGGGGCCGGACAGCATGGTAAGGCTGCAGGGGATGGGGGGAGCCGGGAAGGGGCTTTGGCTGCCCAGCGGCACTTGGCCGCCGGTTTTCTGTCTATAAATAGCCGATCGGGGGGAAATCCCGGACATTTTTAGATTTTTAAAAATCCCCCCCCGGACGGCTATTTATAGACCGAAAAGCCGGACATGTCCAGGGAAATCCGGACATATGGTAGCCCTAGTGTCAGGATCCTGAACTCGACCATCTCATGGTCACTGCTTCCTAGGTTCCCATCCACTTTTGCTTCCCCTACTAAGTCTTCCCCGTTTGTGAGCAGCAGGTCTAGAAAAGCTCTGCCCCTAGTTGGTTCCTCCAGCACTTGCACCAGGAAGTTGTCCCCTACACTTTCCAAAAACTTCCTCAAAAACTTCCTAAAAAAACCCTCTCTCTTACCTTAACCCCATCTCTGCCGCACAGACCCCCAGAGAGAAATGCGCTCGGGCCTTGTCTACACATAGGGGCAGGGCCGGCTTTAGGCCAATTCAACCAATTCCCCTGAATCGGGCCCCGCCCCTAAGAGGGCCCCGCACCCAAGCCCTGGTACGGCGTACCGGCCAGAGCCGGTGCGCCGTACCAGGGTGGCCCAGCTTCCCCAGGGGGCAATTTAGAGGGCCTGGGGCTCCCAGGCCCTTTAAATTGCCACCAGAGCCCCACTGCTGGAGCCCTGGGGTAGGGCTGCAGGGCTCTGGGGGCTATTTAAAAAGTCCGGGGCTCCCGTTGCTTCTACTGCCCCGGCCCTTTAAATAGACGCTGGAGCCCCACCGCTTTCCCAGGGCTCCCGCGGCTATTGGAAGGGCTGGGGTGGTGGAAGCAGGGGAGCCCTGGGCCCTTTAAATAGCCCCCAAGCCCCAGGCTGCTGCTGCTACCCTGGTGGGGGAGGGAGGAGGAGGGGGCACTTACCGTACAGGGTGGGCTGTACCCGCACCCTCTGCTCACACCAGCCCCACACCCCCTGCCCTGCCAGCAGCCAGCCCCTGTCTCCAGCCAGCCCCGCACCCCCTGCCCTGCCCGCACCAGCCCCGCACCCCCTGCCCACAGCCAGCCCCTGCCGCACCCCACTGCGGCCCTGACCGAAGCCAGCCAGCCCCACACCCCTCCCGTCCGCACCAGCGCTGCACCCTCTGCCCTGCCTGCAGCCAGCCCCGCACCCCCTGCCCTGTCTCCAGCCAACCCCTGCTGCCCCCCCTGCCTGAAGCCAGCCAGTCCTGCACTCCTCTGTCTCCAGCCCTGCCAACCCATGCCGCACCCCCCTGCGGCCCTGCCTGAAGCCAGCCAGCCCCACACCCCCTTGTCTCCAGCCAGCCCCGCACCCCTTGCCCTGCCTGCAGCCAGACCCTACCTCCAGTCAGTCCCTGCCCTGCCTCCAGCCAGCCCCATGTCCACTGGTGCCCTGCAGTTCCCAGGGCAGTAACCCTGCACACCTGCTTCAATGTGGGGGGGCAGGGAGCAGCTGGGACCCACACATGTGAAACGGAGCTCATTTCTAGTTCAGGCCCATCTTTTTAAAAAAGATCTTTAGGTAGGGTTAACATACATCCATATTTTCCCGGACATTTCAGGCTTTTTGGTTCTTAAATCGCTGTCCGGGAGGAATTTTTAAAATTTAAAAAATTCCTCCTGGGAAAATACGGACGTATGGTAACCCTGTTGGTACAAAAAATACATACTGTGGCACATCCCTTAAATCAGAACTTTTTATAGGGAACCGGTTGCTAAGAAATGAAAGGCTTTTTTTAACATGGTTTTTTTTTAGTCATCCCTGCCGGGGCCCCGCCAAAAATGTTCGAATTGGGCCCCGCACTTCCTAAAGCCAGCCCTGCATAGGGGAACAGTGCTGCTGGCTTTCAGGATCTCTGGGCATGTGCTCAAGTGGCTAATCCGGACTGGCATAGTTTCCCTGCTCCTGGTGCAAACTAGCCAGATTAAAGCTAGCTCGAGCACATCTACACATGCAGGGGTGGCCAGTGGAGAAGAATGCCCCACTCCCCCCTCCCCCCCCCCGGGCGGCCCTGCTTACACCAAGCAACATCCTGCTTCCTAGTCCTGCACTGCCCACTGATGCTGCATTGGCTTTACAGACACAAGCTGAACTAATTGAAGGCCACTGGAAACCAGGATTTTGTGTCCCCACCCTGGGTTTACTCTGGTTTAACTAAATTGTTTTTTAAACTGATTCTAGCAAAACCGATACAAGTCCGGTGCGTGTCCAGGGCCAGGAGTACAGCGTGTTATATTAATAAAGACACTCGGATGTTTACTGGTAGCTCTGCTGGCAGCAGTGTTCATGACCCCAGAAGTCACTGATTGCCAGTTTTGATGGAAATGTCCTAGCGACAGCGATGAAGAGGAATACAAAAGAAAAAAAATCCACGTTGCAGAAATTGACCAGTCCTTCCTTCTCCTGTCCACAGTGCCCTTTCAGCTTGTCATCTCGCTGTTTGTGTGTTTTCTTAGCGGCTCAATGAGTGGAGTTGGATCTGACTAGCATCCTTGTTGGAAAAGCACTAAACGTTGGATAAACAACAAACGGCGGCAAAAAATAAAAAAATCAGCAGAAACGTGACCGGTTCTGTGCTTCCAGCCTTGTCAAAGCGACGGGGAGAAACCGGGTCCAGGGAAAGCAAAATGCAAATGTGACAGCTGCATTTGCTTAGGCCTGATAATTAAAGCAGGAGAATGACTCTTCAGGACACCTGTATGGAAATGACTGTGCCCAGGGGAGGAGGAAAAGGCAGGGGTGAGAGGGAGAGAATTTATGAAGGCAAATGGGCCAAGTCGGCTGAAGAATAAATGGGTAAGTGAATCTGTCCTACTGTAGTGAGAGCAGGCAACATAAGACGAGCGAGAAAATGACAGTTTTGCAGAAAGCGCCCAGTGAGGGTAAATTAGGATGGCATAGTCGCTAACATTTTCAAAAGCATCTTGCCTACACATAGAAGTTATATCCCTTTAATTATACCCATACAGTGAAAGCTGGGCAGCTTCCCTGGGGCGGATGAAGTTATCTGGGTATAAAAGCAGACACCAGTGTAGATGATTCCCGTACAGGATGATCACATTTACACTAGCCAACACTAGGGGTTGTAACAGTGCCACTCACCCCTCCTCCCCCGACACTGGTACAATATCTGTGTGTAGTCCCAGCCTAATTGAATCCCAGCTGGCTTCTCTAACGACCTGCTCCCCCACCTATCTCGCCTGTGGGGCCCAAGCCAGCCGTAATGCTCAGAGCAAGCTACTGGAGTTGGGTCCTGCACAAAAGGCAGCCCAGGGGGACCAGGTCAGGAATTTTTTGGTGCTGATTGCCGTGTATGTCCCATTATACCCAACAGTCCAGTGTTCTACCAAAATCTGCACAAATTCCAGGGAAAACAGGATACTTCCGAACTCATATCCCATCCAAGAGGCCATTCCTACAATATTTACGGTACATGCTCAAACTGCTCCAGCTTTCAGGCTGCAGGGGTCTGACTTTTCACCAGCTTTGCACCTTGTGTGTCCTTTATAGGGTATGTTTACACTTCGAGCTGGAGATGTAGTTTCTCCCACATCTGGTACTGGGACAAAACCAGATGTGCTTTTGTCCAGTGTTAGACAGGAGACACCATTTTTAACAGTGCGCCGCTCTTTCTCCTCTGGCATGACCTGGAAAGCACCATGCGTGTGAGGTCATGCTGCTGGGGGCTGGGCAGTGCACCCTTAAAGATGGTGCCCCCTCCAGCAGCATGTCGTCACACGCACTGTGCGTGCGAGGTCACGCCAGCAGGGGTGAGGCAGTGCACTCCTCAAAATGGCATCCCTTGCGGGGCGTGACCTCACACGCACTGCACATGAGAAGTCACGCCGGCGAGGGCCGGCCCACGCTGCTTCCGGAAGTAATGTCCGGTGTTCTGGGAATGTGTGTGAGGCTGCCGTAGTGTAGACGTGTCCAGAGTGGTACAAACCTTTCTGTTCTGATTTGGGTGCATTTCACGGATGTAAATGACGCATGGCTCAGGGCGGGGTTGACCCAGGCTCAGCTGCCCAGGGAGGCTCAACTGCACCTGCTCTAGGATCTTCAGTCTCCAGGCAGATGCTTTCAAGCAGGGCCGGCGCAACCCATTAGGCGACCTAGGCGGCCTAGGGCGCTACAATTTGGGGAGTGGCGACCGCAGCGGTATTTCGGTGGCGGGACCTTCCGCCGCCTCTGTGGGGGGCGGCATTTCAGGGTAGAACCTTCTGCTGCCTAGGGCGGCAGAAAAGCTGGCGGCGCTCCTGCTTTCAAGTCAGCACTGAACCATGTATTAGGGTCCTTAATACAGAATGCCTATTTCCCCATCCCCTGTATGGCTCAGAGTGGAAAGCCCTGGGAATTAGGACACACAATGCCCTCAGAGCATGGATGGCGAGGAACCTGCCCGGCCTTCTCCCTGTTCCTCACACACCCACACCTGCCCAGCTCTGGGCTCGGAGAGTCACAGGGACCACAACAGGGACTCTGATCCCCTGTACAGGCCTGTCACCAAAGCAGAGCTTGCTGCGGATGTTAGCAAGTTCTCCTGGCTGTCTTTGCATGGCTGCCACGCATGGACATATGGCACTGATTCAAAGCCAGACCAAGCAGAGCAAGGACGAGCAAATCAAGGTGAATTCCAGCACGCGAGGCCAACAGATCTCTCCTGATGGATAAATGAGAGCGACAACAAACAGGGAGCCATCGGCACGAATTCGCTTTGTTCTACACTTGCTCCGTCACTTCGCCTAAGGCTTGAAGAGGAAGGGGATGAGAACGCTGCTCCCAGCGTTATCACAGCACAGGGCGTTTCATTTGAAAAGGGCAAGGCTGCCTGCAGGTGAAACTGAACCAGTGTGACTCCATTAACCTGTGCACTGTTCTGTCTGTGTGGCTGAGCTGCTTCCAGTCTAACTCACCCGGTTCCCTGTGCATCTGGTGTCCCCACTCCCCCAGTCACAGTCCCTCCAGGGAACACGGGCCGGCCCTCTGACTCCAGTTCCACCGACACAGCCTCAGTGCAGGGACTGGGGAGAAATGGGTCAGAACTGTCTGGGAAAAAATTCTGGGGCCAGGTCATGTTGTCAGTTGAGCACACTCAACTTGCAGCGTGACAGGGCCCAGGCTCAACTGGCTAGTCCACACTAGCCACAGCCATGGCCTGGCTTGGCCTGGTTTCCACTCCTTGCTGGGACTGTGGGTGAAGACACTTGTGTGGTAGAAGGGTGCCCAGCTAGAGATCTGGAGGGTGTTTTACAACGCCTGGCCTCCCTTTATAGAGAGTCACCGGAATCATACAGAGTTGGCACTGCTCCCTGACTGGTTAACTGAGGTTGTTTAATCCGTTAGGACAATGAATGAGTAGTGAATACAAATCGGGGACCACTCTATGCAAACAAAAGCTCAGATGTCAACAAATAGGAACTAACAAGGGATATTGGCACAGTTAGACTGCACACCTGTTTGGACGCTGAACAAGTGTTCACAAGCACTGTGACTGCAGGCTCAGGCCAGTTCTAATGCATGTTAAGTAGAAGACACATTTAGCCCAGAACCTTCATAGATTCCAAGGCCAGAAGGGACCACTGTGGTCATCTGGCCGGACCTCCTGCATAGCACAGGCCAGAGACCTGCCCTGAGTTAATTCTTGTTGGAACTAGAGCAGATCTTCTAGAAAAACACCCAGTCTTGATTTAAAATGTCCCAGCGATGGCAAATCCACCTCAGCCCTTGGCAAGTTGTTCCAATGGTTAATTATCCTCACTTTAAAAACTGCGTCTTATTTCTTGTCTAACCCAGTCCAGCCACTGGAACTTGTTATACCTTTGCCTGCTAAACTGAAGAGCCCTCTCTTCGGACACTGCTGTTCCCTAGGACCTTAGAAATAGTCACAACGATACCCTGACTGGGGCGTGTTAATTGAGAGTTGATATTAGGCTCAGTGTAGGATGGCCGGTGTTATATAGGTAGGGCCCTACCAAATTCATAGCCATGAAAAATGTGTCATGGACCATGAAATCTGGTCTCCCCCTGTGAAATCTGGTCTTTTGTGTGCTTTTACCCTCTACTATACAGATTTCACAGGGGAGACCAGCGTTTCTCAAATTGGGGGTCCTGACCCAAAAGGGAGTTGCTGGGGCGTCACGAGGTTATTTTAGGGGTTGATCGTGGTATTGCCACCCTTACTTCTGTGCTGCCTTCAGAGCTGAGCAGCTGGAGAGCCAGGGCCGGCTCCAGGTTTTCTGCCGCCCCAAGCGGCGGAAAAAAAAAAAAAAGCCCCCCGGTGGCACCTCCGCAGCAGCTCAAGCGCGCCGCTCCATTCTTCG
>NW_020664542.1:242017-340820 GCF_002925995.2 Terrapene triunguis | reverse complement strand
AAAAAAAAAAAAAGCCGATCGGCGGCACTTCGGCAGCAGCTCAATCGCGCCGCTCCATTCTTCGGCGACAGTTCGGCGGCGGGTCCTTCACTCCCTCTCTTCCTCTTCAGTGGCACTTCAGTGGCAGCTCAAAGAGAAAGAGAGGGACTGAGGGACCCGCCGCCGAATTCCTGCCAAAGACCCAGACTTGCTGCCCCAATAGCGGACGGAGTGCCGCCCTTTTGTATTGGCCTTCTGAGCTGGGCGGCTGGAGAACGGTGGCTGCAGACAATGGTGGCTGCTGACAGCTCTGCAGGCAGCAGCGCAGAAGTAAGGGTGGCAATACCATGCCATGCCATCCTTACTTCTTCGCTGCTGCTGGCGGTGGCTCTGCCTTCAGAGCTGGGCTCCCGGCCAGCAGCCGCCGCTCTCCAACTGCCCAGCTCTGAAGGCAGCGCAGCTGCCAGCAGCAGCGCAGAAGTAAGGGAAGCAGTACTGCAACCCCCCTACAATAACCTTCCAACCCCCCCACAAGTCCTTTTTGGGTCAGGACCCCTACAATTACAATAACGGGAAATTTCAGATTTAAATAGCTGAAATCATGAAATTTACTCTTTTAAAAATCCTGTGAAATTGACCAAAATGGACTATGAATTTGGTAGGGCTCTATATATAGGAAGTCAAACTAGACGTTCTGATGGATTCTTCTGGCTTTAATGTAGGAATTTATGAAGAAAGGTCCACATTCCACCCTCCAGAAGCAAGCCACAGACTTCCAGGAAGCTACAGATCCCCTGCTAGGTGCCCTGCCCTCATCCAGTAGTACAGCAAAGTAACATTAGCACCTGATCCACCACAGACAACTTCCTACTCTCCACGACAACTGAACGGAACCAGCCAGCGAAAACAGAGAACAAAGAAGAAGTGCTGCAAATTACCGAGGCCTTTAGGAAATAACCACTGGGATGTGGGAAGTAAGGAGTAGGTGGGATCGCTATGTAAGATGTGTGGCGTGCATGGCGACCTCTCACCCCTTCTGCGTCTTTCGTACCATACGGCACTGCACAGGATGTAATGGATGTTGTCCAAAGAAGGCAAAGAAATGGAAGTCACCAGTGATCAGTATGTGGTATGTGCACATTCTCACATATTTCATGAAGTGTCCTTCAGCCAAGCAGTAAAAACAGTGATTTAATGTACATAAAGTTGATCCTCATCCTCTGTGAATGTTTTACCCACTGACTGACCCGCTTTGATTTGTCGCATTCACTCTGTTCCCGATGGGTTTAAAATAAACTCTCAAGATATGAGCAATGATACCTCATGAGGGCTGGGCTTACTGTCTCCGACACGCAGCGCTCGGGTGCTGTGAGGCGCGGCTCCAAACAGAATGGGGACGTTATCTCAGCGATATAATGTTGTTATTTAATAACGTGGACGGTGCAAACGAAATCCAGAAGGCCAGAAATGTACGGCTGGCGTCAGGAAAGTGCCGTGTGCTTTTCAAACAGCCTGTTTCCAATCAAAATTATTATTATTATTACTACTAATTATTTTTTTTTAGTCCTGCAGCTCCTAGGAGCCACTGTCATGGACCACGACTCTGTGGTGATAGGCTCTGTACAACACACAGCAAAACGATGGTCCCTGGTTCAAAGAGCTTTTGTTGAACCCATCCACTCAAGCAAAGCCATGCTAGGAGGCAGCAGTGGCCCCTTCTTCCAAAGCCAATTGCTGGCGTGGCATCAGCGGGAGGTCCCTAAACCCCCGGGTTTGATCTGTCATGTCAGGCTCTGTCCAGACTCGGGCAGACATCTTTGCATGGCTTCCAAAGAGACCTCTGGGGAAAAAACTAGGGACACCTTGTCACTGCTACATTATTGTTCTATGCAACTCTTCTCGTGATCTAATTTGCATAGATGCATACACTGCATGTTTGCATCTGACCATAAACTTTAGTTTTAAAACACTGTGTCACGGATTTAAGGCAGGTGACAGGTCTCGGATTGATATCCCTGGTGTTATACATGATCCATTTATCTACAGGGCAGCAATAGGGGAAGCTACCCACACATACGGCCCTGCCAGCAGGCATCAACCATGATCTGGGGGATTCCTCAGAGATAGCTCAGTCTTTATGGCCCATTCTATTCTTGGCCTCTCTGCTGAGCCCGTCCATTAGTGAACGCCTGCCTGGGTCAGAGCACTCCACGCTGCAGCCTTTATTCCCTGGATTTTCAGGGTGCTGCACTGGCTTTTTCTGCTCAGAGACCACGAGATCTTGGCAAGGGACAATTTCACCATATTGCCAACCCAGAGCATTCACAAATAATAGCTGAGCCATGAAACAATGCAATTAGCTTAAAAATCTTAAGACGGTGACAAATAAAAGTTGGGTTTTTGTTTGTTTGTTTGTTTGTTTTCTGGTTACTGAGCCTTTGGGTCCCACCCTGGTCACATTTTCAAGCTATTCTCTGCAACCACAAGGGTTAGAAACTTGCTTTCTTTAAAATGAAAGCTAAGGTTCTCACATAATAGCATGACTCCAGGAGCTGGGGCTTTAAGTAAAACACCAAATATCATGAGACTAGCAATAGTTGGCTACACTGATTTTTCTCACCAAGCCCTTGTGCATTACAAGACAAAAGAAAATATCGAGATAAAAGTCATTTCCATCCTCACAACTGAACATCTGCTGTTTTGGTAAAGAATAGTACGTTTTACTTACACTTTTGAGACTACAGACCAATATCATGACGATTGGCCACCCTTCCTAGATTAAATCCGGACACGGGATGCTTTCTTTAAAATCTGTACTAACAATGAATTGGGGAAGGTGACTCTCCTATGATCTCACTCGACTCAAGCTTTTCTTCACAGCCATGAAGGCTAAAAACATAATTTTTTTAACTGAAAACTGAGATTCTGTCATTACCACCTGACACCAGGATCTGGGACTAGAAACATCCCAGTGTTGCCAGCTCTCATGGCTTTATCATGAGTCCCATGATATATTGCACTTTTCTTGAAGCCTCATCTCCTGGCATCACTCGATTAGAGAAGAATCTCAGCTTTCCTTTAAGAAAGAAAGTTCCCAGCCCTCCCGGTTGTGGAGAAGAGCTGGAAAATGTGACTCCTAACGATTCAGGACCCAGAAAGTGAAGAACAAGAACCCAACATTTATTATTTTTATAATCTCCTGACTTTTAAGTCAATCTTACCATTTTTTGGGAGGGTGACTCATGATTGTGAACATTTGTGAATGGTACGGCTGAATTTTCTAGGTTTAACGCTGGTGAGAGGTCTGGTAAACTCCAACCTGAACATTCCCGTCACAGTTCCTGGGTGACCTGCCCCTCCGACCCCCACCTGCTCTCATCAAGAGCACCTCCATTCTCAGGTGTCTCGGGGTTGGACTCACGATTCTTCCACCTCAGACTGGCTGGGGTGGCAGTCCCCTGGTGTTCACCATAATTACCTCCACAGGGCTGATCTGGGCTCAGAACCTGCAGTTCCATTCCCTTCTCCAGGAGCAGTGCCAGTGGCTAGCAGGGACCAAACAGCCTTCTTCCCGCAAAGTATTACTGATCAGACCCACACGCTCCTGCTGCAGTGCCTCCCTCTTTGTCAGCCTATCTCCTTAGCCAGCGGCTGACCCCGACCCCTTTCCACTCCTGACAACAGCTGGTTTAACCCTGGGGTGCTCTTTTGATCTCCAAGCTCCCAGCCTTGGCAACACTTGCAGCTTGTTGAAGATAAGATACAGGCTCCTTGACACTAACTTGCCCCACTGTCTTTCAAGTGTGTGCTGGTGTGTCCTTATCTAAACTGGTTGTGTGGCTTTCCTGTTTGCTCTTCCCCTATAAAGTCAAATGCATACATTGATAGAGGACATTCTAATCACACACCCACATTATACAGTAACCTTGTCTTGCTAGCCAGGTCATAATAGTCACACCAATACATAGGAGCTCCTTGTCTCTCACGTAATGATTAGCTGGTAGATGATGACACGGGCATGACTCATCAGCCAATCCAACCACTCACTTTCAGCAACCAATTGTATAATAAGGGGAAATGTAGTTCTGTGCCCAGGAAATACTAGCGGCCAGGGGTGAGACCAGGGTGCTCTGAATTACCCCAGCGTAAACCCACGGACTGCAGGGGAATTGCTCTCGATAACGGAGAGCAGAATCTTAGACCTCAAGGTGAGCACAGTGGATGCTGGCGATGGAATGAACATTGTGTCATTCATTGTAAGCCATCAGCCTACTGATGATGCTGGCAATGAGGCCTGCACCAGGAACAATGGACAGACTTGACCTACAGGTGACGGTTTTCCTCCGAGATGTAGCTGCTTCCCTACACATTTCCCTGTGATGCTCACGGGGCTGCCAGGGCTGCAGGCAGAAGAAGAGTGGAAGCAGGGCTGGTCTACAGGTAGAAATGTCACAGCATTACTCTGGGTATAATTATACAGCTATAGATATACCAGTATAACTCCCCCGTGGGAATAAGAGTGATCCTGGTGGAGCAAGACAAGTATAACTATAGCCGTCTAGTTATCCTGCAAGAGTAATGCCAGAGCATTTCCCCGTGTAGACCAGTCCTAAATCTGCAAGGGCTGCTCCTCCCACTGCTGCTTCTGGACTGTGGGAAGGGAACATGTGGGGAGAAGCACGAGGAAGAGCGGGAGGGCCACAGAGGTGTCCAGCTAGTGATGGAGAAAAGGCGCCATGGGAGACACAGGGCTGCCCATTCTCAACCCCTCCCACTGTGGAAGCATTCCCACTTCTGCCACCATGCCGAGGAGAGAGGAAAGCAGGCGGTGGCCCCTTGCACAGCTGAGCACCTGCCTCTGAACGCTGCCACTCATTCACCGGCGATGTTGATCCAAACCGGGGGCAGTGAGCGAGTCCTCAGGCAGATTCTCCAGCACCAGTCAGGCTGGTATCGGAGCAGAAAACGAACACCACGAAAATAAAACCAGTGCCAAAATGGTTCTGAAGTGCCCGCTCTGGAGAGAGCACAGGACAAGGCTGGGACTCCCAGGGACACAGATGAGTCTCTCCTGCCAACTCCTCACAGAGCCAGGACAGCTCTCCTCTGTCTCACTATGGCGCTGCTCTCTGGCAGCGAGGCGTCTGCTCAGGCAGAGCTGTCTTCAGGGCAGATTGGGTCTGGCGCTGCACAGGTAACCAGCATGGGGGCACAGCATGCCCAGTTTCTGAGCACTAGAACTGGGATATGTGGGCCAGATAAGGCCAGGGCTTGGGCCAGCCACTCCTCAGGCTGGTGAAGCAGGGCTGGCATGGGAGGAGTGCCCTCGAAGCCCCATTCACTCTGGTCCATGCCAGCCTTAGACACGAAGCGCTTCTCCTCTGCCCTGTGCTTTGGGTGGCAAGTCACACCAGCGCAGGGCAAGGGCTGGGTCAGTAGGGGTAGGTACAATGGACCGCTCTGCCTGGGGAAGGTTTTGCTCCAGATCACCCAACAGATCAAGATGAATCAAACCACAAGAATTCGTGTCTTACGTGACTCACTAGCATCTTCCTGGTTTAAACCCTCAGCCAGGAGGGTCACAAAATAGTCACAGTTTCTCCTTGAAGGAAAAGCAGATGTTGACGCGGGTAAATATTCTCTCCCCAGAGCAGGCGCAGATGTCAAGCCAAAGACAGGGAGAAAGGAGAATGCAAACAACAGTGAGAACCCTCGCTGAAGCTGCACCCAGCTGGGAGCCCTGCAGGACACTTCTCCTTCAGCACCTCTGCAGTTGCTACGCTCATTGACCCAGGATGATTTCAAAGCTCCCACTCAACCCACCATCACAATCCATTGCCAGAACAGCCCATATCTGCTCTGGTAATGCCAAAGAAAGGCTCTCTTTGTACAAGATATGGAGTCACACGGGTGAAATTCACCCCTAAGCAAAGGCCTGTGCATTAGTGAAGGGCGTTAAGGGAGGGGAGGACTTTCTGGCCCTCTGCATGGAGGGAATTCCACCCACACTAAACACTCTCTCTTTCTTTAATCTCTCCTCCCCGTCACATTCACCACTCAGTTTTGCTGCCCTTCACCAGACCTTTCCTCTTTCTCCTCAATCACGGATAAGATGAGGTCTCCAGTAGTCAGGCAGGATTTCCCAGTGGCAAGAGCACTAGCCTAGGATTTGGAAGACCCGTGTTCAAGTCCCTGCTCTACCAGACTTCCTGTGTGACCCTGGTCACATCACTTAGCCTTTCTAAAGCTCAGTTGGCATGTGTCAGTCAGGGATAATAGCACTGCCTGGCCTCCTGGGGGTGTGATGAGGGTCAATCCATTGAAGACTGTGAGGTGCTCAGACAAAATTGCAGGGGAGTACCTTAGACAGCAGCGGGGGCAGGTGCACCATTTGGCTCTAGACTGACAGTGGCATTACTGGGCGGTTGTGCAGGCAAGCTACATATTTGCCCTGTGTGTCTTTCTGTTCCAGTCAGGGTCTCACTCTGCACTCATTCCCTTGGTAGCTGGGCACATTTGTCTGGATCTTGCAGTTTACAGCTAGGAAGTCAACTTTGCCTGATGGCAGGAGACAGCGGTTGGGGAAGATGGCTTTGGTTATCCAAAGAATAGAGAGCAGCAGCCAGGGAGGGACTGGGGAAGAGGAGGTGACAACTCCAGAGAGTCAGGAGGAAGAGGAGGGGGTGGGCCTGTGGAGGAACAGGTGAGGGACAGGCAGAGGAGAAGCAGGAGACAGCGTAATCTGGTGAACAAAAGCACTGCCCTGTGAGCTAAAGAAGAAACTCCATTAGCTGGTAGCAGTAGAAGGCTGTTGTACTCTCCGAGGCAGACACAATACATGTTGCCTGTGCTTTGCGGCAGCTCCAGATACTGTGGGAAGGTAGGTAGGAAGAGACCGGCCTGAGAGAGGAACTAGTTCCAGAGGGGCAGGGGTGGTGGGCGGGGCCTCCAGTTAACGAGCGAAGGCAATTTCCTCTGTTCATTCATTTATGCTGCAGGCTTCTCAAACAGGTGAGTGCAGGGCATGTTAATGAGGACGGATTCACGGGCTGTGGGAATTTTCCACCTCCTTCTCCCGCTCCTATTTGCATAAAGATTTTCATTAAAATAATCAAAAGTGCCAGCCAGCTACAAAGAAACCGGCGCTGGGTGCAGCATGCCCCAATTCTGTCAGCGGAGGGAATTGGGGCTCTTGTTCCACAGCTCCCTGGGAAACAAAAGCTAAGGGAGAGAAAAGGGAAGAGGAAGAGCTGGTGGGAGGCAGGGACTGATGCAGCATCTCGCATCACTACGAGTGGTTTAAGGATCCTGACCCCATTGGACCCAATGGCAAAAGTCCCATTGATTTTGATGGAGTCAGGATTTCACCCTACATGTACTGAGTCATTGCAATTTCATACATCTCTAAGGGGAAACCCGCTCCCATGCTGATGGCCAGCACCCATAGCCACTCAAATCCCACCACTAGAGTCCCCTCCACTAAAATGGCACATAAGTAAGGCTACGAACCTCTCACGGAGTCTGCGATTTTACGAGATCTCTGTGACTTCTTGAGAATTCCAATAACTCAGCCCAGGGCAGCAGGGCTCAGGCTCGGGCCAATAAATCCGTGATTTATTATTGCCCGGGTCCTGTCTGTGACTTTTAATAAAAATACTTGTGCCAAAACCGAAGCCCTACACATAAGTGATGCGTGGACCATCTCTGCGCAAGGGAGATTTTCACCGCCTACGAGTTTATTTCAGCTCAGTGCCGATGATTTTTTTTAAACCAGGATGCTGTCAGTTCAAAGCTGGCACTGGTATCTGAACACGGCTACGTGCCCCCAAGCAGGCTAAGGAGGGGGGCGGGCTGGCTGGCTAGCGTGGTGCATTTGGCTCACAGCTGTTCAGGAAGGGATCCCGAGAGCTGTGTGGCTCTTTGTGACTGCTCTGGACTTTGTCAATCGTTTTTTCTTGTGATCAGGTGTCCTGTGGGAGAGCCTGGGGCTCACCAGAAACAGCTCGGGGGAGTCACCCACCCTGCCAGCACCCAACGAGGGTGCTCTGCACAAGTAGCACGCTTGTTTCCGACCAGCTAGCCTCCTTCTTTGGCGCGCTGCTCCAAGTGACGCTCAGCTCTGAGCACAGAGAGGGGCCTAGGCCGGGTGATAAGAAGACTTTAATTCAGTTAAAAGCCCATGTACCTTAGAAACCAGCCTGGGTGTACAGGGTGGGTCTCCCGATCATCCTTCCTCAACCACTGTGCGCCCCTTCCCACCCCCGTCCTCTCCACCTTGCTCCCCTCCAATTTATCCGATGAAATGTAAAGCTCCCCTCCCCCAAGCAGGGTTCCCAGGGAAAGACAACAGCTGTTTTCAGGGATAAATTGCTACTGTTGGTAGCAGCTCAGCTGTGCTGGCTGTCGTTCCCGCTGGAGATGCCATTCGCTCCTGGGGATTTATCGCTGTTTAACCTCTCAGATTGTCCCACCGTCTCTCGATGCCTCTCTCACTCCAACACCGCTTGCTCTTTGCTACCTCTAATGAGTCACCCTGGGGGAGCTGGTTCCCCAAGCATCCTGTGGGGAAAGCTCACGCACGGTGCTCATTTAGCTGTGCTGCAATTGATTTGACAGCCCCTTCACTCCCTGCCTGTCTAGTGGCCTTGATGATTCTCCACTGGGATTCCTCCTTCTTACTGATCAGATTTCAAAGGTTACAGTATTTGTCTTTTTACCTGATGTATCTACACAACGGACAAGAGTGGTTGTCATCCTGCTTCCTGTGAACTGCGCCTTTAAAGGCAGAGAAATTCCCCTGCCATTCTGTGGCTCATTTCAGATGCAGATTGTTACCGAGTGAATCACCCTATGCTCTCTCTCTCTCTCTCAACCATAAGACATTATACTGGTTCTTTCTTTCTCTGTGGTTTTCCTTAATTTGAACTAAAGGTCACCTCGAGTGACAGACACATGATTTGCTCTTTGGGCATTGAAAAGATAGATTGTTATTTTCTCTTAACAAGAGCTATAACCCTTCAAGCTTCTAGGCAGAAAGCAAAGTTTCATTAGGCAGACGCTTCCCCTGTAGGCCGGTTATTCCATAATTACCCACTAGCGGGTTCTTGTCTTTCACCTTCCCCTGGCCACTGTTGGCGGCAGTATACATTGCTCTGATCTGTTATGGCAATTCCTATGATCCTAAGTTATATTGGTGTGAATCAGGAGCAATTCCACCGCTCTCGGTTCACACTAGTGTACCTTAGATCAGCAGTTCTCAAACTGTGGGTTGCGACCCCATTCTAGTGGGGTCACCAGGGCTGGTGTTAAACTGGCTGGGACCCAGGGCCTGGGGCGCAGGCTTCGGATTCAGCCCTAGGCGGAAGGGCCCAGGTTACAGACCCCCACTCCCGGGGATGAAGCCCTTGGGCTTCGGCTTTGGTCCCCCCTGCCCAGGGTGGGTGAGGGGCTCAGGCGGGCTCAGGCTTCTGTCCCCCCTCCTGGAGCCGTAGTAATTTTTGTTGTCTGAAGAGGGTGGGGGGTTGCAATGAAGTTTGGGAACCGCTGCCTTAGACCAAGATCTGTCCCTTATATTTCTTCATACAGCCACTCTGGCTGTCTCCATTTCTCAGGGCAGAGTTTCTCTTCCATTCCATAAGCCTCAGCGACAGAGTGCGTTCACTGCTGGTGCACCCCCTAGTGGCTGGGCTGGCACAGCGGGCACTTCTCCTCTAGCGCCCCCGTCGGAGTCAGCCCATTGAGCGTGTGACAATAACCTTTGCCTTTTGCTCTCATATCCCACACTCCATTCCTGTTGCTCTGTGCATAATGCCAGGGTCATCCCTGCAGTGCTGCGCTCGGGCCAGCCTGCTAGATTTCTAAATTTCAGCCACTTTGCATTGGTCTCTGTTGATGCTCGTGTTAGTGCTCACTGTAGTACTAGGATTTTATGTGTTATGTAAAGCAGAAAGGAATGGCCTACTGTGCCATTGGTAAAGATGCATCAGCCAGAATCATGTGTCTGAAGTGGATGTCAAGGCAGTGACAGACCTTTAGGGTCACTGCTTTGTTGTAGGTTTAAAATTAGCATTTTGAAATAAGTAAAAGAATGCAAGGATTGTTTTCTCCTGCATTGCAATTTGATGTTCCTGTTCAAATGTTCTATGTAAATCAATCCTATTTTGTGTGTGAATGAGGAATGTGTGTGTTAGAAGATACGGGTGAAGGCCATCACCGGACCAGATGTTCTAGGGAGGAACCAAGGACAGACGTAAAGGCGCCAGGAGATTGCAACACGCCCTATTGCGATGTCAAAGGAGGGTAGATTGACGACTCTAAAAATGAGGGAGGCACCTATCAATGGGGACAAGATAGGTGTGATCAAAACCAGCATGGAGTAACTCCCCGAGAGACTGATGAAGGAACAAGATAAAGGATGAGAAAAACAATTTAAGAAAACAAGCACTCGTCAAACGGCGATTGTTTACAACATGACGGTGCAAAACTCATTGGTCCCAATGAAGGAAGATTACTGTATAAACAGGGGGCCTTGCCATGAAACTTTGGGTTCGTCCTGCCAAAACTTCCCCGGAGCATCGTGTTGTGACTGACAGAACCTGGCTCCTCCCTACCTGTGATCAACTTAGCTGGCCACTAGGTTGCTCCGGACTCTGGACTGGTAACTATAATGTCGACTGGCGGGACAGCGTGTGTGTGTGATTGAATGCATATGCTAATTGTTGTATCTCCAATAAACGTGGCGTATTCCCTTTTCCCTTGAAGAAGATCCCATTGCTTCTTATCACTCTCCATCATCCTAATCTCGGCGAGTTTCCTTCTGCCTCGGGTCTTCCTCTTCTGCAGGAGATGCTAACAGAGCTAGTTGAAAATTTTCCAACAAAACTTCTTCCCTGTTGGGAAATCCTGTTTCGACAAAACCAAACTGTTTCACGGGAACGTGTTGGCTTTGATGGAAATTTTGTTGGGAAAAGGAAGTCTGGATGTCCAGAATAACCCAGTGGACTATCCCAGTTTCTACACTGTCTACTTCAGTTATGTGGAATAGGGACTCGAACCCGGGTCTCCCCCATCCCACTGGGCTATTGGATATTCAAGCAGGAGGGGTCTCTCTCTGCATTCTGACAAGGGACAAAACAAAAATTTCAAAATTGGTCGCAAAACAAAACTGTGGCTCTTCGGCCAGCCCCAGCTGTGAACCCTCCCGGCTCTCTATGACCTGGGTCATTGTCGGTCCCTCCTGGTTATTAACAGCCACATGAAACCGCCTTTGTTCTACCATATTTCGCACCTTCAATAATTAAGCGGCTGCATTCAGCTTTTAACTGATTCCGTCCCTGTCTGACATTAGCCCGGGCGAGCCCCGTACAAGGTGTCAAACCGCTTTTGAAAGAAACAAGATGCTTCTTGAGTTCCCATTGTCTCTAATGTCAAGTGTGACAGGAGCAGCTGCAAGGGGTTCATTCCTCACATGCTCAGGCAGGTAGTGGTTTCACCTCACCCTTGTTATACAAGTGAGCTGTGCTAAGACTTTTAAAGCTATACATCGTCAAAGGAGGAGATGGCAAAGCCCCTGGGGATCCTGATCTCTTGGCCAGCTGCCTTGGCTGCAGGACTGATTCATGGATGCGTGGCACAAAGCTGATAGAAAGGGCTCTAGACATGTGTCCAGGCTCATTTAAACTCTCCGGGCAGTGGGGTTAACAGCACTTCACTTGAACTGAAGTCACAGATTGATCTATGGTTTCTGGAATCACCTGCCTTTCCCCAGTCTCCTAGGGCTGCTCAGAGGAGACAGTGGCTGGTTCCTTCCCCACTCCCAGGAGTGTTTCATTCTGCCAACTGATTTCAAAGGGTTAATTTGGTCCAGCAAGGAAGGGCTCTTGGAAAATACCACAGGCCTGATTCTCTCCTGCTCACTATACTTGGGACTTATCACCACAGGATCTGGGCACCTCCACATGATGTATTTACCCTCACAACGTCCCTGGGGATCCAGGCCCAGGGAGGCTAAGTGACTTGCCCAAGGTCACACAGAGAGTCTGTGGCAGAGCAGGGTCTTGAACCCACATCTCCATAGCCCAGGCTAGCCCCCCTGGGCTAGCCCCCTTTCTTTCACCTGGTGTGCCATGTGCACCTGTTCAGAGTGGCTGCCCCACGTGAGTGGGAAATGTGGATGTGGAGCACTTTACACCCACGTTGCACTGTCCTGTGGGGCGCCCCCACAGCACAGATTGTGCCAAAGGCCTCGGTGGCCTGCTGTTGGCTTTGCTTTCTCCCATTGGGCTATGGGCCCACACCCAGTCCTAATGGGATTCAGGACCAGGATACGGCCCTGCATGAACAGCTGCTAACAGCTCCTTTTTCCATCTTCCTTCAAACAAACAGCCCTGAAAACTTCTTTCATGGATGCTCAGGCCAAATTATTATGCCACTTAGAAGAATGTATCAAAATAAAGTATAAAGGTTACTGGGAAAGCGCTGCTTGTGGCTGCAGAGTTATGGGTGAGCTGCGGTTTGCATCTAGACTCAGGAAGGCGCTCAGATACTGCGGGGATGAGTGTGGCATAAAAACCTATGTAGCCCAGAACCGAGCAGGGATCCAATCCCTCTGCTTTGTATGTGTATATACACGCACACACACTCATGCCCGTCACCCCAGTCGGGGTATGGGCCGCCAACCACAGATCTCTAGAGTCCTTTATCCTGGGCCATTGTGTATATACAGGCTGATTACTTTTAACCACTTGTGCATACAAGTTTACTGCCCCTTAGGGTTAGCAGATGTCAGTAGCGCAGAACAGAGCTGAGAGAATAATTGATTTCTCAGTTCAGGGGCCAAACAACACACACTGAAAATAAAACCAAAACTGATTCATTTATTTTACCCAGATCTGGAGGAAAAATTTCATTTCAACTCAAACAAAACATTTTGTTTAACCCAAAACATTTTTTTCCCCATTTTTTTATTTTTTGGGGGCATTTTTCCAGGTGTTTTTTCACCTTTGTGTGTGTGTGTGTGTGTGCGCGCGTGTGCGCTTTTTAAAAAAAATAATGAAATTTTGAAATGAAAGGCTGTTTTGAAACGAAAAATCAAAATGTTTGAAGTGGCGAAAACAAAATGGTTCTAAATGAAAAACTGAAACAAAACATTTCGACTTTATATCTATTTGTTTTGCTCAAACTCTTTGCCAGATTCAACCCCAATTCACAAATAGTTTCTGTGCTCTGAAAAATGCATTTTCCAGTTAATTTACTAGTCAATGAAAAAATTCCTCTCTGCTCTGGTGCCGAATGAACTCTCTGGAAATGGACCTTGCCTGGGAGTTCAGGCGTTGACTAATGTAGTCAACGATTTCAGGGTAGCATGTTAGCTAAAGCTACATCGGACTTCAAAACACGGAACAGTTCAACAGAGAAAGCGTCAGCCTCTGCCGGCATGAATGATCCAATATCTCTGCAGATCAGTGTTCTGGGGGCTGCTGTTTAATACCTATTAAAACAGACTGATTTCAACATTAAAATTAATGAGATATGCCAGTTCAGTGCAGCGTATTTTAAATTGCATTTTCACCTAGATTTCCTTAGGTGCAGAAAATATTGTGAATTATTAATAACGTAACAAAAGCAGGCTAATGCTGTTAGAAATGTCCTAGCTCTGCCACTGACCTGAAGGGTGCCCTTGGGCAAGTTACTGCCCATCTCTGTGCCTCAGTTTCCCCATCTGTAAAGTGGGGATAATGATACTGACCGCCTTGGTAGAGCCCTTGGAGATCTATGGATGGGAAGCGCTGTGGCGAGGTATTATCATCTCACAGTATGCCTCATGAGCTATTTATAACCCAGTCTCATTGTCAAAGTATGGCTCACGTTGGGTTTCTTTGGGATTCCTCCCCTTTCTGGGTCTGACTGGGCCACTCTTACTTATGCCGGGGAGCAGTTACTCGTGTGAGTGGTCCCACTGTGCCTGGTCTCCTCTGTCAGGAGTCAATGGGACAGACGTAAGGGCTGTGCAGCTGGACGGTCTGTACCCCAGGACGGAGGTCACACAAGCACGGTGGTGGGCTGCCCGTGGCGTCCCTTGTGGGCAAACACCGTGGCAAGCGTTACGTAAGAGACGCGTCAGCGAGACGCAAACTCAAACTCAGCCCTGCTTTCCTGGGAGTCTCCAGCTCCTTGCAAAGGGTTTGGGCTGGTTCTGTTCTCCCTCCCTGACAGACAATGTTCAACAGCTGCAAAATCATAGACACTCTTCCACGGCCAGCGAGGCTTCTTGCAAGCCGGCCTTCAACGCTGGGTACCAAGCCCTTCCTAAACACAACAACAACGTGAAGGTCACCCCCCTTCCTAAGCACCTCTTCTACACGCCCTTCGCACCAACTCCTGGGCTCTGCCGAGCCCTTCCTGTTCCCTGCTCGTTTAGCCAAGCCCACGGCTGTAGCTCTGAAGGCCCTTTTCCCCAGCAGGTTCCCCCTGCCACCCCTGCTAAGGGGCTCTGGCAGCCTTTCCCAGGGGCCACCCGACTGCTCCTGCCTCCTGTTCCCCCTCCCAAAGGAGGGCCCTACTCTCTGTAGGAAACACCTGTTTCCTTCTGCATCTGATTAACAACCAGGGCAAGCTGGCCCCAGGCTCCAGGCCCTTGAACAGGGGCTTGGCGGCTTGGAGTTTGTGCTTTTGGCTTTCCCTGCCTCCTCCTGTTTTCTTGCATCACTTTCCCTTTTTCCACAACAAGACTTGTGGGAACCTGAACAATCTCTCCCCAAATTCCAAGGAGCTTCCAGCTGGTTTTACTCCACAAACTCTTAGGCGCCGGCGTCTCCCGCCCGCAAAATTACAGTGACCCCCTCACTGTCCTTTTGTCCCTGCAAGGCCCATTACATCCCTTCCCAACAATCGTCACACACACGGTGGCTGCGAGGTCTGTGGCTTCATTTCTTTATAGGAGCACAAGGGCTTCACAGCTGTCGGTTGCTTAGTGCAGGGCTGGATTTTCACGTGAGCTCCACACCCAACCTGCTGAGTGCTTTGGAAAACATGGCCCAGAGTGACCGCGCCGGTCTGAGGCATCTTACAGCGTCCTCCGAACCTTGTGGTGCATTTTCATGAGCACAGAAAAATGAATTTTCATGATCCCTTGGTCCTCGCGGATCACGCATCAGCCTGGCACTGAGGGCTTGTTCCCTGGGACGGACTGATTTGGATTCACAGGTCAAAGCAGAGAACGTGACTCTCGCTGCAAACAGCATCATCAGGAGCATATTGATTCAATGACATCCGATCCTCCTCACATCTCTGAACTCTGCCAGACAGGTGACCCTGGACCCTGTGCTCCTGAGGAAATCTCCATTCCACCTCTAGCTCTCGGCTCCTCCTCGCTACCGAGCAGGGTCGGCTTCTCGCGCTTTGAAATCGAGACCGGGGCTCAGCTTGGCAGCTGTTTCCAAACACACCTCAGGGACATCCTGTCTTTGCAAACTCCCTTTTGGAGGCCTCTGTGGGGCTGAAACTAAAAATAGGAACACTCTCCCCCTCCAACTCCTCTTTAAGGGCCTGAGCCAGCTCCCACTGAATTCAATGGGCCTTAATCCCTCACAGATGGGAGTTTCAGTTTGTCCTCATGGCCAGAGCGCCTCCTCATGCCAGGCTGTGGCATTGCAGAGGTTCGTCTGGTCTACCACTCCCAGCTGTCAGACGCTTCCTCCCGTCCCAGCAGGTCACTTTTCAGTTCCGTCCCTTCCGGGGGAATAGAAAAGCCTGAAGTCTAATGGTCTTTATGTCAGGCCGTTGGACCCCCTCTCAGACTTGCCAGTCTCTGCCTCTCTTAGGCCTGAGGCTTGTGTTTCCCGTCATGCCAGGGAACCCAGGTCTGCCCTCTCCCCTGGGTCCCAGACCAGGGACTCTGTGTTGGGCAGCTAAGGACCTCATCCCTTCTCTGGGTTGCTCCTACCCTTCCTGTTCGTCGCATCTCCACTACTCCCACACTGGACTTCTGTCTCCTCGCCTCCTCAAGGCCATGCTTAGCCTCTCTGGCAGCCTCACATCTCTGTCTAAGCTGCGGCCCTTTATGCCAGCTGCTGCTAATTTGCCCCGAGTCACAACTGGCGGGTAACTGGTCAGTTTATTAACTCCTTCCTGGCTGTCACAGTGGGGGGGGGGAATCCATTTCCATCACCCCCCTGCCCCCAGTGACATGTGGGGAGCACTCACACCACCCAGAACCTGGGCCTAGAGTCCATCTGAGCAGGGAAAAGCCTCTTCTCTCCTCACTCACGACGTGTGAGCTCCTTGTGACGTACACAGGCAGAGCTGGGAGTGTGGACTGGGAGAGAAGACGGCATTTTGGGCTCTCTCCCAGCATACATCCATTTTCAGCTGAATATGTGTGTGTGAGTGGCTTAGCCAAGGGCGAGGTGTTTCTCTTAGAACGGGGCTGCTGAGGTCAGATTCCCATCCTGCTGCAATGCTGAGAACAGCTTTCTTTCTGCATGGCTCTCTCTGTTCACCTGGATTTAGGGGGGGTTGTTTAGAAACCGGCGGAAATTTCAGACACAACTTGATGTTACACTCCATGTTCTTTATGGAAATATGCTTATGAGATGGATATGACAAAACTGAGATGTACTTTATGCAAGATGGCTCATGTAAATAGCATTGGAAAGGTTCTGATTTACTGAATGTGATTATCCAATTTGTATGCCTGTATCATTTCTGTATCTGAAGTTAGGAATATTGACCATGTATCTGTATTTCAAATGGGTTACTTTGGGTGTCACCCACAACCAGCCCTTCAGGTACAACAATGAGAAAGCCAGACAGTGCTAATGGCCCATTTGCAGAGACAATGGCCTGTAAAAGAGCTTAGTCTTCCTGTGGATGCTGGAGACAGCCTACAAGTAATGGCTGCCACAGCCCTGCAGAGACACAGGTCTGAGTCACCCCTGGACACCCCTCCTCCCCTTTTGGAATGCCAGTGTTTTTCCACTGGAAGACAAAGGGTTCCCACCTTACACAAGAGCTATATAAGGCAGGAGAGTGGTTCTCCTCTGCCTCCCCACCCAAAAAGACCTGGAAGCAAGAACTGAACTGGGGGGAGAAGGGTTGAGCCCAAGCTGGAAGGGGGTCTATCTTGTGAGTAATTATACCTGAGGTCTCAAGCTGCAGACCAGTGCAACTGCCTTTCAAGACTTTCTGCAATCTGCCTGTAACAATATCTAGGGCAAGAATTTCTTTAGTGAAACAAGCTTAGTATGTGTGTTTTGTTTTATTTGCTTAGTAATCTGCTTTGTTCTGTTTGCTATCTCTTTAGCCACTTAAAATTCACCTTTTGTAGTTAATAAACTTATTTCTTGTTTACAATATAACCTCGTTTGTACAATTCATAATGGGGGGAGGTGTAAGAGGCAGTGCACACCTTCCTCCACATTGATGGAGGAGGCGGATTTCATAATCATAGAACCATAGAATATCAGGGTTGGAAGGGACCTCAGGAGGTCATCTAGTCCAACCCCCTGCTCAAAGCAGGACCTTTGGGTCTGCACTCCAAGGGAGGTGGACGCCTGAGTGCTGGGGCAAGTCCCTTAAGCTGAGTCTTACAGGAGCTGATCTCAGTGTCTGTGTCGTTCTGCAGTTGGGTGTGGCCCTCCCTGGGTGTGTGCTTGAGGAGGCTTAATAGCCTGGCTCTGCAAGATGGGTAAAGGGTGCCCAAGCTGGCAGAGCAGGTGGGCTCAGTGGTATCTCAGCACATCAGGTGGCATCTTCACTTGTCACAATAAACAATGAAAATCTTTGCAATCAAATCTTCCCCCACCGCCCAACCCGAGGGGAACGGAGAGCAGAGCACCGTGCAAGGAGAGATTGTTAATGACTCATATGCCCTTGAATGTGCAGAAGGGCGTAACCCCCTGCTAGCGGGCCTCAGGAGGAGGATGACCCTATGTGGACGTTATCCATAATTGCTATGGCAGAGTTTCTCACACTGCCCTCTGCAGCTGGTGTGATCAGCCACTGTCAGCAAGAGGAGCCTGAGTAAGGTGAGTCACTGCTCTGAGCCGCTCTGTCAATGGGTACACGGCTCAGGTCAAGGGGGCAAGCCGCACCCGGTGATGCAAATTGCCTTGTTTCCACAACCCCGTCTGCTCTCTCTCGTCTGAGCACACCGTCTGTGTCACGCTGTCATCCTGAAACCCTTGTTGATGCTTCACACATGCTGCAGCCACCGTGAGCGCCTCATGCACGGGGCCCTAGAACCACGACAGTCGTGCACCAATGTGCAATCGGTGTGCCCCGCTGCACGATTCACTCGCACGGCTCATGTGCTTCCTCTTCGAATTTTAGTCCTAAAAGTCCAGGAATTGACACTCCTGAAAATGCCAGGAAGCCCCTTTATACCCCTCTGGGAAATGAGTAAGATTCAATGCCCTACCCCCTTCTTATTGCTGGGATGAAGTGCCCTGTTACCTGCCCTACTGGTTTATGAACCCCCCCCACCATGCCCTGCTTCCATCACAGGGAGGGTTGCTGATGCCATGGGAAATCCAGGCACTTGCAACAGGGATACAGCAGCAGACTCAATGATTAGAGCCCAGGTTAATCCCTTTCTGACTGGCTTGGTGGATCCGTGGCTTATTGAAGTGACCTGATTGTGTATGTGACTGTCAACAAACGTCCCATGGCGGCGGAGCGGCAGCTGTGCGCCCTTCGAGAGCAGAATGTGCCGTGTAATCCGGACTTCCGCCTGCCCTGCCAAGGGAAGCCCCGTGCTGAGCAGAGCTAGCTTTGATCTCTGGCTTAATGAAGACTGAGCTACAGAATGCCTGAACGGATCGCGCTAGCCACACTTAGGGCTTGTTTACATGGGGAAATTTACAGGCAATACTATACCCATGTAGACAAACCTGGGGCCCCAAGACACCTGTCCTCTTCAAAGGGCTTTGAATGCTGATTCAGAGCAAACATTGTCTAAATCAGCTTTCTCCTGAACTCTCAGGAGTAGAGTTGGGGGCATTATTTGGGTGAACACATTTTTCTCCAGAAAAATGCATTTTTCAGGGCTCCAAAATTACTTGTGAATTCACATGGAATTTGGCATATAGTTTTGGCTGAAAAAAATCTTTTTTTTTTTTTTTACGTTTAAATGTTTTGTTTCAGCTATTTTGTTTTCCAAAACCAAATACAAAAAGAGGGTGAAACACACCTGAAAATGACTGAATCTTAACGAAAATCTTGACCAAAAAATTGTTTTGAGCCAACCAAAATGGTTCGGTCAATTCTGAACAAATCGAAAACCTGAAAAATATTTGTTGCTAATCGACCCAAAATGTTCAGGTCAATTTGAAACAAAATCTCTTTGAGTCGATGAAAAATAATAACAACAAAGTTTCAGTTCGAATCAAAACAGTTCCTGTACTGAAAAGTGCATTATTCACTCAACTCTGCTGCGGAGTCTCCTCTCATGCTCAAGTCCTGTCCCTGCCTCCTGACCTGGGATACAATCAGCTTCTTTTCCCTGATGCCACCCAGCAAGCACAGTGGTGAGCTCAGAGGATGCCTAACATGAGAAAGCTCAGAGGATCTGTCTACACTGCAGTGTAAGCCCAGGGTTAGTAGAACTCGAGTTAGCAGAGCGTCTACACTCATTTGTAACACCAGGTTGAAAATCATTGAACCCTAGGTCCCAACATGGGGCTCCAGTGTCTACACTGCATTATGTGGGTCCGAGTCCAACCACCCATATCCCAGATTTCCTAGCTCCCTCCCAAAATGTGGCTGCTCTGGCCCTTTGTTCGTGGTGCAGTGTGGGAAAACATGACTGTTCAGAGGACAAAGAAAGCGGGCCTGGGGGATTGTGGGACACTTTTGTCTGACTCCTGGAGTACAAGTCCAGTGGGATTGTGTCTACACTGCAAAGCAACAGGGCTTGAACCCTGGGTCCGGCTTGACTCAGGCTTGGACCCCCCAGTGTGGTGGGGTCTTGAAACCTGGTCTGAGCCCTGGGTTAGCGTGATTTGTGTGTGAACAGAAGAGGTGATAAGTTTGAGCCTGAGTTTGAACCCTTGGTTTACACTGCAGTGTTGACATACCCTAGGAGACAAGGATGTGGCTGTAATAGAGAGAGAGAGAGCCTGCAGCACTGGCCCGGGTGCAAACCTGAGGCCTGAACCAAAGTTAGCAAAAGCCATGCTCTGAGCAGAAGTCAGGCCCTGTCAGAAAGCAGGCGCTTGTTTGAAAGTTCCCTGTCTGGTACATGAACTTTGCAAAAGCACAGCTGGTGTTGCTAAAACACAGGCACTCCCAAGAAGTACTAGGCACGGGGTATTCATGTAAACACATTCCAGAAGGCTAGTAC
Source organism: Terrapene triunguis (assembly GCF_002925995.2). NCBI lineage: Eukaryota > Metazoa > Chordata > Testudines > Emydidae > Terrapene > Terrapene triunguis. Next base: position 320,500 of record NW_020664542.1, on the reverse strand, counting down.
AGGTCCGCACCAATACAGAGATATGGCATAAACACAATCCCGGGAGATGGTACAAGGACACAGCGACCCCGAGCAAAGACAAAGACAGGAGGCCAGGATGAACAGGGATGTTTTGTTTGAAGCAACAGGTTAGGGTGACCAGATGTCCTGATTTTATAGGGACAGTCCCGATTTTTGGGTCTTTTTCTTATATAGGCTCTTATTACCCTCCACCCCCTGTCCTGATTTTTCACACTTGCTGTCTGACCACCCTACAGCAGGTACAAGGAGTTAGTAACTACCCATGTCAGGAGTGTAATACCCTGTTTCCCCGAAAATAAGACAGTGTCTTATATTAATTTTTGCTCCCAAAGATGCGCTAGGTCTTATTTTCAGGGGAGGTCTTATTTTTCCTGGAGCTTCGGGGCCTTATATTCCGGGGTGGCCTTATTATCGGGGAGGTCTTATTTTCGGGGGGATGCCTTATATTACAGCGAGAGGCAAAACTGGAAGTAGGTCTTATTTTCGGGGGATGTCTTACTTTCGGGGAAACAGGGTACGTATCAATGTCTAAAAGAGAAATCCTAGGAGGGGCACCTTTGTCCAGTCTAGGGGGCAGCAGAAAGTCCCGCTGCTAACTACGCTGGTCCTTGCCACTGCACACTTGTGCGAGTGGCCCTGTAGAGTCTATGGGATGTTAGTACTGTGTGCTGAGGGCGATAAACCTCGCCCTGGCTGGCGCCTTTGCCACCGAACCGAGTCTGGTCTTTCTGGGCAGTTCCCTCGAGATCTGCTGAGCCAGCTACCTGCGCAGAGCTGAGCCAGCACACGGAGAGAACACACACGCAGCAAACCGACAGCAGTGGCTAGCAGGGGACAGTGGATTATCCCAGTTCCCACTGAGCCCTCACAATCTAGGTAGCTTGACATACTTGTTTGTTCCCAGATTTGCAGAAATTACATTGGTACCCGGAGCCTTTGAGGATGAACCCAAACCTCAGGGGTTGCACTGTTGGTCAGTATCTTATGTAAATTGTCAGCGCGTTGGGACAGGGACAGGGCCGGCTCCAGGCACCAGCTTAACAAGCAGGTGCTTGGGGCGGCCAAGGGAGAGGGGCAGCACCTGCGGCAATTTGGGGGCAGCAGGTTCCTCACTCCCTTTAGGAGCGAAGGACCTGCCGCTGAACTGCCACCGTCGATCGCGGCTTTTTTTTTGTTTTGTTTTGCTTGGGGCGGCAGAAATGCTGGCGCCGGCCCTGGACAGGGACTGTCTTTTTGTTCTGTTTGAGCAGCATCCAGCCTAGCGGTGTCCCGGTCCAGGACTGCGGCTCCTGGACATTACTGCAATACAAATCATATCTGGGTTTCCCTGACATCAAATTGCACCTGGGGAGCATCTGACCCTTGGCACCTGGGTGGTCAGATGCTCACAAATCGCTATCCACCCTGAAGACTAAAAATCTAGGGCACTAGAGATGGAAAGAAGTTTTTCCTCAGAAAAAGGATTGTGGAGGCAGGTGCCTGAATGGCCCATCCGTAGCTTTGAAACACTGAGGGCCAGGGTCTGAGAATCGCTCAGCTCCTGTTGTGACACCTGTGGCTGGATTAAACACCTAACGTGCTGAAGCCTGAAAACTCGAATCGGAGCATTTAAAAGTGTGACCTTGAGGGAGTCAAAAGTTTCTGGCTGCAGCTTAACCAGATTCTGGACTTGGATCCATCTCCTGCTCTTTTATTCTTTGTCCTCGGTGACAGTGGAGTTTTCAATGGATTTTACCTATTTCCTGGGAATAAAGGTGCCCTCTGGGCACCCTCGGTTGCTAAAAATATCATTCTGCACCAGTGGGCAGCAAGAGAAGAGACTGAAATTGCTCTGGGGGGGGGGCCACTGACAGAGTGAGCAGGTTGTACAAGAGCCCCCCCAGCTCTGGAAAACGGAGATCTTCCTTAGAAGTACAGCCAGTATTTTCAGACACACGAACTAAAGCTCCAGGAGCTATAACTAGATACCAGCCTGGATTATAATTGGATTCATCAGAGCAGCTTTCTTTCTTTCTTGCAGGTTTTGCTCTGCACTGCAGGAGAAATACAGCTCTGTGCGATTTCTGGAGGGATCCAATTCCTCCAGTTTTCATCACTTTCCTCTTTTCAAACAGCATGGGAAATCAGCTTCCCCCCGCCTTCGCTCACACGCCAGTAAGAATGGTGTGAGATTCTAATAATGGTATCAGGTACATTTTTCAAAAGCACATAATTAACATAGGATCTTAAGTCCCATTGATTTCCAGGGAAATTAAGGCTCCTAAATGCCCAAGTCACTTTTGGAAATGAGATTTAGACGCTTAAGGCCAGATTTTAAAAACTATTTAGGTGCCTAACTCCGTCTGATTTCAAATACCTTCACAAATCTGGCCCTTAGGCACTCCTGAAAATTTTACCCATGTACTAAAAATAAGCAGTGAAAGAGCCATTCAGTAGTTTATTCAATTGGCTGAGCAGAATTGCTCCCAATTGCATTTGCACGGTATCTGGAACTCTGTCCAGCCTACATCTCAATACCCTCAGTGTCTAGGCTTCCAGCCGTAACCACGGGGAGTTCCCAGCCAGCTACAGCTCACCACGAGGAAGATTTTCCTTATATTCGACATACAATTCCCTTTCTTAATGTCACCCCCCTATTCTTAGCCAAACCCATGTGCCACCCTAACCAACTTCTCTTGATGGTTCCACCCTTCAGATATACACAGTTATTCCAATTCTCCTTGCATTCACGCCCAGCTCACCCACTCTCTGCGCAGTGAAGATGGGAAGGGGCCCCTCAGCCAAGCCACTCACACTTACTAATTTTAATTCTCTTCCCAACTCAACCCACTTGTTCTCTTGGAGCCAAAGATCGCCCAGACAGATTTCCACACACTCAGCACCCAACATATCCACTGGAGGTGGGACAAGAAGTAATGGGCTTAATCTGCAGCCAGGGAGATTTAGGTTAGAGATTAGGGAAAACTAACTCTAAGGACAGTTAGGAGGTAGAACAGGTTTCCAAGGGAGGTTGTAGAACCCGCGACACTGGAGGTTTTTAAGAACTGGCTGGACAAACACCTGGCAGGGGTGGTCTAGGTTTACTTGATCCTGCCTCAGCACAGGGGGCTGGACTAGATGATCTCTCGAGGGCCCTTCCTGCCCTACGTTTCTATGATTCTATGTACCCAGCTCTTTGAAAAATCTGTCCACTACCTTTGGGAGCTGAGCCCTCCTGGAAATTGTGGCGCTAATGATTTTGGTCACTGCTTTCTGAACTCCTTCCACTTGATCTTTCTCTTCCTGGTGCGGCGGTGCTCCGAACAGATTGCAGGATTGTAGGCTTGGCCTCCTCAGGGCCATGGGGACTCTAGCACCCCTAGCCCCTCTCTCCATGACGTGATCCTTCTGCACGTGTGTTGCCTAAAAACACAAGTCTCTTTTGCTGCCATATCACATTGCAAACTCACGTCTAATTGGCTATGGCCTCTCTGCCCTCGGTCTCTTGCGACATTACAGCTTCCTTCTCTGGTGCGCTACCATCACTTGCATCTGCCAGGTTGAATCATCCCTCACGTCAAACCCAGGTCTCAAGCAAGGATGGCCAGGCCTCCTGGTGTCTGTGCTTTCCCAAACTTCACAAAGGACTTTATGGGTCTGCAGGATTCCTAGAAGTAGTTCCAGCTGGGGAATTCCCCTCACTGCTCCCCCGTTATTGGAATCCATAGCTTTTCAAGGCAGATTCATAAGCCTCTTTCTACCTAAGGAGAAGCCTGTGCTGTGTATCGGAACAGGAGCTAGAACGGCATATGCCCCTAGGGCGGCCCTACATCAATCAGGAATAATTGCTGTTACACAAGGGAAGTGCTACTAGAGAATGAGCGTCCTGGCCGCCGCAGTCGCTGCCGAAGAAAATGGCGCCCCCCAAATCCTAGTGCCCTAGGCGACTGCCTAGGTCACCTAAATGGTTGCACCGGCCCTGCTTGGAATAGCCGCAGCAGAGCTCGCAGTGCAAAGCACTTGCGGGGGCCAGGACACAAATAAAGCAGCACTCAGATTGTAGCAAAGCAGAAGGCAGTTTCTTCCCCTTCATTCCAATGCCCACCATTTCCACAGCCTCAGACTGGTCGATGCACATACAGCTAACCAGGGTGAGAGCTCCCCTGGGCTTCAGGCTCATCACTGGCAGAGGGGTGTTGGAAAATCACAGTGTGATGGTGATTGTTTTATGGGAAAGTTACTCCAGAATAAGGCAGGCTGTGGATTTACAGTGCTATAGCTATTGCGGAATAGGTCCTTGTGGGGACACACTTATAGAATCAAAGAAATGGGGAGTGGGAAGGTCATCTAGTCCATCCCTCAGGGCCAAGTAACCCTAGACCATCCCTGAAAGGGGTTTGTCCAACCTGTTCTTAAAAACCTCCAGTGATGGGGATTTGTAGCGGGATGGTCACCTGCTCCAGCCCAGAAAGGGTTAAATCCAGCCCTGGGAGAGGGCTGAGGCTGGGAAGGAAAGCCGGGGCTGATTGGGGAAGGCAGTAACAGCTGGGGCCACGCTCCAATCAGGCCCAGCTAGCCCCCATAAGAGGTTGTGGGCCAGAAGCCCAAGCAGACTCTCTCTAGCAGTAGAGGGAGACGTGCCTGGCTGCAGGGAGCTAGAGACAGGGTACCTGAGTGGAGCAGGGCTGGGGAAAGGCAGAGGAGCCAGGGAGCTCCAGCCTGGAAAGCCCCAGGCTGCGACCTAGCAGAAGGCCAATGGGTACTGGGGGTTGCAGGGGGCAGCCCAGGGGTAGGCAAAGGCATCAGGTCCAAACCCTCCTTGCCAGTGATGAGTAGGCTGATACTGCAGTCTGCCCCAGGGCGTGGGGGCTAGACAATGACTGGCAGTAGCCGGATACTGAGGTGAGGTGGGGATAGTGGGTGGGGGTTCCTCTGGGAGGGGGAGATCCTGAGACTGAGGAGTTCTGCAAGGGGGGCAGAAACCTAGTGAAGGGGCACCGGATCCTGGGAGGGACACGGGGCTAGAGTGAGATAAGGCGGATCACTGGCCTGCAGAGGGCGCTCCAGAGGGCTGGTGAGCTAATTCCTGGAGACAACCAGCAGGAGGCGCCGCAGGGGTGAGTCCGCACCGCTACAGGATTCCACAACCTCCCTAAGTCATCTGATCCAGCACTGAACTACCCTGAGAATTAGAAAGTTTTTCCTAAAAATCCAACCAAATCTCTCTTGCTATAAACTAAGCTGATTCCTTCTGGTCTACCCTTGGTGGCCATGGTGAACCACTGATCACTGTCCTCTTTCTAAGAGCCTTTCTATATTCGAAGACTATTATGTCGCCCCTCAGCTTTCTCCTCTCTAGACTAAGACCAAAGGGGATTAAGGTAAATCAGAAAAAGGCACTTGTGTTCTGGAAGAAGAGTGCCCGCACTGGGAGCTAGTCAGCAACAGTTATTGCAGCCGATTTCTCCAGGCTGGGTGCCCGTACAATGGAGTAGTAGCAAGAGGAGAGGACACGAGTTCACACCAATAGTTTGTGCTGTGGGTCTGCAGTGCCTCGGCACAAAATCCGACTCAGCAACCTCTTCACTAACTCGATGAAAATACAGTTCCAGGGTTATCCCATAGGGCTCACAAACAGAGTGCGCAATACTGGAGCAGCTACGGGTGAACCAGCCACCTTTGCGGTCACTGAACTTGCAGTGAAACTCCTCCACATGCCCCCAGGGTTGTCTTAAATTAGAGGTCTCTTTCCATGTGCTCTGCTATAGCTCAACCACAAGCTATGGGCTGGATGCAGGAGTCCCTGGGCAAGGTTCTCTGGCTTGTGTGATACAGGAGGGCAGACTACAGAATCAGAACGGTTCCTACTAGCCTCAACTATGAGGTTACACCTTACCCCAAAGGGGCAGGCGTCAGCAGTATTGTGGCCACACCAACCATGTACTCAGTCTGTTCTGCTGTCACCTGCACCAATGCACATCTCCTCCTTGGTCTTTAGGCCTCATCTTGTGGGCTCCTGACCATTGTCCTGGGTGACACACCTCCCAGGACAGGGCATTTGACCAAAATCCTAGTCAAGGTTGAGGCTGCAGAAAGTCTTTTACCTTCTCTAGGTGTTTGGAGAGCTGAGGGGTTCTCGTCTTTTGGGGGTGGATGTGGTGAAATTACCTCAGACTCCAATAGTCACCTTAAAAACATGATTTATTTTAAAAAAGAGGGAGAAAACATGGGAAGAAGTGGTTTGCTTCACATCTCTGGATTGACCCATCTCTCACACTAAACTAGATACAGCCTTGTTAACTTGTGCGAACGTATTGCGACTCTGACAATATTTGGTGTTTTTCTTAGAGCCCCACTTTCTGGAGTCATGTCGTTATTGTGGGGAATCTCAGCCATCATGTAAAAAACAAAACAAACAAACAAAAAACAACAGTTTCTGGCCTTCATAGTTGCAGAGAAAAGCTGAAAAACATGACTCCTAAAGCTTCAAAACCCAGAAGGGAAGCAACAAAACCCCAAGAATTATTCATTGTTTAAATCTCATGATTTTGGGGGGATCTTAACATGATTTTTGAACACGTGAGGTTTTCAGTGCTGCTTCCATCTCTCAGCAACGTTCCCCTCTGATCACTCCCGGCTCAGCTTGCCACAGCCTCATAGGCTCATAGACTTGAAGGCCGGAAGGGACCATCGTGATCATCTAATCTGACCTGCACGTCGCAGGCCACAGAACTTCCCCTGGTTGTCTCAGATAACGCCTCAAAAGGGGTGAGGGAGGAAACGGAGCTCCAGCCTCATCAACCCCACCCCAGCTTGCAATGAACCTCCTGCAGCTCTCTCCTGCTATCCTGGATTTTGGGGGTCACAGTGACGCTCTTCATTCACCTGAGCTCCACGGGATCTACTGCTCAGAAGCAGCTCCACATTTTTTATTGCCCTTGAAGGCAACTAGGGTCTGCTGGCCCAAAGCCGCAGACTGGTTGGCTAGAATCGTTCCCATGCCTTAGCTAGAATCGGTGTCTTGCCAGAAGGATGTCTGGAATTCTCCCTACTTCTGGCTGTCATAGGCCAGAAGCCTCCCTATAGCCCGTGACAGGGCTTATCGGGAAGATTTATGCCCCTGGTTTAGCTCAGCTGTTTTATCTTGGAAGGCTCAGCTTAACGCTCAGCTCAGCGTCTGAAAGGTGCTGGCGTTACCATACATAGAGCTGTTCCTCTGCAGCCCCCTTGGATCCGTCACGTAGCGCCTGTATCATCAACTCCCGCGTGCTCCCTTCACTTAGCTGGACAGGCATTTACACCTTTCTCTTCCCCGCGGAGTGGCTGTCCAGTTTGCACCTCTGAGCGACATTTCAGCCTCGCTTGAGGCGATCGCATGAAATGGATTCATGAGCTGCGCCCTGTCGCTACACCACAGGCTAGATGGCAGCAGCCTTGCCACTCACCCGCTTCCCCCGCCCCAAACCACAACCTAAAACTCCTTTTGATATGCAAACTGTCAGACAGGAAGGAAATGGTTTGAGTGTCAGGGCTCTGGAGAATGAACCCGTCTGACTCCCTACAAATGTGTCTTCTCTTCTCCCGCGTGCTCTGCCTGTTAGGAGAACAAGCACCCAGGGGAGACGCTCACAGAGCAACAATGAGGTGCGGCGCTTTGCATTTTCAACCACCAGCCCCGGGCTGCTCTGTCCCATGTTAAAACCCACTGTAGCGTCTTGGCTTCCCCTCCATGCAGCATCCCCTGGGGGCCTCCCTCGGACTCTGCATGTTGCATGGCCTCTGCTGAGGAGTAAATATAGCCTTAGCCTTCACCACACAGAGCTTCAGGATACAGAACAACCTCCTCACCCTGCTTGGGCTCCTGCCCTAAAACTCCCCTTGGTCACGATGCCTGCACAAAATATTGGCAAGGGCTAGCCTGCCAGTGTGCTGAGACCACTGCCTCTCATGCTGACCAATAGTCTCTCATTCTTTCCTTGTGCTCCCCAGTCTGTCTGCATCCACCTGTTGTCTCTTGTTTTATACTTGAATTGTAACCTCTCAGACAGAGGGGCTGTCTTTTTGTTCTGTGTTTGTACAGCGCCTAGCACTGTGGAGTCCTGATCCGTGACTAGGGCTGCTAGGTGCTACATTAATACAAATAATAATAGTACTAATATATGCAATGAGTGGGGTGGGAGAAGTCAGCCAGGAGCTCCCAGTTACCCTTTCTCACACTATAAGATTGACCTGTCAGATCAGAGCAGGGGGTCCATCTGGTCCAGTGTCTCATCTCCAACAATGGCCAGTGCTAGATGTTGCAAAGGAAGGTGCAAGAAAGCCCCCAGTGGACGATTATGGAATCACCTGCCCTCAAGGGAAAGTTCCTTCAATTTCTGTCACATAGCGGTTGGTTTATAAGGGCTCACACCCCATATGTTATTTTCCCCCTAGCTAATGTGATTGGAGATGTTCTCATTATAATAATAGATTATTTTAATTCCCCCCCCCCCATAGATCTCAAAGTGATTTACAAAGGACGTCAGTATCATTATCCCCATTTTACAGACGGGGGAAATTTTACAGACGGGGGAAATTGAGGCACAAGGCAGTTATAAGTGACTTGCCAGAGGTCACCCAGCAGGCCAGTGGCAGAGCCAGGAATCCAACTCAGGTCTTCTGAGTCCCACTCTGGTACTCTATCCACTAGGCCACTCTGCCTCCCCTATACATGTCTATTTCTTTTTCAAATCAAGCTAAGTCTCCATGACATCCTGTGGGAGAGTGTGCCACTGGGTAATCAGAGTTCCACTGGTTGCATCTGAAGAAGTGGGATTTTTACCCACAAAAGCTTATGCCCAAATAAATTTGTTAGTCTTTAAGGTGCCACCGGACTCCTTGTTGTTTTTGTGGCTACAGACTAACACGGCTACCCCCTGATACTTGCCACTGGGTAACGATGCACTGTGTGAAGAAGTGTTTCCTTATAGCCATTTTGAATTTTCTGTCCGTTTCAAGAGATGTTCAGACCAAAAAGGGATCAACATGACCACCCAGTCTGAGCTCCTGCACAGCACAGGCCAGAGAACCATCCCCAGGGATTCCTGCATCCAACCCAAAGCTCACAGCTAAGATGAAGCAGAGATTTCAGAAAGACACTCCGCATGGTAGCAAGGAGGGATGCGAAGCCACCAGAAGAGGACTCATGGCAGGTCTGGGTGGGCTTCTGCCAGTAAGACCATTTAGATCTCAGGTTTGCATTTATCACAGAGCAGGAGTTTTATTCTCCCTGAAAACAGGGTTACCGGTCCCTGGTAGTTCACAGGTCCTGCCACCCCACCAAGCATATCCCTGCAGACTGCAAGTCTTAAGGGGAGGTGGGAAGACCTTATCAGATCAGATTCCTGACCCATTTGGCCATTGCCTTGTCTCTCACAGGGGCTAGCAGCAAAGTAAAGTGGGTAAGGGACCCAAGGTTTGTAAGTGCCAATACACAGCCCTGTAGGACAAAAGTAAGATCCTTCAGGCTTTCCAGAGCTGGAGGGGTAATGGCTCTTCGCCCTGCAGCACCGGCCATGCGGCTTTGTTTGCTGTTCACTCAGGATTCACCAGGTTCTGCCGAGGAGCAGCTTCCTCCATGAGTAGCCCCAGCAAAACCAATAGGGCCACTTGCAGTGGAAGACAGTATACAGCATGAATAAAGGGTGACACGCCCTGGTCCTACGGGGCTGCTGTGGACACAGGAGTTGAGGGAATCACTGCATTTTTGGTTCGGTGGCTATCTGAAAAATCCCGCCAATTTCCGTTTGCTTCACACAACTGAATTTTTTCAGTTTTTGGTGCCAAAACCAAACCATCGCGAAACTTTTGTTCGGGTCAAACAGAACGTTTTCAAACCTGGTTTTGAAACAACATTTTGAAAGCGAAAAGTCCAAATGATTTGTTTAAAAAAAATATCGGAATGAACCATTTCAAAGTCCTTGTTTTTACTGGGCTGAACCTATTCGCCACACTTGCAGATAATTTTGGTCACCCCAAAACTGCATTTCCAGGTGAATTTCCTATTCTCCTAAAACATTTAAACTTGCTCTACTGGCCTCTGCTGAACGAAGGGTGGGATTCACTAGCCAGCGGTGTCCAGAGAGCTTTTTGCCAATCCAGGGCTGGTGATTATGATTTACTATTTGCATTGCAGTATCACCTAGGAACCCCAACCATGGACCAGGTCCCACGGTGCTAGGCCTGTACAAATGCAAAATCAAAAGATGGTCCTTACCCCAGGGAACTTACAGTATCAGCAGTGCTGAATTTGTAATGAAAGAGGTGCTGGGGCTCAAGCCATTTTTTAACATTCATAACCAATGCAGCAAGCCCAGAAGTGCCGGGGCTCTGACCTGCCAAGCTAGAGGTGCCAGGACTCAGCCCTAGCAAGCCCAGGCACAAATTAAGCACCGAGTATCAGACAAGAGATAACAGCTGGATTTGGATACAGACAGATGTGGGAGCCCAACAGTGAGACAACACTAATCCGTGCCTTCCCCCAGGCTGATTGCAATTGCTGGTGTTGTTTATGAAAGTCTGTCTCCCAGCAGCCTGTTGGTTCAGATGGGTCACGTCCCTGGTGGGCACTGACCCCTCCATATCAAGGCTCACTCTGCAAACAGGTGCAGAGGCCAGCAGCAACTTTAGGTGCTCACCTGGAGGACAACTTTAAGGCAGTGGGCTGGCCTCAGAGCTCTGCCTTTGGGGCATTGTGCCATAAGAGTATCAGGCCTGAAGCAGTTTCTCAGATCAAAGACGCAGGCTCTCTGCAGACATGCCTTCACAGCTTGTCTCCACCATGTGATTTCCCCCCAGGAATCTTGCAGGGAAGTCAAGACTTTGGTAAAGACACAGAGGAGGGAGCCAGTCCCACCCGCCGTTTCCCTCTGTTGATATCTCTACCAGCATCCTGGATAGGGGAGCCTATGGGCGGAAGTGGCACTCGGCGGGGTTCTGGTCCTGCCAGAGGCTCCCTTTCATTCGTTTCCGGCCCCTTTGAACTTGTTCCGGCTTCCCAGTAGTTAGCACAATGAGTCGAGAGAGTGGCTGCAGGGCAGGAAGTGCAGGCCAGCGTGTCAGGGGGTCGGATGCATTGCAGATGGGGTGGAGGGGAGAATCCCTGCTCTGTTCTTCTAGGTATAGCTGGGGCTCCTGAAGTGTCCTTTGCTTCCATGCTGCTGTGGCGTGCAAGGCACAGTGTGGGAGCAAAAGGAGACATGTTACCCCCCGCCGCCTTTAGGAACATTGTGATTTTCCTGCAAGATTCCTCCAGCAAACTCACATCACATGGTATCTCTCTGGCCCCCTTCATCCTATAACAGGATCTGGGCAGCTCAGTCATTACCATTTTTACCCTTATCCCTCCGCCCTCCAGGAGGCAGGGCAGTGCTATTATCCCCATTATATAGATGGGGAACTGAGGCCCGAAGAGACTAAAGGACTTGCCCAAGGTTATAAAGCCACTTGCGGCAGAGCAGGGAATTGAACCCAGCTCTCCCAAACACTAGGCTGGCACCCAACCACTGGACCATCCCTCCTCTCACACGTGACACACAGTGAGCATCATCAACAACCCCATTTGACAGGCAACGAAGGCTCAGACAGAGGAAGTGACTTGCCCAAAAGCAGGGCCAGGATCCTAGTCTGGGGCGTCCAGCCTTGGGCTCCACCCTCCAGACTGCGCTGCCTGCCTCCCCCTTACAGAATTACACCTCACACTTTCAGACAATATTGGGCGGTGTTGCCCAGGTTGCTGCTGTGGAGATGGCAGCATGCGTAGGGGAGGAATCTCTGAAAGAGAGAGGGGTGGTGGGTATCAAGTCAGAGCAAATAAGAAGCCTCGCGCATCCCTAAAACCAGCAGCAAGCTGAGCCTGCTCGGAGATCAGAGACATTTCGTTAAAACCCTTTTGCGGTGCCTACACTTTTGGTCCAAGGAACCTGCAAAAGGCTTTTCCTGTGATATTTCCTGACTTGGCGTCTCCTGGGCACAGCTTGCACAGACAAGGGAGGGAAGCTCCATTTTCAGGTGCAGACCAGCTGAGCTCCTCATTCCACTGCTCTGAGGAAAAGGTTGGGTGGACGTGGGAGGCGGGAGCTAAGACATTGCACTCAGCAATGCTATGACTGGCAAGCAAGCGGGCAGCATAAAAATCAATGATTTTTGGGGAAAAAAAATTAAATTGGATTTTTTTTATTTAAATCAGATTTTGGATTGTTATTTAAATGAGTAAACCTGACATTCATATAAAATATGTGACAATTGGTCTGTAATTTTTGCCTGCTTAGGAATTTACCACGGAAAGTAGGTCACTTTCTTTCAATAAAGAACATTATAAACAGGTGCAAGAGAACATCAACAAGAGAAGGCCTCCAGATAGAATTCCAGGGCTGAGCTAAAATTATGCGTGGTGAAAACAGGAGATGTGGAGCTGGAAGTTAATGAATCAAAATTGATGTGTCAGACAGTAGGCCTAATTGGTGGACAAAATAACAAGAGAATGGGCTATTCCACCCACTGTTCCCCTTTGTGGGTCTTTAAAGAAAGGAATTTTACTGAAGAACAGAGAAAAGGAGGGGAGGGAGGAACAGACAGAGGCTACTAGAGCAAAAGCTTCACCATCACAGCTGCTGCCCGCACCCTTTCCTGAGACCCAGGCCTTTGTCATCCTGATCTTGAGAAACGTCCTGACCAAACCAGGCTAGAGAGAGGGACGCAGATGACGCTACCAGTTCCGGGTTGATCCCAACCACCACCTGAGATGAGATGGGATCGGATTTTAACAACAGCTCCAGCCCTGCTCAAATAACTTCTCTTTTCCCTCAAACAACAATTATATCATCTTGGATACCAGCTAAGAGACTGTCAAACAAGGGATGGTCTTCTCTCTAAAACCTCTCTCCAGCTAAAGGGAACAAAGGATGTTAGAATGAAACCCTTATTTAATACTTTGCATTGCAAAGGCTTTAACTGTTTTTCCTTCTTTTCTGCAATTTTAATAAAAGGTGAAAAGGCTGTTTAATGGTGTGTTTGCCGTGGCACTAAGCAGGCGGAGGTCTCTGTAGACCAAACCTCAAACCTTGTTTAACACTATTTAATGTTGGACAGTGACTTGGTTATGCTAACACTCTCGGCCTATATGTTCATAGATATTAAGGTCAGGAGGGACAATTGTGATCATCTAGTCTGAGCACAGGCCAGAGAACTTGCCCGATATAATTCCTAGAGCAGAGCTTTTAGAAAAACATCCAATCTTGATTTAAAGATGGTCAGTGATGGAGAATCCACCACGACCTTTGATAAACTGTTCCAGTGGCTGCTCTCACCGTTAAAGCTGTACGCCTTATTTCCAGTCTGAATTTGTCTAGCTTCAACTTCCAGCCATTGGATTGTGTTAGACCTTCCTCTGCTAGACGGAAGAGCCCATTATTAAATTTGTTCCCCATGTAGGCTGTGGTCAAGACTCCCTTTAACCTTTTCTTCATTATGATGAATAAATTGAGCTCTTTGAGGCTATCACTCTAATCTTTCACTCATTCTCGTGACTCTTCTCTGACCCCTCTCCAATTCATCAACATCCTTCTTGAATTATGGTCACAGAACTGGACACTGTATTCCAGCAGTGATCACACCAGTGCCAGTGGTCAAGTTAAAGTTAGTTTTGATCTCCAAGTACGTTAGAAAAGTTTCTTTACTGAATAGCTGGCCAACCATCTGTATTCCATGGCCGTCCCAGTCTTTGAAGCTCTCTGGTTTGCAGTTTGGGTTAAGAGCTGGATTATGTGCAATGGGTGTCACTGGTGAGGGAAAAGAACTGATCTTATCTCTAGTTCTACCCCAAACCCCTAGAGAAGCCTTTGCTAAAGGATTTGTGTAAATTTCTGGCAGGCGCGATTTTTTCATTAATCCATGGCAGCCTAGTGATGTTTACACTGTAACAATTTTCTTGTTCAATAGGATCCCTTGTTGGGCTGGGTTACAGCGCCCCCAGTCCACTTCTGCTGTGAGCTGGTTGGCTTGCTAGCACCACAGAATATTTGAAGCAGTTAGTCCATCCTGTTTACTGGGTCTATACAAAGTATCTGCTCTCACTCTTGATCTTTTTTTATTCCGTATAAATTCTAAACAAGCGCTTCTATATTTCTGCTAGGATTTTCTCTGGGATAATCACAGAAAGATTTTGAAACAAGACAGATCCTTAGCAGAATATTCATTTTGACTATTCTTCCCAACCAAGAAATTGCATGCTGCCCCCAGCACGCCAGAGCTTGGTTCATTGGCTGACGGAGTGGTTTGACATTTAATCTTAGAGCTCTTCGAGGTAGTTTGAGATTTGAATTTCCAGGTACCTTATAGAACTTGTTACCTGTTTGTACTCAAATGTTTTCTGAAGGAGTGACTTTTCAGAGTCTGACAAATTTACAGCTAGCATTTCAGATTTGGCATAAATTATGTTAAAGCCGGGCACTTTCCCAAAGTTCTCATTTCTTCAGAAACTAATTTTAGGAAAATGTTTGGGTTAGATAAAAATCATATTACATCATCAGCATATAAGGCTCTTTTCTAGGGTGTCAGTACCAGGCTTTAAGCTAGAGCAGCTGTTGCTGCTGCGTTTATCTCAACTTCTCTCTTCCCCAAAAGAACAGTTACCATCATCTTGGATTCCAGCTAAAAGCCTGTCAAACAAGAGGGGTTTTCCAAAAAACCTCTCTCCACCGAAAGGAAACAAGGGATGTTAGAATGAAAGCCTGATTGAATCATTTACATTGCAAAGGCTTTAGCTGTTTTTTCTCCTTTTCTATTAAGGAGTTTTCATGGTGTGTTTGCCATGGTACTGAGCAGGTGGAGGTCACTATATGCCAAAGCTTATTTAACACTGTTTATTGTTGGACAGTGACTGGATTATGTTAACACCTTTAGCCCATATATTCCATCTAAATTAATACCATAGGGCAAAACTAATTATAATCTATTACAACATTTAAATAAAAAATAAATATTAGAACATAAGAATGGCCATACTGGGTCAGACCAATGGTCTATCTAGTCCAGTATCCTGTCTTCTGACAATGGCCAATGCCAGGTGCTTCAGAGCAGGGCCGGCTCCAGGCACCAGCTTACCAAGCAGGTGCTTGGGGCGGCCACTTCGGAGAGGGGCGGCACGTCCAGCTGTTCGGCGGCAATTCGGCGGACGGTCCCTCACTCCTGCTCGGAGCGAAGGACCTCCCGCCGAATTGCCACCGCAGATCGCGATCGTGGCTGTTTTGTTTTGTTTTGTTTTGTTTGGCTGCTTGGGGCGGCCAAAACCCTGGAGCCGGCCCTGCTTCAGAGGGAATTAACAGAACAGGTAATCATCAAGTGATCCATCCCCTGTTGCCTATTCCCAGCTTCTGGCAAACAGGCTAGGGACGCCATCCCTGCCCATCCTGGCTAATAGCCATTGATGGACCTATCCTCCATGAATTTAGTCTTGGCCTTCACAACATCCTCTGGCAAGGAGATCCACAGGTTCACTGTGCGTTGTGTGAAAAAATACTTCCTTTTGTATATGCTGAATCCGTGAGCCTCTAGCAAAAACTCTGCTTTTCTATATAGAGTCAGGGGCAAAACATCTAGCTTTTGAGGTCACGCTTTATAAATATTACACAACAGCAGTAAATAAGCAATGTATCATTCACCATTTTCTGCCATTCTAAAAATGTATAATTAATAAGAATCTGAAAATATTAAGCTATTTAAGCAATTATATATCGTTACAGTGTTCCCTCTCGGAAGCAAAAAAGATGAACCAAATCTAGTGTAAAGGCTTTATTTAGTTGTAAATCAACACATTTTAAATGGTTACGTCAAGCAGTAAAAAGGCACCGTTCTTTAGAAAATAACTGACGTACACATGGGGAAGTTGATTAAAACACATCATTTAAATTGAGGCTTTCCACTTGGTGATTTAAGTCGTGATTTAAAATCACTGATTTAAAGGGCCTTGATTTAATTCAATCCAGCCTGCAAGTAGGGACGCTGAGAGTCAGGACAGAAAGCAGAGGGTTTTAAAAAGGAATGAAGGATTAGGAGGTGAGATCGTTGTGGGAAGCTGCTGAAGCAGCAGCAGCGGCAAGAGCAGATTTCTCCTTGCACATGTGCGTGTGTGTGTGTGTGTGTGTGTGTGTGTGTGTGTGTGCATGAGAGAGAGAGACCAGTGCAGCTGCCCCACCATTATTTCTGAGATGACTCAGCGGAGGAAGGTGCTTGGGTTGGTACCTACTGGTTTTCAGTGGTGACGTCCCATACACTGTTCTCCCAGAAACAGGGAACAGATATACAGGGTGCTGCAGCACAACCCAACCCAGTCCAGCTGTGCTCAGATTCTTATTATTTTATTGTATTGTGAGGATAGCCCCTGCTCCAACGAGCCTACAATCGTCTCTGCATGGACATCAAAGAAAGCCACTTACAGCCATTTTATTTTTCTTTCCTTCTGCCTGTTGACATGTATCTATTTATTAACTGACAGGGTCAGTTATTTAAGCAGTTTACCCCCTCTTTCACTGGGAAGGTAGATGCAGAACAATTGGTGATGTAGCTTTAGACAAAACCAGGTACATTCATTCAGGGGAGTCCTAGGGCTGGTGTTAGACAGGAGCTGCGGCTAGATGATCATAATCGTCCCTTCCGGCCTTAACCTCTATGAATGTAGGAAGGTCACTAAAAAGGCTAAATCTCCTGTTTGCCACAAAAAAACAAAGTAAAACGTCACCTGGGCCTGCTGGCGTCTCAGCCTCCTATGCATTAGAGCCTGAACACATAATCTTAAGAGTCACCGGGCTCTCCCCAAACCAGGCACTCACTAGCATTGCTTGGCAGTCACTTTCCAAGACAGCCTATTCTCAGTCAGACACCTCTACAAGCAGTAAGAGCTTGCCAAGAGCTCAGCACGCTGGGTGCACATTGGGTGCTGAGTTCTTTGGAACATCTGGCCCTGGCTATGCTTGGGAACCTTGCCCTGAGCTGTATTGAAAATCGTGGTTGGGGGACTGCTTAGAAAGCACGAGGGAAGGTTATTCCCCTGTTTTGAACCATGCATTCCATTCCCGAGCAAAGTGTTCTTTTCCGCGCTGATTTGGCCTTGTATTTGTGAATGCAAACTTCGGAGTGCGACATGCACCCAGCCTAGCAGAGACAGAAGCCGGGCGTTTTACCGTGAGCAGCCAAGCCGCTGCTGATCCCTGCCCACCAGTTCCATGGGTCAGCTTTGCCAGCAGCACAGAGCGTGTCCATGCTGCGAGTATCCCCCGTTTGTCTTGCAGGCACGAGGTTCAGAACGTTCCAAAGCGGCCGAGGCATCTGATTAACATTTGGATCACTTCACACGTGGCTTCTTACATAGCAAAAAACGGAAGCCAGGCAAGGAAAGCACTCAGCACTCTGGGTTCCCTCACATCTGCTGCTCTGCTCCTTGACTTAATTTGATCATGCAGGTTTCTGGGAAAGTGCACTGTGGGGGAGGAGGGGCACAGAGTTTAAGCAAGAGCTTTAGCTTTAATCACTGGGTTAATGCTCAGGAGTCTCTTGCTAGGATGCAAAACAAAGCGTTTCCCAGTGCGCCAGCCTGCCTATTTTATAGCGGTAACTGCAAAGTCTGCCTGCCCTGCTAGGTGAGCACTAGATTGCAGAACAGAAAATACTAGTCATTGTGGGTAGCGATAATACGCTGCCTTGCCGTGGGGCTTCCATCTGAGGAGCTTTTGTGAAATAACCCTGTGAGCTAGCTGGGTGTTATCCCCATTTTGCAGGTGCGGATAACAGAGGCAGAGAAGGTCAAGTCAAACTCTTCAAATGTGGGGCCAAATTCAGTCCATTCACGTTGTTCTCTCATCTGGCCAGTGGTCCCTACTGGAGCATAACGTCCCCATTGCCAGTAAATGGCTGAATGTGAAGAGCCCTCCTGAAGCCAAGTGACCCCACTACTCTGGGGTCTGAAAAACAAGCAGGACGCTGAGACAAAAGTCCCAGAACTCAGGCGGATGCTGATTTTGACTGAAGACCAGCATGGCCGCTTGCACAAAGATGGAGCTAAGGTGCCAGCCAAGGACCCATTGCTCCTGCTCCACTCACAGGGAGCCAGCAGCATCAGACAAGCATTCTCCCATCTGCTACCGGCATGCCTGCCCTGCCAACAAACACAGAGCCAGTGCTTGCTGTGGGAGCTGCTGATAGGGGATGGGGCTCTGGGACAATTTAAGAGCAAACAGAACAGCTGAAAGGGTTGGCCTTATTGCCCTTCAGCAGACAAGGTGGCAGCTGCTTGTCAGAGCCCCACCTTGCCACTGGTCTCCACCAAGCAACTGTCCTGCCTTGGGCGGTCAGCGACAGTGGTCCATGTTGGGAACCTCCCTTCCTCAGAGCTACTCTGCTTAACTTATCTTCAGTACTTCTATGCAGTGGCGGATTTAGAGTCAGTGGGGCCCTGTGCTCAGCTTTATTTTCGGGGGCCCTCCTTGGGACCCAGCCAAGAAAAAGAACATTCTCTCTTATCTCCCCCCACCCCCGTTTTTCATTCTTTTTTTTCCTTCATCCTCCTCCTATAAGTAATAGGAAGTAAATGAAAATAAAGTGAGGTACCTTGATTGTTTTTGTAGTCTAACTTATTTTTTCACAGACCACTTGAAAAATCGCTGACCACTTAATGATCTTTCCAAATACTGTTTGTACCGTTAGCTAACTATTGTAAAGCGCTTTGGATAAGAGCGCTTTATAAAAAAAAAAAAAATGTAAAAAAACATTGGGGTCTAGCCAGGACTTAGGGTGTGAGATGGAGCTCAGGATGGGGGTGCAGAGTCTGGGAGGAAGTTAGGGTGCAGGAGCAGGCTGGTAGTTGGGGTGCAGAGTCTGGCCAGGAGTTAGGGTGTGGGAGGGGGCTCAGGGCTGGGGCAGGGGGTTGGGATGTGGAACGCTTACCTGGGGCAGCTCCCGTTTGGTGTGAGGGGTGCAGGTAGGGATGTAGGGTGTGTATGCAGAAGTCAGGGAGGGCAGGGGGTTGGGGGTGTGGGCTGGGGTCGTGGGGGTGCTCCCAGCCCCCTGCCCTGAGTGGCTCATGGGAGGGGTATGTGTAGACGGAGTGCGGAGACCCTGCCTTTGCTCCGCCCTGCCCCGATTCCACCTACTTCCCCAAGGCCCCGCCCCCACCTCTTCTCCGCCTCCTCCCCCGAACGCACTGCGGTCCTGCTCCTCCCCCTCCCTCCCAGATTGACCTGAGCACCGGCAAACAGCTGTTTGGCGGCGGGGGAAGCACTTGGAGGGAGAGGGAGGGGCGGGAATGCGGCACGCTCAGGGGAGGAGGCGTGGGAGTGGGGAGCTTAGCTGCCGGTGAGTGCGGAGCCTGCAGCAGGAGCCCCAGGAGCTGGAAGGACCAAGCTTCTGCCTCCGCAGCTGCCTGGCCCTTGGGGCCCCTGTCATTGGGGGGCCTGTGCCAGGGCACCCTATGTTTCACTGTAAATCCACCTCTGCTTATATGGCCCCTACTACTGTAGTATCTGAGCCCCACCCAGTCTGGAACAATATTAGGTGCTATTATCCCCTCTGTACAGACGGGGAAGTGAGGCACAGAGAGAAACTACATGACTTTCCCAAGGTCACCCAGGAAGGCTGTGGCGGAGCAAAGAATTAAACCCAGGTCACCAAGTTCCCAGACTAGCTCCCATATCACTTGGCCATCCTTCCAGCACAGCCAACAGCCTGATTGTGGCTAACAGCCTGATCCAGCGAGAGCTGGTTTATCAGCCCCCTGTGCCATGCTCATGCTGGCAGACAGCCTGCTTTCTCCGCCTGGAAGGCAATGTCTGTTTGCACTGCATGCTCTGCCTTTGAGCTGTCAGTCCCGAGTCCTCCCCAGCCCAATGGGACAGAGGTGAAAGAGGCGAGAAATGGCTGGTGCAGAGAAGGTCAGAGCGGAGCCCACCCTGCTGCATGACAGGGTGGCGGCATGTCTCTCTATGTAAATCTCTTCTGCGGTTGCTGACAGATTCCAGAATCCTATCACAGCCCGGTTCTCTGCTCTCTAGTGTCTTGGTGCCTGAACTGCCAGATACAGGACCCTAGGCTAGCAGCCCTCCCTGGGGTTTCCAAACACCAGCTGGGACATAGAGGCGTGGGGCTTACACTCTAGATGTCTCCAAACTGCCCTTCCTAACTCACCACCCCCTTTAGAAGGCACCTATTCCTCTGCCCTATCCCACCAGCCAATCACAGCCCGCTCATCCCTGGCACTGTGCGAGCCAGGCTATGTAGGGCAGGGACACTGCTCGGCACTTTATCACCATACTTCTCCCAAGCAGCCTGATCTGCAGAGATGCCGAGCACCCAGGTGTGCTGATCAACTCCGTTGACCCAAGTGTTCAAGCTGGGCAGCTGCGCCACTGTAGCCACTGACTGCCGCGACGGGAAAGGTTCTCCCATCAGCAGAATTCATCCACCACCCCGAGAGGCGGTAGAATTCCTCCATCGACCTCGTACTGTCTGCACTGGGTTGGCTTAACGACATTGCTGAGGTGCGTGGATTTTTCACACCCCTCCCTGAGCGCTGTAGCTGGATCAATCTGGCCTTAGCATCATCCTGATCAATGGTGCTTAAAGGTGCAAGCTCCAGACCCAGTAAGAATATTTTTGGAGTAATTTTAACACCCGGGGGTGGGGGTTACACAGTGATAAACCAGGTATAAAATTATACCTGGTTCTAGCTCGGAAAAAATCCTTTGTAAACATTGTCTGTCCCAGCCTTGAACTACGATATTGTGTCACTGCAGCCTTAACTACTACACTAACGAGCTGTATAGGGATGCGACCTGCTTTGCTATTAGTTTACTATGGCAAATACACATAAAAGCAAAGAAATTCCCACAGCAAAACATTTGTTAGAAATGTAAGGTTTAGTCTGTAAAACAAGGGAAACACCAGGCAATTCTCAGTCAGGAGCCCGGCTAACTACTCCCTTGTTGCCTCACTAGCCCTGCCCATACAGATGGGAGATTCCTTCGGCTCCCGTCCCTCAATTCACCCTCTTGAGAAGGCCTAGAGATCTCTGAACAACAATCCTTCCGGCACTCCTGGGCTGGGAGAGATCGTCTTTTAGTTCCGTGTTTGTGCAGCGCCTTGCACAATGGGATCCTGGTCATGACTGGGGTTCCTAAGTGCTACTGCAATAGAAATTAATAATAATATGGAATAATAACGGTCATATCATCATGTATCCAAAAGTGCAGTCAGAGCTCAGTTTGGTGGAGGGGGGAGTACAGCTCTCAGGTGGGAGGGGTGCATGGATACTGCCTTAGGAAGGCTGTTAGATAGGAGATGGGCAAGCTGCAGGGACAAACCTGGTGCTGGAATTTCAACTGTGCATCCCCCTGCTGCTGTGTTTAAATTTTTACCTCCTGGCCAAACTGGCACTGTTTTTTTTTTTTAAATGTGGGATAAATAGAATATTCCTATAAAAGGAGAAAGCCAGTCTGGACTAATCAGGCCATCACGCTCACCTCAAGAGCTGGGGAGTGGGGGTGGGGGCTGTCGCTCGCAGAGGGGATGGTAGCCCTGCCAGGACACCCTGTCTAAACAGTCCAAAAAAGCAAACTCTGGTTGTTCAGCTGGGTTGTGGCCACAGCAGGTCCATGCAGTGTAGAGATAGGTTTGCGGAAGATTATAATTTAGAGACGCTCCCTCATAAGGGACAGTATGATGAATATAGGAGTTTAGAGCTGTGCCCAGCGAGCGGGGAGGGGGGGTGGAGAACCCAGTATAACTGTGCAGAGCGGTTCACCACAGACGTTCTCTAGTTTGTTTTATTAAAAGTTTTATTCCTTCCTCATTCACCGCTTTGTTGCTTAATGAACCCCAAGATCATTACTTGCTGTCACAAGTGCCGAACGAGAAGGAAACCGCAACTAATAAGAGGAAAAACCGAGAAAGATGAATCATTGGGGATCCTTAAAGAAGTGATCATTAAAGGGTGGCCTGTAGACAGGGGCAGCTCCAGGCACCAGCGCACCAAGCGCGTGCCTGGGGCGGCAAGCCACGGGGGGGGCCTGCTGGTCGCTGTGAGGGCGGCAGTCAGGCTGCCTTCGGCGGCATGCCTGCGGGAGGTCCACCAGTCCCGCAGTTTCGGCGGCGGGTACGCCGAAGGCATGGGACCGGTGGACCTCCCGCAGGCACGCCGCTGAATCCATGTTACCAGCAGACCTCCCGCAGGCGTGCCGCCGAAGGCTGCCTGACTGCCGTGCTTGGGGCGGCAAAATACATAGAGCTGCCCCTGCCTGTAGAAATAAGCAGTTGCTGCCCAAGTAGAAGAGACCATTGGAACTGCAGATCTGAGCTTGCTGTGATAGATGGGGTGATTTTCCCAGGCAGTAAGGTTGTACAGAAGATCCACGAGGGTCATTTAGGAATTGAGAAGTCCAAACAACGAGCACGAGAGGTGCTGTATTGGCCGCGGAGCAACCACAACATTACTAATGTGGTAGGAAACTGCTTTTCATGCTTGAAATACAAGCCATGCCAAGAGGCAGAGCCGCTGAGACCTCACCCAGTTCCACCAAGGCCTTATGAGGCGGTCGGCACTGACTTATCTACCTGGCAATCAAAGGATTCTTTAATAGTTACAGCTTATTATTCTCTGTATCCAGAAATTTGCACACTGCACAGTACTAATAGCAAGTCAGTGATAGGTGGCATGAAGGGAATCTTCTCCAGACATGGAATTGCAGATGAAGTCTTTAGTACTAATGGGTGGGTCACAATTTTCCAGTGCAAATTTAGGCAATTTGCCATAGATTGGGATTTTCATCACAAAACATCAAGCCCAAATTACCCCCAATTGAATGGGCTTGTGGAAAGGTCAATACGGACAGTAACAGACACTTTAAAAAGATTTTTGACAGTGGGGGTGATTTGTATAAAGCATTAGTGGTTTACCAAAGTACACCCCTGGAGAATGGCTTTTCTCCAGCTCATCTGGTAATGGGAAGAAGGATCAGATCTAATGAACCAATCACTGATAACTTGCTGAAATCTCATGACAATGAAACCATGCAGAAGATGAAAGAAAATCAGAAGTGGAAGCAGAATTATTTTGACAAAAGGGCCCGGGATCTCCCATCTCTTAACCCAGGTGATAGAGCAGGGGTAGGCAACCTATGGCACGTGTGCCGAAGGCAGCACATGAGCTGATTTTCAGTGGCACACTCACTGCCTGGGTCCTGGCCACCGGTCCGGGGGGCTCTGCATTTTAATTTTAATTTTAAATGAAGCTTCTTAAACATTTTTAAACCTTTATTTACTTTACATACAACAATAGTTTAGGTATATATTATAGACTTATAGAAAGAGACCTTCTAAAAATGTTAAAAATGTATTACTGGCACGCGAAACCTTAAATTAGAGTGAATAAATGAAGACTCAGCACAGCACTTCTGAAAGGTTGCCTACCCCTGTGATAGAGTGTGCCTGAGGAATCACACGTCTAATATTTGGGGCCAAAGGGGTACCATTAAAGAACAGCTGCATCCAAGGTTTTATGTAGTCCAGACAGACAAGGGGGACACATTTTAAACAAAGGGATCTATGAGTAATCCCAGAAAGTTCCAACACGTTGACAGCTGATGTGGACTCTGGCATTTCCCAACTGGCTAATCCTTTATCATCAACAGACAAAGAAGAAACTGGCAAGGAACAAGAGAACAAGTAATGAAAGGCTGATACTGAGAAGATCAGAGAGGGAGATAAAACGTCCTGAAAGACTCAGAGAGACTTGCTAACCTGCCTGGAGAAAGGGAAAGTGAGCGGTAAAGACTCACTCCAGAGAGATATTAGATGGTTGTTAGCTGTTTATTTATATATGTGTGTATTTAAGAACGAATTGGTTTTTCTTTAAGAGGGAAGATGCAGAGAGATGTTTGTGGAAGATTATAATGTAGAGACGCTCCCTCATGCATCCGAAGAAGTGGGTTGTAGCCCACGAAAGCTTATGCTCTAATAAATTTGTTAGTCTCTAAGGTGCCACAAGTACTCCTGTTCTTTTTCCCTCATGAGGGTCAGTATGATGAATCTAGGAGTTTAGAGATGTGCCCTGGAAGCTGGGTGGAGAACCCAGAGTAGCTGTGCACAGCAGTTCACCAGAGATGCTCTCTAGTTTGTTTTATTCAAAGTTTTATTCTTTTCTCGTTCACTGCTTTGTTGATAAATGAACCCCAAGATCACAATGTGCAGCATGGTCTGGGGGTGCCACCCCTCTCCCTCTGCCATGGAGCCCTGGGAAAAAACAGCAGAGAGGAGCCAGCCAGGGACTGGAGTCAGTAGGAGCAGAAGCAGCCAAAGCAGGAACCTCAGGACGTTCAGAGAACTTCCTATAGTACATATGCATCTAGAAGCCACACATCTATGCACCACATCTATGAAACAATGCAGCTCCAGCACCACCACATCTAGCAACCATGCAGATCCCCGCTCCCGCGCCATGCATAGCCAGCGCCTCTACCCAGCTCCCACGGCACCATGTGTTTCAGGGTCTCTGCCAGGAAAAGGCCACGAAGCCTGGCAGCCCAAGAGCACCAGGGGAGCAGCGGAGAAGTGAAGGGGTTAAACATTTCCTATCAGCACTACAGAGTTCAAACAAAGGGCATTCCCTGATTTATACCCCGCATTCTGCCCAGGCACAACATGATGGCAATTAGACATTACTTACTATGAGCTTAGCTTTGTCAGCAAACATAATAGCCAGGAGGAAAAGGGTCTCAGAATTTACCTAACTTCTGGAGCATCTCCCTAGCCAGTGCTTCCTCTGGGAAGGCAGTTCTGCCCCAGGACGGAGAGGGGAGCAGGTGGCAAGTGCTGATTAGAACACTGGCTCCCTCTCTGCCCCAAGGCAGCACCAGCACTGGCCCCTCAGGAGCCCCCGCGTAGCACGGGCACCAGACCCGCTGGGGGCTTTGGATGCCCCAGAGCCATTATAATCAGACACTGGGTTTCCAGGCCCCACTCTGAGCCAGGAGTCAGGCCGGGGCTGTCTTCACATTCCTGCTGTCTGAAGCATGCCACTGTCATGCAGCTAATCCTCTCTCTAGTGGCGCTCAGCTCCAGGGCATACTTCTTTGTTCTGTGCCAGCCTGGGAGTGTGTAGGGCAGTGGGGTGGGAGGGTTACATAGCCACGTGGTGCAAGGCACATGGCAACAGGAGCACAATTCGCAGGCACATTCTAAATAAACACATCCCGGGAGGAAGTGTTGAAGCAAAGTGTTAAGTGTGTGGGCAGGCCAGAGTAGAGCAAGCAGCTCTGTATCAGGTACAGCTTCTGGGCCTCTTCTCCCCATAGCGTCTAGGGCAGCCGGTCACTACCAGCACCCCTTGTGGAGCTGGACACATTCACTGCCGTCATGATCACTACGGGCTGGCCTGTCAATATGGCAGGTGTGTACAGCATGATGGACGGACAGACTCCCTGGCCATCCAGCCCTCTAAGCGGGATGGAGACACGAGGGGGTTGGAGACATGAGAGTGGCCCTGCTGCTGCAGAGGAAGGTGGGGTGTTCCTGATCTCAGCCAGGATTATAGATGGACCTGTCATCATGCTGCCAGCAGCAGCGTCCTGGCTCTGTCACAAGGTGACAGCAGAAGCTCTGCTGCACCCAGGGGATTTCCTACCTTAGGGGGATCTTCACCCGCAGGTAGCGATCCACCGCGATGGCCAGCAGAGCCAGGATGGAGCTTTCAGTGAGGATGAGGACGGGGCAGGCCACCATCAGGCAGGTGTAGAACTCCATCTGTGGCCCAATGTTGATAACAATGGCGAGTGGGATGACCAGGGTGCCCACCGCCACGTCAGCCACGGCCAGCGAGACGATGAAGCTGAAGGTGGCATCCTGCAGAGCCTGGTTCTTTTTGACAGCCCAGATCACCAGGATGTTCCCTGGCACAGACACCAAGGCAATCAGCACTTCGATGGTGATGTAGGCAGCCTGGAAGGCAGAGACGGACTGTGCCATAGTGCCCTGGTCCCCGCTGGAGACAGGGCCCGTCGGTCACCTGCAAACACATGGGGAAGACAGTTACCCCTGGCATTGGCATTATGCCTAGCCCACCAACTGGAGAGCAGCTGTGAGGACAGCAACCCTCACCTGTCCGTCCCCTTGCTGGCCACCTCCCTCACTGACTCACCCCCCAACTGGTCACCACCCTGCTGGCCACACCTCCCCCACTGTACACCCACCCTCCAGCCAGCCACCCCCTCAGCAGCCCATCCCACCCCTCAACTGGCCACCCGGTCCCACCTGTCCACTGCCCTTCCACCTGTCCACCCCCCAGCCGGCCACCTCCTCTCACCTGTCCACCCTTCTCCCACCTGTTCACTCCCCCCCCCGGCAGCCCACCCAAGCCGGTCACCAACTCCCACCTGTCCACCCCCCCCCCAGCCGGCCACCCCCCTCACCTAGGCGGGTCCCTGCCGCCCGGAGCAGCGGGCGCCTCCCAGCCGCGCTGGCCCGGCTCCGAAGTGGCTGCGCCCCGCACGCCCGTGCGCTCCTCGCTGGCAGGCGACGCGCGGCTCCCGGAGGGGCAGCGGCGGACTCAACCCGTGCGAGCGGCCGCCGGGGCTACTGGGGTCTCCACCATCCCGCTCCCAGCGCGGCCCCCCGCGCCTGCAGCCGGCTCCTTGCCCTTGGCAGCCCGGGCTCGGGCGCCCCGGCGGCGCTCAGCAGCCGGACACCGCGCCCCCAGCCCGGCTCCGCTCGCCGCCTGCAGCCTCCCCGGCAATCACATGGCCACGCGCGCCGCGCTCAGCCCCTGCAACATTTTAAAGAGCTAGCGGCGGCTCCGCACCACCGGGCCGGGCAAGGGGGCGGCGGCCAGGGGCTCGGAGCCCTTCGGCTGCATTGGCGCCTGGCTCAGGATCAGGCCCAGGATCCGGATCAGCCCCAGAACCGGCGCCCGAGGCAGCAGCAGACCCAGACTCAGCCCCCCGCCCCACAGCGAGCTCCAGCACGAGCCCCATCTCCAGGACCGCCCTACCCAGAACCACACCCTGGCCCCACCCGAGCCTCACCCCTCGCTGCGCGGTTTGCTTTGTAGGGTGATAAATTAGTGGGTCCAACGGCGGCGTCTGCCCTCAGGCTCTGATGAAGTGCCAGGCACAGGCTGTGCCGGCATCACCCTCTGTCCTTGCCGCGGTGGAAAGTGCCTGCAGCTCCCGTTTGCCAAGGGACCCGGCGCAGCCCTATAGTGGGACTGTCAGCCCCGGCAGAACTCCCAGGAGGACGGCATGCAAACACCGCCTGTGTTCTGGGCATGAATTCCCCAGCACCTCCTGGGCCCTGTCCAAATCAAGCCCCCAAGGAGCTTGGCTGGAAGTGCCTGTGAACAGAAGAGATGCAGGAGACACAGTCATGGTCTCACCCGCACACTTGTGTTTAATTCACCAGAGCCAGATTCGGACCCCCTTACTCATGTTGGAGAGAGTCTGGCGGAGGGAGTCCAGCGGAGGGCAACAAAAATGATTAGGGGGCTGGGGCACATAGCTTAGGAGGAGAGGCTGAGGGCACTGGGGTTATTTAGTCTACAGAAGAGAAGAGTGAGGGGGGATTTGATAGCAGCCTTCAACTACCTGAAGGGGGGTTCCAAAGAGGATGGAGCTCGGCTCTTCGCAATCGTGGCAGATGACAGAACAAGGAGCAATGGTCTCTAGTTGCAGTGGGGGAGGTCTAGGTTGGATATTAGGAAACACTATTTCACTAGGAGAGTGGTGAAGCACTGTAAATGAGTTATTTAGGGAGGTGGTGGAATCTCCACCCTTAGAGGTTTTTAAGGCCTGGCTTAACAAAGCCCTGTCTGGGATGATTTAGTTGGGAATTGGTCCTGCTTTGAGCAGGGGGTTGGACTAGATGACCTCCTGAGGTCTATTCCAACACTAATATTCTATGATTCTATGTTTGGGAGCACCACTAAGAGTTCCTCTGACATCAGCAGGGCTAGGCACAGACTCAGGGACTATTCAGTGTTAGGGGAGTTGGGTCAGGGCCTAGGTTTGGAGGCAGAGCTGGGTCTGAAGAGATGCCAACAACATTCAAGGCCACACCTGTGCCATATGCCCCGGAAGAAGCTGGTTAGCTGTGGAATTTCCTGCCTCCCCCCCTCTTGTATTCCCCAATAGCAATGCACTGTCTGCATTTGCAAGGCTACTGAGTAACTATGAACGCCTGCCTGGACCAATATCCAGCCCCTTCAGTCCTAAAATCAGCGTGCACAATTAGCAGAGACCGGGAAGTTTACACAACTAGATTTGTCTTAGATTAATTATTAGGTGTAGTTCAAGCAAGAGTCTCCAAAATACCAGGGACCACGTGTAGCTATGAAACTGTACTGCCTTTCACTTTGTGTCCCAAACCCTTAAAGGGTGGAGCTCACGCAGGTCAGTAGCCATTATGTTCCCAGGATTCAGCAGCGATACACACTGTGCTCTCTCTAGGGGGAGTTGACTTTTGTTCTTTCTTGTTCAGCTGGTCTCATAAACCTAAATGAAAGGCCATTTGGATTTAGAACAGTGGTTTTCAACCTGTGGTCCATGCACCCCTAGGGGTCCACAGACTATGGCTAAGATTTCCAGAGGGACTTGCATCTCCATTTGAAATTTTTTAGGGGTCTGCAAATGAAACAAGGTTGAAAACCACTGATTTAGAAGATCTGTTTGCTCTTTGTGGACAGCAAGTATAATAAGCATTGTAAGGAGGAAGGATGGGTTGGCAGAAACAATCATTTGGTACTTCTCTGGCCCTCAGAGTAGCTGAGAGCATCCTCACACGCACCTGTTAGGCAGGGCAATTCTATTATCCCAGTTAGACAGATGAGGAACTAAGGCTCAGAGGGACTCGGGGAGACAGCTGCTGGGAGATGTAACTCCCAGCACAGGCAGACACATATGCTAGCTCTGCTCCAGCTAGCACCTAAAAATAGCAATGTGGCTGTGGTGTCACCTTGGGCTAGCCACCCAAGTTCAGTCCGCCCTGACCCCTGGGTATGTACTCAGCAGGCAGCTAGCCCATGCCACTAGACTGCGATTTGTAGGTGATAGCCCATGTGCTACCCATTCTGGGAATCACACCTCTCAGCTGCCATGTGCACATACCTTCAGTGACTTGTCCGAGGTCATGCAGGGCAGTCAAAAAAGCAAACAGGATGTTAGGAATCATTAAAAAGGGGATAGAGAATAAGACAGAGAATATCTTATTGCCCTTATATAAATCGATGGTACGCCCACATCTTGAATACTGCGTACAGATGTGGTCTCCTCATCTCAAAAAAGATATACTGGCACTAGAAAGGGAGGGATAGCTCAGTGGTTTGAGCGTTGGCCTGCTAAACCCAGGGTTGTGAGCTCAATCCTTGAGGGAGGGCCATTTAGGGAACTGGGGTAAAAATCTGTTTGGGGATTGGTCCTGCTTTGAGCAGGGGGTTGGACTAGATGATCTCCTGAGGTCCCTTCCAGCCCTGATATCTATGATTCTAGAAAAGGTTCAGAGAAGGGCAACTAAAATGATTAGGGGGTTGGAACGGGGGTCCCATATGAGGAGAGATTAAAGAGGCTAGGACTTTTCAGCTTGGAAAAGAGGAGACTAAGGGGGGATATGATAGAGGTATATAAAATCATGAGTGATGTGGAGAAAGTAGATAAGGAAAAGTTATTTACTTATTCCCATAATACAAGAACTAGGGGCCACCAACTGAAATTAATGGGTAGCAGGTTTAAAACAAATAAAAGGAAGTTCTTCTTCACACAGCGCACGGTTAACTTGTGGAACTCCTTGCCTGAGGAGGTTGTGAAGGCTAGGACTATAACATGGTTTAAAAGAGAACTAGATAAATTCATAGAGGTTAAATCCATTAATGGCTATTAGCCAGGATGGGTAAGAAATGGTGTCCCCAGCCTCTCTGTGTCAGAGGGTGGAGATGGATGGCAGGAGAGAGATCACTTGATGATTACCTGTTAGGTTCACTCCCTCTGGGGCCACTGTCAGTAGACAGGATACTGGGCTAGATGGACCTTTGGTCTGACCCAGTACGGCCATTCTTATGTAGGGCCTCTGTGGCAGAGTGGGGAATTGAACCAGCTCTCCAAAGACCCAGGCTAGTGCACTAACCCCTGGCCAGCCTTCCTCCAAGGGAGGAGCTCCAAGACAGTGAAGGAGCAACAAACCTGCCTCCTGGTTAAAACAAACAAACAAATAGAAAAACTAATAGGACAACTATGGAAATATGGGACTGTTTCCAGTTTCACTAAAAGGAGGAACAAGGGGGATTTTATGTCTGCGGGTTCAAAGTGTGTTGTGAAGGATATTGATTAAAAAGATCATTTTTCTAATGTTGTAGGGCCAACTGGCATTTGCAGGGTTTAGGTTTTCCACTGGGACTAAGTGACTTCCAGTAGAAAGTCTTGCCAGAGGTTCTTAAAAAGCAGGAGATGCCCAAAACTAACCTTGTAGCTGAAAGATCTAAGTTCCATCTAAGGGCACAAATGGAAGGAGAAAATATCTCTGGATTTCTAGCCAGTCTGCCAAAGCTTTCACTGGGTTCTGGCAAAGACTGCACATTCATTTTGCAGAAAAGAATAAGTTGTGATTGATGCTTAATTCGAGGTGGCCATAGGAAGAACACTTCTTTGGCCAGGCCCTGTGACGCATTGCATAATGTTTGCCACTTCTAGGTCACCTGACCAGCTCACATCAGCTAATGATCCCCCGTTTGCGTCTGAGGAATTTCAAATATTCCTCAGGATAGTAAAGCACTCTGATCATCATCCAGCAGCAAACGGATCAGCAGAGAGCTGTGGGCAGACACTTGGATTGGGAATGAAAGTGTAACTACCATTAGAATGGACCAACAAGTTCCTGCAGAATAGCATTAGAACATTCAGGTGCCACCATCTGAGCATGATCATTTATCATTGCTGGCTGGATCTATACAGAACATCGGGACCATGTCCCAAGGGAAATACAGACAATACAGACAACTGAAACCCAGAGCAGTGGGACCATCTCTTGACAATGAAGTGGGGGGGTTTGATCACAGGCGCCGACTTTCCAAAGTGTCAGGGGGGTGCTTTAACCCCCGGCTGTGCCCCAGACTCTGTCTCCTTCCCCCAAGGCCCCACCCCTGCCCTGCCTCTGCTCTCCCCCGCCCCTTCCCACCCAGTTCCACCCCCTCCCTTGAGCATGCCCTGTCCCCGCTCCTCCCCCCTCGCCTCATGGGAGGCACAGGGAGGGAGGGGGAGACGCTGATTTGCGGGCCCACCGGCAGGTGGGAGGTTCTGGGGGGGGGAGCTGATAGGGGGGCTGCCAATGGGTGCTCGCATGCCTCCTGACTGCGAGATGTCAATATGGCTGTATTATTTATTATTGGTATTATGGTAGTGTAAGGGAGCAGGGCTCCAGTGTGCTTGGTGCTGTACAAACAGAACGAGGACGGCCCCTTCTCTGAAGAGCTCACAATGGAAGTACAAGACAACGCAAGTATATAACGAGCGATTACAACACACAGATGGGGGCAGGCGCAAGATAAT
Organism: Terrapene triunguis; assembly: GCF_002925995.2. Taxonomy (NCBI): domain Eukaryota; kingdom Metazoa; phylum Chordata; order Testudines; family Emydidae; genus Terrapene; species Terrapene triunguis. The sequence continues at coordinate 288,896 of NW_020664542.1, read as the reverse complement.
AATGAGGCCACTAGGAGCGGCGTGACAAGCCGCGCTCTCGGCTCACCAGTGGCCACTCTGTTGTCAAGTTCTTTGTCTGCATCCCAGCAGCGGAGAGTGTTCAGAGGCAGGTGACTAGCGGAGGTTTATGGGGCGCCAGGGGAGGAAGCACGGAGGTGCTGGTTGGACAATTTGACCAATGGGCGCTGGAGGATGGCACCATTGGCAGAGCGGCGGCAGGAGTGAGCATCTCTGTAGTGTGGATGAGATAACAGGTAGGGTGGTGATAGGCCATGATGAGCCTTAAAAGCGAAGATGAGTAGCTAGCATCTGATGTGGCAGGGAATGTGGGGGCGGCCGAGGGACATGCAGAGAGAGGTGATATGGCCAAAGCAGCAAGCCCAAAACAGCAGTTTGTTGAATGGATGCAAGTGGATTTATACAGGCTGGGAAGGGGGTGTGTGTGTGTGTGTGTGTGTGGCCGGGGGAAGGTGGGGAGACATAGTAGTGAAGATGTGAGATGACGAGAGGTTTAGCCATGTGAACAGCGGACAGGCCGATCTCACAACTGTCCTGAAGGAAGAAGTGGCAGGATTTTGACATGGCCATGGCAGAAAGGCCATTTGCTCTCACATCCTGAGCCTCAGCTAAAGCAGAGGGAAACTGTGCTCTGGTGTAGAGGACAATGGGGATGCATGTGTGCGTGGAGGGAGGAATGTAAGTGAATCAAGAAATCTCCGTGTTGCCCTGTGGGAGGAAGTTTACATTGATTACAGGCCACAAGCCTCTTGTTAAAGTTATGGGGTTTAAAGTGGGACTCCAGGGTCAGCTTTAGTGGCTGCTGCGTAATGGAAAATCCAGCCCACGACGTTGGGTAGAAGCCATCTGCTAACGCACCAGCCTCGCCACCTGCACTTTAGAGTGGGAAAGTCCTTTTGGAGAATCTCTGTTCGGGAATGAATGTGAAGAAACCTCCATCAGAGAAAGATAAAACTGCCCGAACTCAGGCCCTGTGCAAACCTTATAAGTGATGAACTGACCCCACATGGAACCCCAAATCATGCTCTCGTAGCTGTATGCTGAAGTTACTTACATGTAGCAGCATTCCTGTGCGTGACACCAGAAGCCTTGTGTGATGGGACCAGGAAGCAGTGATGTAGCATCCCACTAGGGTAGGTCTACACTGAAATCACAGGTATGATTGTCTCAGGTGAATGACTGCATTTTTTTCAGGTCAGTTCACCTTTTTTGGACTGTTCTGTTTCAAGAATGGTTCAAGAAAAAGTCCAAATCCAGAACTGCCAATGCCAGACGTTCGAAAGCATGAGTCTGGCTTAAAACTCCACCCTCGCCCATTGTGTGCTTGATTGCCTCAAGGTCAAAAAAACTCAACCTTCAGTAGACACCCAAAAGTGTGACTTCCCTGGTCACGGATTGGAGGAGGCTCCATCTACCCTTGCCTACCACTGAGATGGTGGGAGCTGCTCTTCTATGCCCTCCCCCGCCCCCTCCTTAGCTACACAGGATAGAAACCGGCCCCTGTCACATTTTTCTTACGTGCTCTCCCATAGTCTCCAACACTCACTTGAAACCCCCACCCCTCATATTTCCTTCCCTTTCCCCTTGGCCTTGCCTACTTCCCATGCACCCCACAGTCTGCCTTGCTCCCCTACTTTCCTCTGACTCCCATTAGTTTCCTGACCAGTTTCGGATCACATTCCCCCTCCCCCACCATCTCATTCCCTGTCCCCTGCTGGGCTCTCCCACGGTGACTATAGGGGCCACCATCTTCCCTGAGGGCAACCTGGTTTCAGCCCCTTTGGACACAATGGAAGATGGGGGCCAGCTTGGTGAGGGCAGCCCGTGGCTCTAGTCCCACTAACAGTAATGAGAGAGGTCAGCCATTTTGGATAAGGGCAGACCATCACAAACCTGGAAGCTGAAATCAGATATTCATGGGAACCCTCAAAAACGCACCGGACTCACGATGAAATCATGAGAGTTGGCGACACGGTTTTCATTCTCCGGTCCTCCAGGGGAGGCTAGTGCATGCCAAGGGTACTGGGTGGGGGTTGTGTGACCTTTGAGGAACTCAGCATCTCCAAGGACACATGGGGGGGGGTCCCTGGGATGTCCGGTGAGGATGTTATATGGACCCTGCACTATCCATGCATTCTCACATAGAATCATAGAATATCAGGGTAGGAAGCGACCTCAGGAGGTCATCTAGTCCCACCCCCTGCTCAAAGCAGGACCATGACAAAGGGGTCAGGGTGACACATGAACAGGGGCTTGGGAACAGCTCTGAGCCACCCAAAATACTGAGAAAGTCTGACATAAAACAGACAGTGCAGGCGCAGCAGAGCTCCAACATGGCAAACTCTGCACCTCAGGCCTGGGTGCTACACACCCAGCCCACCTCTCTGCTGTCTAGAAATGGCCCAGGAAACTCTGCACAGGGGCCAAGAGTCAGCTGACATGGGGGATATGAAGCAGCCCCCCAGAGGAGTGGCTCACGCTGCAGAAGCTGCATACATTCATTGCAACAACCAACCCTCAGGCCTCCCTCAGGACATGAATCTCCACTGGTGCTGTGTTGCATTCATGATGGCTGCCATGTTGGCCGACACACCAGGGCCTGAACTAGGGATCTCCAGAGCTAAAAGCACAAACTGCTACAGCTTGAGCTAAAAACTCCCTCATTAGCTGTACGACAGACTTATATCCTCTGCTGACTGGCAACAGAAGGGGGGCCTGAAACACACTCAGCGCAGGAGCAGAGAGATATGGGGCAAAATAGGGCGAGGATACCTTTGTGCCTCCTGGTCTTCGGGTACCAGCCAGCTCCTGATGTAAGTTAGAGCAACCCTCAGGGTGTTTTATTTTGTGTGTAGGCTGTCCGAGGCCCCTACGCGACGGTGGGCAGCTAAGTATAACCGCAGCGCAGCAGTGCTCTGACTCCACACCCTTTGCGCCAGGAGCTGGCAAAGAGGCTGGCTCTAATTGGCTGGCTGTGTGGGCTTACTTTTTTTTTTTGGTCCACCACTCAGGCTTCTTTCAGTTGCCATCAGCTTTCTGAGCCATCATGTCACATTTCCAAGCTTTTCTCCTCTGCCATGTGGGCTATAAACTTAGCTTTCATTTAAAAAAAAAAAAAAAAAAGTGAGATTCTCACATAATCACATGACTCCAAGAGCTAAGGCTGTAAGAAGAACTTCAAATATCACAAGAATTGGTAACATGGCTTTTCTATTTATACAAGATGGACAATAGTACCTAGTTCTTATCTAGCACTTTTCATCCATAGATCCAGAAGCACTTTACAAAGGAAATCAGTATCATTTCTCCCATTTTACAGATAGAGAAACTGAGGTGCAGAGAAAAGTGACTTGCCCAAACTCACCCAGCAGGCCAGTGTGGGAGACAAGAATAGGGTGCAGGTCGCCTGGGTCCCAGCCCAGTGCTCTGTCTAGTGGGCCACACTTCCCCCTATAAGCACAATGATCTCTCGGCATGACAGGGATCTGGGAGGACGAGCTCCTTGTTACAGAATGCTATTTGTGGTTCCCTGGTGCAAGAGTCTTCCAGAGAGAAAGAACCCAAGTTCAGTATGGAGAGGAGTCCGAGTGGTGGAGAGAGGACCTGTCTGTGCCACTAGGTCAAATGTGTGGGCTGCCAAGACACTGGCTGGTCAGCTAGGGCACGGCTTAGTCTAAAGCTCAGGGTACGTCTACATGGCAATCGGGTCTCTGACGCGGCACATGTTTGATGCACCCAAGAGTACATCTTGTAAGTACCAAGAGCAGTGAAACTGCAGCAACATGGACATCAGCATGGGCTGGCCACCCAAGTAATTACCCAGGGTCCCCGCTGGGCTTCCACACAACCGTCATGCTCTCGGTCACTGAGCTAGCTGGATTAAAGGTGCAATCACACCCCCTGACGGCAGTGTAGAGAGACCCTAAGCCTGGCGGCAGGCAGACTGGGGCTGAAGGACACAAATCTTGTGTCTCTCTCCTGTTCAACACTGCGTAGCTCCCTGGTTCCGAGGACAAATGTATAGTAGGGGGAGGCTGCGAGAGACCCCTTACACAGCTCTCTCGGTGATGCCGCATGACTAATTTTAAAGATGGTTGCAGTGTTGTAGCCATGAGGGTCCCAGGATATTTGAGAGACAAGGAGGATGAGGGAATATCTGTTATTGGACCAACTTTTGCTGGTGAGAGAGAGAACCTTTCGAGTCACACAGAGCTTCTGAAGAGCTCAGTTCTTTCCACAGTGGAAGTTGGTCCAGTAAAAGATATTCCCTCACCCACTTTGTCTCTGTAATTTTAAAGGGACAGTACCAAAACATACCACAGCGAGCATGGACTCGCAAGGATTTATGCTTTGTTTATAGAAATCCAAGCCTCAACCACCGTACCTGCCAAGTGGGGAGAAACAGGAGCTTACAAGGTGCCCCCGAGGAGCTGTTCGCGATGTACCCTGGGACGGTGAAACAGCACTCGATGGAATGGAAAATAGGCGAGCATTCCAAAGCTCCAGAAATGACATCTCTGCCAGTTTTGTCCTTGGCAGGCTCAGTAGCTCTACCAGGCTCATTTTTACACTATCTGATTTGCCTGAAGTAACAAATTCCTGACCCGCCCCTGAGCTTGGCAGGCTCCAGATGAGCGGGCTGTGTCTCCCGAAACAGGCGAACATCAGCACTTTGCATTAGGATCCAGATATAGAGGTGTTTTTTTTCTTTCTTTTCATTCATGAACACTTTTTCCACGAACAGAACCTATTTTAATCCTAAACCGGCACTGGAAAGAGGTAGTACTAATGTTGTCAATCTGGGACCTAATCCAAGAGCAATTCCTAATAACCATTTATAATGAAGTTATGTTCAGGGCATTGCAGGAGCCGGCCAAATGTTTCCATTGGAAAAAAACAGCACACTGGTGGTCACAGGACAAATAAGATCATTGCTCCCCACTATGCCCATCTCTTCCAGAGGGAGAGAGCTGTAGAAACGCAGAACATAAAACCGGTTACCCCACGCAGCCGTGGCAGTTCAGTGTAGATACTACCTGATCGGCTTAGTTAAACTGACCTATCACCCTTCTTTGGGGAGGGGTTCTCCTGACGGCATTGGTAATCCACTTCCCCGAGGGAGGGGGATAGGTCAGCTTAATTATGCCACTCACGAGTGCGGATTTTTCACACCCCTGAGCACTGTCGTTAAGCCAACCTAATTTTCTAGTGTAGACCAGGCCTCTGAATCTTCTAGATTTTGACTCCAGAAAAGGATGAATTTTCCTGGTGCAAGAGGCAAGAAAAATAAAGAAAAAAAAATCTCACTAGAGGCTTTGCATGAGTGCCTACGTGACGTGCTGTTTATTAGGGAAGATTCACAACAGGCTAAAACCTTTTTCCTTAATGGACCCAAGAGCCTGTTTAAGTGTTTTTAAGATCATTAAATAAGAGCACAGGGAAGAGGAAGAGAGGAGCTAAATAGGAGCAAAGAGTCAGTGGGAATTACAGAGTGGGCGGGTTGCTTTGGTGTACGGGAGTGATGGATGATGGAGGTACGGGTAGAACACAACCACCACCCCTGTGCATGGCAGTGTGGGCTAGTGGGCAGCACACTGGACTGAGGGTTTGTCTACATTGGCTGAAAGGTTCAATTCCCAGGTTAGGTAGACGTACCCAATATCCAATGGAGCGAGCACATTAAACAAGCAGTATAGAGCAGTGGTGCCAGGGGCTAGCGACCTGCGTACCTACCTAGGGTTTCAGACAGGATCGTTCTCAGGGCAGCCAGCCTCTCCTGCCACTCACCTCCAGGGTAGACACATCCGGAGACCCCAGAGAACTGGGCTCTATTCCTACCTTTGCCATCGCTCTGCTGCGTGACCTTGGGTGAGCTGCTTCCCCTCCCCTGTGCCTCAGCTTCTGCATTTATCACATGGGGAAAACGATCCGTTTGCAAAGCACTTGGATAGCGGCACAAGAAAAGCGCAAGACAAGAGGGGAGTTTTGCCGGGCCAGGCAGAAAGCAGGGTCACAAGAAGAGAGAGGTTGCAGGGTAGAAAGGACAGGGATGGAAGAGAACTGCAACTGAAAACAGCAGAGGAGAAGGGAAAAAACCCCAAACATTTAAAACAACAACACTGGGCAGAATATTCAACCTATTGCAACATTGTTTGTTATCTGCGGGACTGGGAGGCACGCAGATTTCACAGGGTTTAAGGGCAGAAGAGAACACTACGAGTGTCTAGTTTGATCTCCTGCATAACACAGGCCGTCTGGTGTTGGGTGACATTACCAGGACCCTGCTAGCCAGCCAGACAGGTTGATTTAAATACCCCTTCTCCTCTGCGCTTTTCCAGTTCCCATGCTCTGTTTTGGGTAACAACACACTGAACAGAACACAGGGCTCCATTACCCCGCAGCGAGGCAAGCGCGGCTATTGTCTAGAGAACAAAGGATCTCATAATTCAGGCAACACATTTGTTTAGCTCATTGAAAGGACTGATTGTGTTCCAGGCAATTCTCTAAGAGATTTGAGTGGAGCCAGGTAAAGCACTGAAGGCAGAATTCCTCCGTGACCTGATTTTCAACGGGACCATTCTCCACTGGCATAGAGTCATAGAGTGTAAGGTCAGAAGGGACCAGATCATCCAGTCTGATCTCTTGTATGTCACAGGCCACCAGCCCCTCCCAGCACCTGCTCACTGAGCCCAGCAACTGAAATCAGACCCAAGTATCACAGTATTATGAACAGGGGCAGCTCTATGTATTTTGCCGCCCCAAGCATGGCAGTCAGGCAGCTTTCGGCGGTGCGCCTGTGGGCGGTCCGCTGGTAACGCGGATTTGGCGGCATGCCTGCGGGAGGTCCGCCGGTCCCGCGCCTTCGGCGTACTTGCTGCCGAATTGCCGCTGAAACTGCGGGACCGGCGGACCTCCCGCAGGCACGCTGCTGAAGGCAGCCTGACTGCTACCCTCACACCGACCGTCAGGCCGCCCCCCCGTGGCTTGCTGCCCCAGGCACACGCTTGGTGCACTGGTGCCTGGAGCCACCCCTGATTATGAAGTACCCAAATATTATGAAGGCTTCACACACTGCTGCTCCTCAGCCCCTAGTCTATTTTCTGCCTGTGGCACATAACAGTGCCTATTATGTGCCACAGGCAGAGAATAGAGTAGGGACCAAGGTGCACCAGTGCGTGAAGCCTTCATAATGGCAGGGAAATGATTAAGTGAGATCTACCCAGATAATCCTGGCAAGTGATCCCCATGTTGCAGAGAAAAATGAAAAAGCCCCTAGGTCCCTTTTAATCTGAGCTGGAGGAAATTCCTTCCTGACCCCACATATGGCGATCAGCGAGACCCTGAGTATGTGAGCTAGCCAAGCCAAGCACCTGAGAGAGCGAATGCTGAGTGCCACCTCAAAGCCCTGGCCCAGCTTGCCCAATATCCCATCTCCACTCATGGCCATCTCTCATGCTTCAGAGGAAAGAGACCAAGAAACAACAACCCAGAATACATTAGAGGGGGAAAAGTCCCTTCCTGACCCCTGCCAGTGGCCGGCTGAAACCCTGAAGCATAAGCTTTTAGGAATGTAAGACAAACTGGAAGTGAGCCCCAGGGCGGCTGAGCCCTGCTCCCCACTGTCACAAGCAACCCTGGCCAGGGGTGCTGGAACAATTTTTATAGTGAAGGTGCTGAGAGCCATTGAACCAAACTGTAAACCCTGTATATGATGGAAACCACTTCAAGTCAGGGGGTGCTGCAGTACCCAACCCCTAGTTCCAGCACCCATGACCCTGGCATGCAGCCACACTCATAAATTTGTCCAGCATCTTCAAAGGCAACTTTGTGTGGGGCCAGAGCTGTGAATTGGAGGAAACTGGTGACTTCTTTGGGTTCAGAAATGTTTTTGTGCTCTGTACAGGACATGGAGGTGATCTGGGCAGAGAGAAGGACAGTGTAGCTAGAGAGGAAGGATGGGCCAGTGGGTAGGCACTAGCCTCGGGCTTAAGAGACATGAGGTGAAGTCCCCACTCACCCACAGACTCCTTGGGTGAGTCACTTAGTCCCCCGGTGCCTCATTTGCCCATCCGTCCAATGGGGATAATAGCACTGCCCTGCCTTACAGAGGTGTGTGAGAGTAAATACAGTGCACGGATATTACAGTAATGGGAGCTGTATAAGTCCCTATGACTGATTGATACAGCAGGGCGTGTTGCATCTCAATGCTCTCCGGCTTCTCCTTGATGTCCTCCATGCACACTGACCTCTTCACGTTTGTCAGGATTTACCGCTTTTAAAGCCAGACGGGACCATGCGATCATCTAGTCTGATCTTCTGTATACCACAGGCCAGAGAATTTAATCCAATTACCCCTGCACTGAGCTGTGTTTGGCTAAAGCTGCAGCATTGCTTCCAGCCCTGATCTGAAGACACCGAGAGCTGGAGGATACATCGCTTCCCTGGGGAATTTGTTAATCACCCTCCCTGTTGAAGTTGTGCCTCATTTCTAATTTGAATTGATCTGCCTTTAATTTCCAGCCATTGGTTCTCGCTCTGCCTTTCTCCACTAGTTTAAAGAGCCTTTTAGCACACGGTGTTTTCTCCCCAGGAAGGTGCCTACACACCACCATCAGGTCATCTTGAAAGCTTTTTCTTGAAAGCCGGCTTGGTCAGGGCTCAAAATTCTCTCCACATTGGGTAATACGCGCTGTAGGACCAAGCGCTCCAGTGCCTTGAAGCACACAGACGATAATGATATGGGACGATTGCTTGATGCTTGATTTGGGTCCTTTCCGGTCTTTAGGAGGCCAATGACTTTTGCGATACACCATATCTTTGATATTCTGGTGAAGAATTTCACAAGCCAAAGCTGAGCACGGGGCCCAAGGTTTTTCAGGAAATATGTTGTCATAGCCCGCAGATGTTCCACACTTGATGCTACCCAGTATCTGTTCCAGCTCTGTTACAGTGAATGGTTCTGGGCAGCTTCTGATCTGGTGTACATATTTAAACATACGCCATTCGTTCCTCATTTGTCTTCGCACCTGTTTCTCCAAAGGTGCTCCGGCCACTTTAAGTAGGTGTCCAGCTACCTGGTTGGGCATCACTGAGGGTCGGCAGAGTGCAGGTGGCTGCTGTGCTGCTCCAAGGCATCGGAGCAGATTCCAACACTTGCTGCTGGAGTGGGTAAAGCTCATTTTCTTGGTTGTCTCCTCCCATCTGGCATGGCGAGCAGCGTCCAATGATTCGGTCAGATGGTCAGCGACATCTGGGACACCAGATGCCTCATACCACTCGAACAAGGCAGCGCTCTCCTTGTCGAGACAGGGGATGTAGGCTGGGTGGCAACCGCATGGGATGGCTCTGCAGGCTGCTTTGTAGATAGCACCACAGAAGCGATGGTAGGTCTCATTTATGGAGAGATGTCGGGCTGGTATTGTCACCACACTCTTCTCCAGCGCTTCCCGGTATTTTTCCCAGTCAGCCTTTCGTAAATTCCACTGCTTCTTTTTGGAACTCTTGACAACTGGGAGCTGTAGCCTGATATGGATCAGCGATAGTCTGTGTTGGCTGCTTGGCATGTTGCTGGCTGAGGATGGCCATGAACTGAACTGACCCAGCACAAGTCAGGAGAGTAGACATGATCCCATCTAGAATGGAACAAGCCTTGCTGCTTAGCATCATGGATAAGGGCAACGTCGTTTCGAGATGCCCAGTCTGCAAGTTGTTCGCCGTTGGTGTCAACCTCCTCATACCCCCAGTCTATGTGATGGCTGTTGGAGTCTCTGATGTAGACAGCTGGGTGTGGCAGGCTTGGTAGAATCTGTTGGACCTGTTGTGAACATTTGTCAGCCAGAAACCGCCAACCTGGATGGAGCCGCACAATTCAGTAGACATCAGCTGAATGGCATCTGCAATATCGGACTGAACATATGTGGCTTGGCCATGCTTCGGGTGTACCACATGGCACAACAGGTCGAAGCCGTCGATAATGTAACATCCAGTTTCAGCAGTTGCCGTGTGTCTCTTGCAAGCCAATGATGTCGATAGTGTGTTGATGTTCAAGAACGCCGAGTAAATCACGCTTGGGAGCCGACAAACCCTCCACGTTGAGTTGGAACACGCGTAGAGCTGGACCAACGACATAGACGTCACGGGCTGCGCGTTGGGGTTGTCGGTGATGACAGTGCTGGGATTCGTTGAGCTGGTGCTCGTGGAATTTGGCTTGCTGGTTGGATCATTCGCTTCCCTGACTGCTGTCAGGTACTGGAGGGTGGTGTGATGAGGACGCAGATCCATTGCCCCCAAAAGCCCCATTAGCTTTTTGATAAACTAAACCGACCGAGCTCATTCATTCACTCCCTGTAAGGCACTTTCTCCAGTCCTCGCCCACTGACATTCTGCAGCAAAGAGACGCTGTTGTTAATAACAGAGCTTTCTGTGAATCCCTCTAAGCTCTGCAATATCTGCGCGGCCCAGAAGTTGAGTCTGGGATTGAGTCTCTCATTGGCCCTGGCTAATTCCCCTGATTACAATCGCGGGGTATTTCCAAATCCTGGCTGCATAGCGAAAGGTATGAGTTAATTGGTTGTTACCAGAGGAACCTCCCCCTGTGCTTATCCTCACTTCTTATGCTGTTGATGTTCAGCCTTTGATGCCTTTCACATCTAAAAATGTCTCGGAATCAAAGTTACCAGAAATAGCTGATTTCAGCCCAGAAAGTTTCTATAGCCTTTCCCCTACAGAGGCAACTTCTCCATAGCTAGGACTCTGAACTCTGCTGCAGTGACGCAGCTTTGAGATTATATTGATTCCAAGACATAATATTTTACAACACAAAAGCCAGAGACACTCAGCGCTGAAGTTCCCACAGTACATTAACTTTGTACTTTGTGTGTGTGCTCCTGCAAATGGCTGGGCTCCAGAACTTACCAGCAATGATACAAAATGCTACAGTCCAGAGGTCGGCAACCTTTCAGAAGTGGGGTGCCGAGTCTTCATTTATTCACTCTAATTTAAGGTTTCGCGTGCCAGTAATACATTTAATGTTTTTAGAAGGTCTCTTTCTATACGTCTATAATATATAACTAAACTATTGTTGTATGTAAAGTAAATAAGGTTTTTAAAATGTTTAAGAAGCTTCATTTAAAATTAAATTAAAATGCAGAGCCCCCTTGACTGGTGGCCAGGACCCTGGCAGCGTGAGTGTCACTGAAAATCAGCTCACGTGCCGCCTTTGGCACGCGTGCCATAGGTTGCCTATCCCTGTGTTACACACTTGCTGGCTTCTCGTGGGTATCTCCCTGTGCCCCGGAGGGACAGGATCTGGCCAGTAGAGGGTGTTGTGCTACCAAAGTGAGCATCCATCCATAGCCCCCAGTGTATGGGAACAGGTGGTAGCATCCGGAGGATCCGAGGGGACCAAACTCAGGGCAGTGACAGAAGCTGTGTGAGAAGGAGCAGCAGGCTGGGAACTGGGACTGGGAGCTGAGAGCTGGACAAGGAAGCAGCCCATTGCCCGTGGCTGGCAGAACAACACAGGGCAGTGGTCTGCTGGTGGGGCGATTATGGAGAGGTTACATGGGGATACACAATTGGAGTTGCAGCTAGCAAGGGATGTGAAGGGTAACAAGAAGGGTTTCTACATGTATGTTAGCAACAAGAAGGTGGTCAGGGAAAGTGTGGGCCCCTTACTGAATGGGGGAGGCAACCTACTGACAGATGATGTGGAAAGAGCTGAAGTATTCAATGCTTATTTTGCCTCGGTCTTCACAGACAAGGTCAGATCCCAGACTGCTGCACTGGGCAGCACTGTATGGGGAGGAGGGGAGCACTCCTCCATGGTGAAAGAACAGGTTAAGGACTATTTAGAAAAGCTGGACATGCACAAGTCCATGGGGCCGGATGCACTGCATCCGAGGGTGCTTAGGGAGTTGGTTGATGTGACTGCAGAGCCATTGGCCATTATCTTTGAAAACTCATGGTGATCGGGGGCGGTCCCAGACAATTGGAAAAAGGCAAATATAGTGCCTGTCTTTAAAAAAGGGAAGAAGGAGAACATGGGGAACTTCAGACCGGTCAGCCTCACCTCAGTCCCTGGAAAAATCATGGAGCAGGTCCTCAAGGAATCCATTTTGAAGCACTTGGAGGAAAGGAAGGTGATCAGGAACAGTCAACATGGATTCATCAAGGACAAGTCATGCCTGACCAACCTGATTGCCTTCTATGACGAAATAACTGGCTCTGTGGATATGGGGAAAGCAGTGGACGTGATAGACCTTGACCTTAGCAAAGCTTTTGATACGGTCTCCCACAGTACTCTATCCAGCAAGTTAAAAAAGTATGGATTGGATGAATGGACTATAAGGTGGATAGAAAGCTGGCTAGATCGTCGGGCTCAACGGGTAGTGATCAATGGCTCGATGTCTACTTGGCAGCCAGTATCAAGCGGAGTGCCCCAGGGGTCAGTCCTGGGGCCGGTTTTGTTCAACAACTTTATTAATTATTTGGATTGATGGGATGGATTGCACCCTCAGCAAGCTTGAGGACGACACTAATCTTGGGGGAGAAGTAGATATGCTGGGGGTAGGGATAGGGTCCAGAGTGACCTACACAAATTGGAGAATTGGGCCAAAAGAAATCTGATGAGGTTCAACAAGCACAAGTGCAGAGTCCTGCACTTAGGACAGAAGAATCCCATGCACTGCTACAGGTTGAGGACCGACTGGCTAAGCAGCAGTTCTGCAGAAAAGGACCCGGGGATTACAGTGGATGAGAAGCTGGATATGAGTCAGCAATGTGCCCTTGTTGCCAAGAAGGTTAATGGTATATTGGGCTGTGTTAGTAGGGGCATTGCCAGCAGATCGAGGGAAGTGATTATTCCCCTCTATTCGGCACTGGTGAGGCCACATCTGGAGTATTGCATCCAGTTTTCAGCCCCCCATTACAGAAAGAATGTGGACAAATTGGAGAGAGTCCAGTGGAGGACAACGAAAATGATCAGGGGGCTGGGGCACATGATTTATGAGGCGAGGCTGAGGGAACTGGGATTATTTAGTCTGCAGAAGAGAAGAGCAAGGGGGAATTTGATAGCAGCCTTCAACTACCTGAAAGGGGGGTCCAATGGGGATGGAGCTCGGCTGTTCTCAGTAGTACCAGATGACAGAACAAGAAGCAATGGTCTCAAGTTGCAGTGCGGGAGGTCTAGGTTGCATATTAGGAAAAACGATTTCACTAGGAGGGTGATGAAGCACTGGAATGAGTTACCTAGGGAGGTGGTGGAATCTCCTCCCTTAGAGGTTTTTAAGGCCTGGCTTGACAAAGCCCTGGCTGGGATGATTTAGTTGGGGTTGGTCCTGCTTTGAGCAGACCTGCTAGATGACCTCCTGAGGTCCCTTCCAATCCTAATCTTCAATGATATGGTTTCCCTTATAGCCAGGCACTGGGCTGGGCTAGGGACACTTGTGCTGTTTTATTGTAACAAAGCCCTTGTGTGGGGGCATTCACAGTTTTTAGTGGCTGGCACCCAGTAGAGGAATCCTTTGTTACCCCAGTGCTGGGAGCCCTCCAGCGCTTGCCTCCAAGTGCGTGGCTCAGAGCTGCTGCCAGACACCCAGTGGGGACGTTGATGACAGTGAGAGAGGGATGAAAACTGGACCATGTTTCTTGCAAAGATCATCACAAAAGATCCGTCCATTTTGTGGTAAGCCTATTTCACCAGTGGGCATTGTTCAGCCGCCTCTCGCTCCCATGTAGGAAGCCAGATACTAGCCCCATGTATCAATGTTCTCAAGCCAGACACACACGAAGGATAGGCCCTAAAGGCAACTCAAGAAGGATTCATTGGCTTAAAACTCCTTCTTTTCTCACAACATTTTTACCTCCTGTGGTTCCGGCAGGGCCCCGGGGTCACTCAGCCAGAAGGAGATTTTGCTTTGTTTCGTCCATTTCATTTCTTTACCTATTTGCCAGCACTCTCCGCAGGCAGGTTCCCCGGGCTGAGTGGCTCTTTCACACAGCTTTAGGACTGCCTCCCTTTAATGGGTGCTGTAGTTTGGGGAGTGCCTGCGTCGCAGCTCTCCGCTGCAGGTTATTCCTCTGCCTGTGGGTCCCCGAGCCAGGCACGCAAACAGGATCAGGGCCCCATTGTGTGAGACGCTGCACTTGAGAGAGTCCCGGTCTTCAACAGCTTGCAATCGGAATACACAGACCAGACAAAAGGGTGTCAGAGCCCGGGCTCCAACCTGAGCAGGAATGTCTACACTGCTAGTTGAAGCCCCGTAGCGGGAGCCTGAGTCAGTTGACCCAGGCTTTGAGACTCGCTGCCTCGGGATATTTTTGCAGTGTAGATGTACCTTAAGTGACTTGCCCATGATCATGCAGCAGGGCTGTGGCAGAGTTGTGAATTGAACAGAGATTATGGGAGAGCCAGGTCAATGCTCTCCATCTTCCCTACGTCACCTCTCCCTTAGCTGCTGCCCTGGGCTGCCTCCCCAGCATTCCTTTCTAGGTTAGGGCTGGCAGTTTGTTCAGTGCAGTGGATGTGGTATTGCCTTGAGGGAAAGCGAAAGCTGAGAGGAAGGGATGTGGGTTGCCTTGCTCTGAGGGTGGGGAGCGTCTTTGGGCTGAGTGTGGCTTGGGGCCAGGGCCACTGCACCAGGGATTCTCAGTCTAAACATTGGAGCCCTGGGACGGTTACTCAAAATACATCTTGGAGGGGTCTGATTAAGAGCAGAACCACTGAATGCTGTGTGTGTATGTGTGCGCTACAGCATGCTCTGTGTGTGTATATACTAGAGAATGCTGTGTGCACACACATGTATACTACAGAATGCTCTGCGTGTCTCTGCACGTGCACTGCAGAATGCAGTGGGTGTATGTGATGGCTCAGGGGTTGCTAGGTAGGCTATACACAGAGCCTTTCTCCTGTAGATCACCAGCTAACACCCTCAGCTCCACAGTAGCCCCTGTCTGGCTGTGTGGAGGAGAACTGTGAACAATACCTGGATGGTCTCAACCCAGTCCCTAGCGGACAGCTGTACATTAGGGTAGGCCCCGTCAGAGGTGGGGTCAGCTGTCCCTCCCAGGAGATGGACCTACTTGGTCTTTGCCAGAAACAGTCCCTCCAGGTCAGGGCGGAGGCCTAGAGGTCGGGCAGGGGGTGGAGGGCGTTTGCTCTGCTGCTGCCTCTACAGACAAGAAGGAGCTTTAGCCTCGGCGGTGTCAATCCTGAACTTTTCCCCACAACTACATTTGCTCAGAATAGACCCCAAAGGACCAATAACCCTGCCGCTCTCCTGCTTACCCCAGACGTGTCTGTTTCAATGGGGGAACTTGGACTGAACATCTCCACAGAATCAACCTTGCTAAAAAAGGCAAACCCAGCTGCACTCTGGTGGCTGCAGTAACGCCCAAGTCCTATTTTATCCTAACAATGCACCACAGGGGATTAGCAGAGCAACCACTGGGGCCTCTGATTCCCGGATTTTACTCTCCAAGGAACGATTACCAATAAACCGGCTAATGAACCGTGAGCTTCTGTCTTACTGGAAGGAGGTGGCCTAAAGGCCTTTACCGAAAGACATCCATGTTAGTTACCTGTTTCAGTCTGAATTGCTACATTGTGTTAGGGGCGGGTGTAGGAAATGGTTCCTGGAACATACTGAGCACAAGTTTCTGAACTCACCCTGAGACGTCTTGAGAGACAGAGACTTCGACTGCCAAGAAATTCTGCTCCCATCAGCAGTTTCTTTGCACAAAACAATTAACTAAATGGATCAAAAGTGACCAGCTGTGACACAGGCACCGGGCAAGAGCATCCTGGGAACATACCCAGTTAACAAGGTTCTGGGAAATGAGCCTCTTCTACACACATGCTGAGAAACTGCTAGCTTGGAAGATAATTAGGGAAATTTTGAGACTGGGGGGCGGGGGTGGATTATAATGGGGAACCAAATCTTGGCATGTTTCTGTGAGAAAGTCTCTGGCCTTTGTAACCAGGTGAAAACGGAAGTGCCAACGGGGGGAGGAGAACGCAGTGCCCACTACCTAAGCATGGCTTGGTTGGTGATGCTCTTACCTTGCCCACAGGATGCTAAAGGTTCATATCCCATCCTTCAAGGGTAACAATTTCTATAGAATGGAATCACATCCCACAGCTTGGGCTCATGGAATACAGCAGCGCAGGGACGGGGGGGCTACCGTCCGTCACGTAAGCCCTCTGACTGAGCTCCTGTCTCCAGTGCTCACCCAGGCTGAAGTTCTCATCCTCTTGGGGACAGGCGAGCAGAGCAGATCAGCAACAGGAGACGGCATCGTTCATCTCTAGGCCACCTGCTTCTGATGCTTAGATGGTTCTTTAGTGACCTGCAACCTGTCATGGGAGCAGGGATCTCAATGAACAGCTCTTCAGTAACATTCCCAGCAGGGAGACTGACGTTGGGTGGGCCATGAAGGCTAACACCCACCCCCTCCATGTGTCCCAAGAGTGCTGGTCCCACTGGGGCAGGGTGGATATTTGTGCAGCACCAATGCTATGAATACACAGGACATCTCCGGCACTGCCAGGCCAGCTGCACGGCCACTATTTTAAAACAGCTCCTGAGCCCTTAGACAGGAGTCAGAGTTGAAGGCAGAGTCCTGGCCAGTGCACCCAGCACTCAGAAACAACTGCTGTCCGAGGTTGGATTCATCCTCCGTCTCTTACCCGCTGTCTCCTCCTCCCACATCCATCTGCGCTGGACATCCCACCCACACCTCTCTCCCTAGCTGCCCTAGCCTCTGCCTGCTGCCCCAGCCTCTGCCTGGTGCCCGCAGATACTCAGCCCTCCATCCCACAAGTGCTAGGGGCAGACCAGGATTTAGAGGAGGGAAGCTGTGAACCTGGGAGCACCTCAGGCTCGGTCTGTGTCCAGCAGCCTCTCTGGCCTCTCTCCTCAGCCCTTCTCCCACCCTTACTCTCATCCACTTTCTCCCTCTTCCATCCTTTCTCTCTCCTTAGTCTCCTTCCGCCATCACAGGGGGAGCCTACGTAATGCCCCAGCCATGCTGGCTGGCTCTGGGCACCACTCAGTGGCTCTCTGCACCAGCCTGTGTAGGACGAGGAGTGGAGGTGATGCTTGCTCCTGGGCTGACAGCTGAGCAGTGGGGCTAGGAGCTGCTGAGAGCAACTTGCCCTTGCCCTAGTGTAGCCCTTCTGCCAGGTGGAGCCGGCAGCAACCAGGGCTGGGTTCAATATCTAGGGGTTCCTTTTCAACAATACAACACAGAACCGGCTCAAGCCCCCACCCAGTAACCTGGGAAAATTACACCCACTGGGTGCCTTTGAGAGGCAATTCTTCCCGCCTCGCAAGCACAGAGTCAGTGTAGAAAAGAAACTTTTAATGAAAGGAGGGAAGTCACCCAACATTAATTAGGGAAAATGCCACAAGCAGGATTCATAATCATAAAACTGTGAGCAGGACACCCACCCCAGAGTGCTTGGGGCAGAGCTTCCGCCCGTGTTCTTGAGTTCTACAGCCAACAGTTCCTTTTCTGTGCCCCTCTCTGCTCCCTCACCACACCCCACTCACAGTGGCTGTCCTTGGTCAGTGAGGACCCAGTGTTCAGAGGTGCAGCGGTGTGAGTTCACCTCCCACCCGGGGAAGAAGGCACCTGGCTTGCTCCACCATCTGAGCACTTGCTCTGTCTGGCCACCCCACCAGCTGCTATTTCTCACTGCCTGGGCACCCCACCAGCCGCAGTTCCTCTTTGCCAGCTGCCTGCTCACCGCTCCTGCCAGCTGGCTACTCCCACTGGTCACCCGTCAGTTACCTTCTGCTGCCACCTGTCTCTCTGCTGTGACCTCTATAGGTCAGTCCCTTCGTGATTTTTAGCTCTCAGCAGAAACACAGCCCCACCACAAGTGATTTCAGCATTTAAAATAACAAAAGGCTCCTAATGATGCCTATTTAGCTCTATCTTTGAGCAGTGGGGGAGCAACAAGTTAAACCAGACTGGGGACCCTTAGGTAGAGTCCATACCTCCTGGCTGGGACACCTGTCCCCACCCCCTCTCACGGTCACAGGGTCTGGCATTTGAGCCCCTGGCTTAGCAAGGTCCTTTCAGCTGAGGGTGACCCCCTCATTTGGGACAGGTTACACACAGTTCTGCTCCCCTTTATTCATACAATAAAGACAACAACATTGATAACAGTATCTCACTCCCCTTGCATTGAGTACTACAGTGATTTGTAACCCAACATCAGCCTTTGAGCATTTCATCACTTTGAGCAACACCGCTCTATCTGCTGGATATCTAGGCAGAGTAGGTGTGTTCAAGTAAATACAGTTTGCTCTTGAAGTCTCTCCCCCTCCCAGCTAGCGGTCAGGGGAGAACGCCTTCAGACCCTGCTTACACTGTCATGGGCAGGGCACTGGGGTTGGTAGAGAAAGAAACAAGTCACCCACCTCCCACAGTCCTAGGGCCCACCCTCAGCCCACTTTCATCCTCCTGGCCCTGACCCCAGAGATGTGCACAGCTCCCTTCCTGCCCCCGAGGACTGTGCCCACAGCACACATGGGGGCAAGCCAAACTACTTTGAGATGTAGCTAGAGAGTTTTGCTCCTTGGCTCACTTGGTGCATTTTCAAACCCTTCAAACATTGTTATCGCTCTGCCTTTGCCCACCGGCGAGACACTCCTGCAAAACCAGCCCCCCAGGGGAATGCAGGGAGGAGGCAGGGTCTCCCTGCCCCATTTCCTGGTCCCCCCAAGGAAGGTTTGACCAGACAGCTTATTCTGAGTTAGTGCTGAGCCCAAAAAATCAGAATGGCCCATCTGCCACCAAGAGCTGAAACTCAGAGAAAAGGATCTCCTGGAAATCCCCCCCCCCCACTCCCAGAATGCCTCTCCCCCCTCAGGAGATGCCCCCGCCCCCAAAGAGCATTTGAGAGACAATATGGGCATGGGGGAGTGGAGTGGAAGGATCACAGCAACGCTAATTACAGAGAGCCATGCCCCGGAAGCTGTTCTCAGCTGGTACTCAGCCCTCAATCAGCAAAAGCACCCCGCAGTGTCAGTCAGCGCTAGAGGTGGACAACGAGCTGGGACTAAGGTTGAGCCCATTGAGTTTGAAAAACTCAAGGCCGGACTCATCCCTGTTGTGACATCAGTGGATTCACGCAGGGTTACCCCAGGGATGGTTTTATCCTGGAGAACTCAGAAGTAGCACTGGCAGTTCTCCAAACAGGGTGTAAATGGGCCCACCCACACTGAGGCTATTGGAGAGCACAATGCAGCCACTTATACCAGGACTGAACAGGGCTTAGTGAGTTCTTGGCAAGAGAAGGGCTTGATTCCCCCTACCCTGCACCTGGAGTTCATTTACACCTGCGCCCAACAGGCGGGAAATGCCCCCACACTGGCAGTGTCTCACCCGCATTGTCTCTCTAATATCCTGGGAGGGGACCAACACGGCTACAACTACACCCAATCCGGGAGATTGGTTCTCCGGGACAGTCCTGAATTTGGCTGAAATGCGGAGATACTGACCGATAGCCCTATAATTAGGCTGCTGCTGCCCTCTAGTGTTAGCACAGAATCACTGTAGGTGATTGCACGTAGTCAGAGGTTTTGGAGAAGTCTGTTACCAGAACCCGTGGAAGACTCGATCCTCTGCTCCCTGCCCGTACTGTGGCTGTCTTCTTGTTGGGGGCCAGTACCCCTTCACTGCCCGTCTGCCCCATGGAGGCATGAGGCATCTGCACTTCCTCAGAAGGGGCTTGGCTTTTCCCCTAGATAGGAAACCCCAGCTTCCATCAGCTCAGGGAGATCCCCCAGTTCCTCTCCCACAGGTCTGCCCCTGCTATGCCTGCTCCCCAGTATCCCATGGATCCTGCCTGCCCCACACACAGTGTCTCTGTCCCTCCTGGGCCTGAGGGCGTGGGGGCAGGGTGGGGTGTGGTGAGATGGGCCATGCACACCCTCGGCCCCCGAGGAGGGTTAAGCAGGCAGGACACCTCCCTTCCTCTGAGCTGCTCCACTCTGCACTCACACACGTAGGAGCAGCTGAGGGAGCAGCCAGACATCAACTGCCCTCCCTTGCTCTTAATCTGCTCTGCCCAGCACCCCATGGTGGCAAGAGGCTGGTGTTTCTTCCAGCAAACAGGCTGTATCTGCAGCCATTCATCACTAGGGCACTGGATTATTGAAATCAGGGGAAACCCCTGCGACCACGGTCCCTTGGCAGGCCTGGCTCCCCCTTTTCACTCCTGGCCTAGCTGCTGTGGTTGGGCACAGCTGCCTGCTCAGCCGAGGGGCTTTGTGCTTGGTGGCATTTCATGAGATCGGCCTTTCAATTATTATTATTATTGTGTATTAAGGTATGTCCTAAGCACCCCAATCACAGAGCAGGACCCCATTGAGTTGGGGGCTGTCTCCTGATCCAGAAAACCAGACTTTCACAGGGCCCCGGGACACCCTGCATGCTGGAGGAAGGTGCTATCTCCTGGCAACCCCCATCACCCCTTCTGCCCTGAACTATGAAAAGGAGCCCCCGTGCCCTCAACCTGCCCGTGTCCAGATTTGGCTGGAGAAAGTGACTGTACAGGCAGAGGTGCTGCACGTGAGCTGAGCACGCTGGCTTGCAGCCCAGGTTAGGGTTCCGTCGTTTAACCCAGACGTGAGGTCGAAACAACTGGTTTGGCGACTTGCCCCTTTGTCTACATGTGTCAGTAAGGGAGGCAGAGGGGCCAATCCAGGAGGTCAAGGGGAGGCTGGAATAGCTGATGCCTCAAGTGTGACACCCCCGGCATGTCCTTTTCTCTCTCCTTCGTCCGTCCCTGATTGCCACCATTTTCCAAGCACACACATTTTTAAGGGGGGGGATGATGAGAACAGGGAGGCAAATTCCTCCCCTCTTCCTCCTTTGGACCAAGTCTTGGCACCTCTCTACCCCCTCCCACAGAAGAAAACAAGCGCATGAGCATCCCCTTTCTTGAACCCCATTCCCTTGACCTGCCCATGGAGCATCCCAGATCCCTCCCCCACACCCAGCACCCCTAACCCCAGAGAGTTGCCAGCAAGCTTTGCTTACCCCATGTTCTACCTGCAGTGCCAGGAGCCCCTTATTCCACTCCAGCTGCAGCACAGAGAGTGCCCACCTAATGAAATAATGGAACAAACATTAGGATCAGAGATCTGTAACTATCTAGAGGGTGAGGGAACCATGAACAGCAGGGCGCACGGGGCTAGTAAAGGGCTAGTCATGCCGGAGCATGTTGTCGCTTCTCCTCACAGAGTTACCACATTTGTGCAGGATGGAGACACAATAGGGGCTATATGGCTGCGTGTTAGAAAAGCACCAGATGTGGTTTCTCCCATTCCCTCCAGGCTTGTCTGCACTGCCCAGGCTCTGCCAGCCCAGCTCGATCAGGATAGTTACAGTGGCAGAACTCCTTAGTGTAGACGCAGCAGATGCCGACGGATGGCATAGAAACACCTCCCTGAATGGCTTTAGCTAAGCCAACCGGAGCTCTCTTCTGTCACCACCATTGCACAAACCCCCTATGTCAGAGGATGTGGTGTTTTCCACCCCTGACCAACACAGGCATGCTGGTAAAACTATATAGGGCAGGCCTGGCCTTACTCCCTGAATTAAACCCAATTGCCTGGGATGGGAACATCGGAGCACGGCCTGAAAATGGGCTGAAGGACTGTGGCAATCAACAGCAGAGGGGCAGGTTGTGTGAGGGTGTCTAATCTAGCCAGGGCCGGCCATAGACCCAGTCTAGTTGAACAGCTGCAGTCACTCTCTGGACTAGGCAGCGCATTGGTGGCATTCACTGACTAGGGAGAAGTCACAATGGCCAGTGAGGGCCGAGAAATAATCCAGCGGCCCTCCGGAGATTAGACCCGGGGACAGAATCAAGGGATGACATGGGAGCAGAGTGTGGCACCCAGCCACGAGCTGGGCTGAATGAGAAGTGGTGAGCAGCTCTTAGAGCAGGAAAGGGAGGGACTGTGAGATGTATGGCTGGGTGTTTGGGCCACTCGGGGCTATCCACAGCTCTCTCGGTTTCACTGATGTACCGTCAGCTATTTAGTAGCACTGATGGACTTGCTGTCTGAATTGTTCCCCTGGGAGCTCAGGCCTCATCTGTTAGGAACATAGGTGCCGAGTGGAAGAGGACTCGGGTGAACCCCGACAACCTGTACGGTCTCCCACGCTGAATGCTTCCAGTCATGGGATGAAGCCAGGGACAGAGGTCGTGTTGGAGACCAGAGTGCCATTACTTAACCCTTCCGTAAACACCCCCTTGCCCTGTTTTCACACAGATTCGTGATTCTGAGGCCAGAAGGAACCATTGTGATCATCTACTCTGACCTCCCACATAGCACCGGCCATAGGACTTTCGCATGAGTTCGACGTACCTGCTGAGCGCGCTCTACCGCACTGGGAACTATTCCTGAGGGGAACACCCAAGAGAATCATAGAATATCAGGGTTGGAAGGGACCTCAGGAGGTCATCTAGTCCAACCCCCTGCTCAAAGCAGGACCAATCCCCAATTAAATCATTCCAGCCAGGGCTTTGTCAAGCCTGACCTTAAAAACCTCTAAGGAAGGAGATTCCACCACCTCCCTAGGTAACCCATTCCAGTGCTTCACCACCCTCCTAGTGAAATAGTGTTTCCTAATATCTAACCTAAACCTCCCCCACCGCAACTTAAGACCATTACTCCTTGTTCTGTTATCTGCCACCACTGAGAACAGTCTAGATCCATCCTCTTTGGAACCCCCTTTCAGGTAGTTGAAAGCAGCTATCAAATCCCCCCTCACTCTTCTCTTCTGCAGACACATTCTAATACCACCACAACAATTGGAAGGGGCCTCGCCCAGATCTGCCAGGTTTCTCTCGCTAGCCCCAGCCTGCCCGACCCAAGTAAGAGGCTCTGTTGTGTGGGGCCTGTGTGAACCAGGAGCACTCCTGACTTCCAGAGGTCCTCTCCGTGCTGAGCTGACCAGTGGCTCTGGCAGATTGAGGCAGTCCAGAAGCTGTTGTCCTCAGCACAGAGAGGTTGTCCTTCCTTCCCCTTGGATCCAGGCAGGAGCTGGTTTATTAGTCACTGGCTGCTTGACAGCTCTCAGTCACCTTCGCATTTGTTTTCCAAGCAGTTGGTCTGGATTATCATCATCCCTTTGTCCTCAGTTCTGTGGTGGCTACGTTTGGGGAGAGGATCCAGGCCATGGGGAGTGGGTGAGGGGACGCTGCATGGCCTCAGACGCAGGAGATGGGGCCTAGTGGCAGCGAGGGAATGTGATGTGGTGGGCCCTGTCCCTGAGTCTGCCCAGGGACCCTGAAGGGAGGAGTGGGGCACAAAACCAGTCCTGGTGAAGGTTTGAAGCCAGAGCTGGGAGAGGGAGAGTGGAGGGGGCTGAAAAGGGTGAGGTGGGAGGGAATGGCCGACTCTGAGGGAGCAGGGGATGAGCTGGGCGTGACAGGGATTCCCCTGCATTGGGCCCTGACAGAAATGCCAAGGCACTGCCAAGGGGGCAGGACTCTGCCCTGCACACACAGGCCACGGTATTGTCGCTTGGCCAGGATTATAGGGCCAGACACAGGTTTGCAGCCACTTGACCGGGCCTGACACCACATGCAGAAATACGCAACAGCTGAGCATTCAAACATGACTCAGTGTGTTTGTAATGCTCCGTGCTATGAGAGACAGGGCCTGGCTCCCATCCAGGGACTCGGATATCCCCCCATAGACCCAGGGCTTGGAGCAAGGGCGGGAGCCTGGGGGAAGGAAGGAATTTAAATGTCTGGGGAAGGGGCAAGGCGCTGGGTGAAGCAGAGAGCGTGGCTGCCCACACCCTGTGGGATGAGGAGAGGGGGCGGGTGGAGGATAGGGCATGGCTGGTTGTTGCCACTGGAGCTGGGCGGGGCAAGGCCTATTGCGATGGGTCTGGTCACTCCGGCCAGCTCGCAGCAGGTTCTCGTGTCTGCCAGACTCCTGCTGAGCCCCCAGCTCTTTTCATTCATTCAGGGCTTGGCCTCTTGAGGTCTGGGCTCCGTTAGGACCCACTCAAGCTCCTGTTGATGTCAGGGGATGTTGGGCTGGGCTGCACGCACGGCACTTGGCTAGGACTTAGCCTGGGATGACTCTGCCTTGGAAGTTTTGCGTGATCTTTCACTGCAGCTGCCCTTCTTCTCTTCCCCCATGCCCCCCATTCCTTCACTAGCCCCCCATGCCCTGGGATAGCACTTCCACCTTAAACGCTTGCAGGCCAACTTCTCTCCCAGTCCCACACTAAGGCTCCAGAGCTTGTTCCTTCAACCGTAGCTCCCTGTATCCCATCTCTCTGGTACCCACTTCCATCTCCTAACTTCCTTCGGAGAGCCACACAGTGCAGAACCAGTACGTCCCATCTCCCTTTGCTGGCCCTTATATTGCCTTGGTGCCCAAACAGCTGTCTTCCCTCAGAATCTAACAGCCACCATGTGTCTGTGGCTCATGAATCCCTCACATTCATGGCTCTTCCTCCCCATACCCACCTGTTCTCCCGTTCTGACAGCCAGACTCTCCGGATCCTCCTAACACTAGGAAAATGGCCCATTGTTGACAGTCGGAATCACCACTGGGTCCCTCCTCAACTGCTAGTGGAGCTGGAGCCTGGCTGTTTTCAGTAACACCCGTTCAGAGAATTTGCTAGGGACGGGGTCCAGCATGCTGTCTGCAGTGGGTGCTTGGCCCAGCCTGCACTGTTCTGCAGAGAACATACACTTATTTCTGATGGGTCTTTGATGACTCTTGCTAGGTTTGGGGTTTTCTGCTGCCAGAGGTGCCTGTGCTTAGAACCACAGGGCTAGAAGGGACCACAAGGGTCATCTAGTCCAGGGGTTCTCAAACTTCATTGCATCGTGATCCCCTCCTGACAACAAAAATTACGACATGATCCCAGGAGCGGAGACTGAAGCCTGAGACTGCCCGAGCCTCACATGAGGGGGCCAAAGCCAAAACCTGAGCCCCACCACACCAGGTGGAGGGAGGCAAAGCCGAAGATCAAGGGCTTCAGCCCCAAGCAGGGAGCCTGTAACCTGAGCCCCACCACCCAAGGCTGAAGCCCTCAGACTTCAATCCCAAGGGTGAGGCTCAGGCTTTGGCCCCAGCCCCAGCAAGTCTAAGCCAGCCCTGGTGACCCCATTAAAACGGGGTCATAACCCACTTTGGGGTCCTGACCCACAGTTTGAGAACCACTGATCTAGTCTAACCCCCTGCCAAGATGCAGGAGTTGTTGTGTCTAAACCATCCCAGACAGATGCTACCCAGCCTCCTTTTGAAAACCTCCAGTGAAGGAGCTTCCACTAACTCCCTAGGCGTCTGTCCCATTGTCCTACTGTTCTGACAGGCAGTTTTCCAGAGATTAAATCTAAATCTGCTGTGCTGTAGTTTGACCCCATCGCCTCTTGTCCTGCCCTCTGTAGCCAGAGAGAACAACTTTTCTCCATCTTTTTTTATGGCAGCCTTTCAAGTATCTGAAGATCATTATCACGGCCCCCCTTAATCTCCTCTTTTCCAAACTAAACATAGCCAGTTCCTTCAGCCTTTGCTTGTATGGCTTGTGTTCCATCCCTCTTGTCACTCACCTCTGGATCCTTTCCAGTTTCTCTACATCCTTTCTAGACATTGGTGACCAAAACTGGACACTGTCCTCCAGCTGAGGCCTAGCCAGCACCGAGTAGAGCAGTACTATCGCCTCCCATGACTTGCATGCTATACCTTTGTTAATGCAACCTAAAATTGCATTTGCTTTTTTTTTTAAACAGCATCGCATTGCTGACTCATGCTGAGGTTGTGATCTACCACAGCTCCCAGATCCTTCTCAGCAGGGCCGGCTCCAGGCACCAGGCACCCAAGCTGGTGCTTGGGGCGGCACCTGGAGGGGGGCGGCACGGCGCAGCGGCCGCCGGGGAGACCGGGGCCACAGCAGGGCTCGCCGCCCTCCCCCCGGCGATCTGGCTGCCCTCCCCCGGGGGGCGGCCAGATCGCCGGAGGGAGGGGGGGGGCGGCCGGAGGCTTTTTTGCCTGGGGCGGCGAAAAAGCCAGAGCCGGCCCTGCTTCTCAGCAGCGCTGCGGCCAAGCCGGTTATCCCCTATTCTGTATCTGTGCATTTGCTTTTTCTTCTCTAAATGTAGCACCTCACATTTGTCTTTGGTGAATTTCATTTTGTTTTCTATAGCCCAGTCCTCCAATTCATCAAGATCTCTCTGAATTTAAGCTCTGTCCTCCAAAGTGTTGGCAACCCCCCCCCCCATAAATAAATTCCTCAGTCCAATATACATCATTGTCATACCATTTTTTTCCTGTTAGGTAGCCTACATCTTCCTTCATTGTATTCCATCCCAATCATGCCGTCAGCCTCTCCACTGGAGTCACTCTGGATTGGCTGTGGTGGAAATGTCTGAATGTGGCCACAGGTGTCATTTTGCTTCTTGCGCCAACGTACAGGGGCACAATGAGTCTTGGCACCACAGATGGCCTGGGCTTTCCCATTTCCAAAGTCTCTTGCTCCAGCATGGACAAAAAAGTAGACCTGAGTCCTAGTTCTGGTACCACCATTCACTTGTTATGTGACTCCGGGCTTGTCATTGGTAATAATGGAGATAATATTGTCTAACACTGTATAGGTCTTTGAGAGCCTTGGATTCTAATTACTATTTACATCCCAATGTCTTTGTTACCCATGGGGGAGTAAGTGTTAAAGGTCTCCCTCTGTGCCACTCTATAGCGGACAGGTGCTGTAAGAGCCCTCAGCTGTAGCTGCTTATGCTTCATAGCTCTGGAGGTCACTGGTTCAGTCCCCAATGTAAACCAAAATGGCAGCCATCGCAGTTTGACTCACTAATCAGGCAGCTTTACAGCCCTAAAGACCCACCTGGAAGGTGATGACCTGTACTTTGTGGCAGACTCTGAGGAGGGTTCTTTTTGACATTGTGTGTGTTTGACTTGCATCTTCTGGCATATACTGTCTCCGCTATCATTCAGGCCCTGCTGTGTGATTAATAGTAATAATCTCTTTTTGCTACCATTGGAGGAAAAACTGTATAATGGATGCATTCCCCAAGTCTAACTCAGGTGCAGCTGGTGCATGGAGGTTTAAGAAGAACGTGTCTCTCGTTTTGGCCACGTACAGTAATATGCTTCGGCTGGCTCATCTGAGATAGAAATGGATACTGATGACAAATTCTCCCTGAACCAAGAAGTTCCAGGAGGAATTTGCAAGGCCCTGGCCCTGTAAATGCTTACGCACATGCATGACTTTATGCGCACGGGTGGGTCCCTTGACTCCCACAGGGCTGCTCCGATGAAGTTACTGACACACTGAAGCGGTGGGCAGATCAGGGAGGAAGCGTGCAGCATTGTGACCAGCAGAGGGCAACATGGCAGTTTCTTCTTTGCCATGCGAGTCACTTGTGTCTGTGCTACACCGCAGCTGGGTAGTAAGTAACCAGCTCATTCTGTGACCTGGATGTGCCCTCATGTCAGCCTAAGTTAACTGGTTCTGTACATGGGATCGTTTGGATTTTTTCTGGCCCCATGTAGGCCAATGGAAAAGCAGCTTTCATGGGTGTGGGAAGGGGGTGTTTCATTCTAGCTATTCTGATGTTAGACATGGGATTCTCCAACCTATTTTTTGTGTGTAGATGACTTCATCAGAGACAGATCCTACCATGGACACACTTCTTCATCCAGCATCTTGCTCTCCTTACCGCCAGGCGCTCGGAGGTCATTCTGTACCACCCGGGGGTGTGGGAGGGTGTCTGTGAGCCACAGTTTGAGCAGCCCTGAGCTAAGGAAAAATAATCCATAACTCTTATGTAGCACTTTGCATCAGGAGATCGCAACGTGCTTTACAAAGGAGGTCAGGATCATTAGCCCCATTCTACATATGGGGAAACTGAGGCACAGAGTGAGGCAGTGACTTGCCCGAAGTCACTCAGCAGGCCAGTGGCAGAGCTGGGAATAGATCGCTCTCCTGAGTCCCAGCCCAGTGCACTCTCCACTAGGTCAGTGCTTCTCAGCAAGTCGGTTGTGACCCCCACGGGGTCAGGAGGCACTGACAATTTTCTTCCAATGTAAAGCAAAGAAAAGTCTCACACTCTCTGCCCCCTGCCCTCCTTCAAGCTCCAGTGGTCTCTGCCAGCCTCTCCCAGCACCCACAGAAACGCGAGATATAGGCTTAGCATTGTTATCATTGATACATTATGTACCCGAGGCACCTGTGCTCCCCAGCTCCTCAGCCACCTGCCAGGCAGTCAGCCAGCAAGCCAAAAAATTCTATTCCCACTCCCCAGAAATGGGGGGAAACCAATCACTTTTTTGACTTTTTGTCACAATTCAGGACAAAAACATTTCAAACCCATGGACTGTTTTGCAGGAAGAGATTTCAGTTTCCCAGCCAGCTCTACCCCTGACCGATGCGGCAGTTACTTGGCCCCATCTGCCATCTGTTACTGCACAGCGACCTCTGACGCTCACTGGCTTTCTGACCCTGCAGATGCTTCTTGTTATAAAACAGTTTCTTCTGCAGTGGCCCAGTCAGATGCACCGCCTGGAGCTCCTTTGCTGCCCTGGTGTTTCTGGGTGTCAGTATGTTCTCTCTCTCTCTCTCTCCGCACACACAAGCATCAGCAGTAGCATCCTGGATATCCTCCAGAATCAGAGCTCCGGCACTCCGCTGGGTTTTCTTTTGGTATCTCTCCACCTCCTGCATGGCTCTGACGTTAAGACCCTGGTGTGAAAAGCAGGTTGCTGGGCCTTTTCCCTTTGGGTTATGGCATGTCAGCAACATAGCCAGCAGTGCTCAGGGAGTGAGGCAGCCAGCATCACGTCTGACCACCTGTGACTGCCCTAACCCAAGGGATCAGGTACCCAGCTTGCAGCTGGTTTGAAGTGGAGGCGGCCTGTGAGAGTGAGCAAGACACAAACCCACGTCCTTCAGGACTGTGGTCAAGCACCTTAACCACTTAGCCACCACACCTTGATCCCATGAGGATGGAGGCAGGTATCAGAGAGGAGGATCTGCCCTGAGGTTATTACTTCCCCGAGGTCCTTCTGGGCTCCACAAAGCTACTAGGTGCCTCAAAGGCCCTGGCAGTAAATACACCAACTTCCACCTGAGGATCACACCCTGATCCCAACACAAACCCGGCTGGTGCTGACCTCCAGACCTGCGTATTGTAACATATATACCTGGAACTGCTCCAGCTACGAAACACAGCAACTCGCTTGCCCAGCAACACAAGCCACAGTCAACGCGTCACCTCAGTGCTCCGCTCTCTGCACCGACGCCCTGCCCAAAACCGAGTTCAGTGCAAGGTCTCTGCCCTGGTGTTCAAATTCCTCCAGAGGACAGGCCCTCGCTTCATGAGAGACACCTCACACCAACTACAACCCGTTGGAGTCGTGACACGGCCAACAAACGGGTTGATTTGTTAGTGCAACAGACAATTTCTGAGAGCCAGACCCAGAGTGTGCAGCTACCTTCAGAATGACCATGGGCCTTACTGCTTTGAGTACTATGGGCAACACTCACCATTTGGGCGTGGCTTTCCCTCAATAACTCCAGCCGACAGATACATGCGGGCACATGAACACAGACATACACAGTTGAGTCACACACAAAGCAAACAGATCAAGTCTCCCAGTTACTTACAGCTTCTAGCTGCGGGGAAGGAACTGCATGGCAGCATTCCTGGTATTGCTGTTTGACCATTAGCAGGTGCCCAGATATTACAGAGGCAGTCACTGCACAAGAACCTGGAGAGAAAGACAGACACCCCATACTGATCTGCTGGTGGGATTTTAACCAGTGGCTCCCAGGGGCCCCATCCAGGACCTCACTGTCCTAGAGAAAGGAAAGAGCCTCCCCCCAGCGCAGGCCAGGTGCAGCCTAGGCTGTGGGTTACATGGCAGTTACCCCAGATCCCAGCTTTCCAGTTCCATGCACGCTTGGGACATCGCCTCTTGGGGGCAAAGTGGTCTCTGAACAAGGGGCGCTGGCTGCTGCTGCGGCCCCATCTCCACCGAGCACCTGCTCCCATCACTACAGGCCGAAGCTCTACTGAGCAGGCACGTCGGAAATCCTGTGTTTCAGAGCATAGGGAGAGGGGCTGCTCCGCATTCCAGGGCAGGGGCGCGGGGGTGGAGGGAGCGGGCCAGGCATCTCGGTGCAAGGAGCAGCTGCTCCCAAACATGTTACAGCTTGTCATTGTCAGAGCAGCAGGAATAGATGTCGGGCAGCCTGGAAAGCAGAGGGGACTTGGGGGTCGGGGGCAGGCAGAGGCATGGGGTCTCTGAGAGGAGGGGGTGTTAACTCTCTGGGGAGAGGGCTTGGGTCCCTGAGGGAAGCTGGAGAGGGCTGGGTATCTGGGGAGGGAGCTTAGGTCCCTGAGGGGAGTGAGGCGGGAGCTGGGTATCCAGGGGGGAGGGGGCCCCTTGGTCCCTGAGGGGAGCAGGAGGGAGCTGGGTGTCTGGAAGGGGTTTAGGTCCCTGAGGGGAGTAGGAGAGAGCCTGGATCCCTGAGGGAAGCTGGAGGGGCCTGAGTCCCTGGAGGGGGCTGGGTATCTGGGGAGAGGGCCTGGATCCAAGGGGCAGTGACTCCCTGGATTACTCCCTAGAGCACTTTCTCTAGTGTAGTTTTAATTGTTCCAAACTCAGAGGCTTTCACTGGGGTGTTGTTTCCTCCATTTGATTAATTCCATGTCCAGACAGTCATCCCTCACACTCAGTTTAACTGTCTCTTTTCTGAATCCCATCTCATGGTTACAGCCCCAGTGCCACCCTCACCAATCCCTCTCCATGCGTTGGGCTCACCCCCTTGGACTGCAATCCCCTTAGCCACTAGCCGCCTCATCCCGATGCACGACGGTGTAGACAAGAGGCCCCTGTCTACACGGGAAAGGTGCACCCGGTTTAACAGGAGCTAACATCTGTGCCAGAAACACTACAGCAGCACAGCTATGGTGCTGCAGCTGCGCCGCCCACTGGAGTGTAGACACTCATGAGAGTGAGGGAAGGGGTTCTTCCATCACTGTAGGAAACCCACCACTCCCAGAGGCAGTAACGGTGTCTACACTGGGGCTTAGGTCAACTTAACTACATCACACAGGGTGTGAAATTTTTCCCAGCCATGAGCAATGTAGTTAAGCTGACCTAATTTTGAAGTGTAGACCAGCCCTTTGAAATGTTTTTAAACTGATTTCCGTTCAAGTGGTGCAAAGCCCTGTGTGCCGCTTTGATTCCGGACACCTCCCAAGGGGCGGGCTGGCTGATAAGCTCACACTGGCACTCTGGTCTGGATAGTTAGGTAAAGATGAAAGGTTCTTTATTCTGTCTTTCCCCAGATTGCCGGGGGGGGAGGGGGAGGGGGCAGGACCCGTGCAACAAGAAACCTATAACAGACTGTCAGCTCTTTCTGTTCTGTGTGTGTACAGCACCTGGCACAATGTGGTCCTGGGCCGTCACCGGGGCTCCTAAGTGATACTGCAATACAAATACACCCTAATAACAGGAGCTGACCACATTCACAGCTAGGCTAGGCAGGTCCCAGATAGCATTGACTAATTAGCCCTGCATCTCCTCATTGCCTTTGGCCTCCTCTTTACCCAACATATACAATTTCCAGTTACCTTCATGGGCGAACCGACTGCATCTGAGACTCCCCGAGCTCCCCCTTGTGAACAGACCATGGGAGCAGCACCTTGTTCCCAGGCCTGCGGGCCCACAGTCCTGCGGGGAAGAGAGGAAAGGACCAAATCCAGGCAGCTTCTGGAGCCAATCACAGGGGCTTATTTTGGGTTAGCTTCTGCTGATTCCTAATTGACTTATGCTGAACTGAAATAAGCCTGGTTTAAACCATAAAGAGGGTCCCACACAGACTTTTGTGCTGGTTCAACTAAATCAGTTCAAAGTCACATTCAGCCCGTGAAAGTTTCTTGGGTATACAAGCCCTGAGCCAGACGTAGCTCTTTGCACTTTTTCTCACAAACCGGTTGATCATTTTTGTTGCTTTTCACC
Source organism: Terrapene triunguis (assembly GCF_002925995.2). Lineage (NCBI taxonomy): Eukaryota > Metazoa > Chordata > Testudines > Emydidae > Terrapene > Terrapene triunguis. Next base: position 256,839 of record NW_020664542.1, on the reverse strand, counting down.
TGAACTGCCCTCAGTTTCTTTCCCTTGTCTAGAACTGAGCACATCATTGCATGTATGGTGACACCAGAGATATAGAGGGAGGAGCTGCTACCTCTCTGCTCTGCGACGTGGTATTGCTGCACAGATGGCTCACACCACTGGCCTCTAGCGGTGTATTCATTCACTGCAGATATATTACACGGCAAACTCATAGCTAATTTGTTGTGCGCCAACACCAAGCTCTCTCTGTCATTATACAGAGGCAGTGTGGCCTCATGGACAGAGCACTGGACTGAGACTCAGGAGATCTGGATTCTATTCCCGTCTCTGCCACTGGCCTGCTGGATAACCTTGGGCTAATCACTTCCCCTTTCTGTGCCTCAGTTTCCCCCATCTGTAAAATGGGGGTGATGACACTGACCTCCTTTGTAAAGCGCTTTGAGATCTAATGGTGAACACTGCTATTTAAGTGCTAGGTATTATTATTATTATGGGAATACACCTGCATGTCCCGCTGCCAGGCAAAACTCCACACGACTAAACCTTATCTTCTCTCAACAGCTTCCCTTCTCCATTACTGTGACTGATGACAGTATCCTCCCCAGGGCTCATGCTAACGGCCTCCATTTTCTCTTCAGGTCCTCACCTCCATCTCCCCCAACAGCCAGGCTTGCCCCAAATCCTGATGCTTCCTTGTCTACATCTCTCAAATCTGCCTGTTCCTCACTAGCCCAGCGGCTCAGATCCATGTCCACACCTTGGCCAGCTCTCCCCTAAATGGCTGCGAAGTCTTTAATCATAGAATCATAGAATCAAGATTAGGGTTGGACGAGACCTCAGGAGGTCATCTAGTCCAACCCACTGCTCAAAGCAGGACCAACACCAACTAAATCATCCCAGCCAGGGCTTTGTCAAGCCAGGCCTTAAAAACCTCTAAGGATGGAGATTCCACCACCTCCCTAGGTAACCCATTCCAGTGCTTCACCACCCTCCTAGTGAAAAAGTTTTTCCTAATATCCAATTTAGACCTCCCCTACTGCAATTTGAGATCATTGCTCCTTGTTCTGTCATCTGCCACCACTGAGAACAGCCGAGCTCCATCCTCTTTGGAACCCCCCTTCAGGTAGTTGAAGGCTGCTATCAAATCCCCCCTCATTCTGCAGACTAAATAACCCCAGTTCCCTCAGCCTCTCCTCATAAGTCATGTGCTCCAGCCCCCTAATCATTTTTGTTGCCCTCTGCTGGACTCTCCAATTTGTCCACATCCTTCCTGTAGCGGTGGCCCCAAAACTGGACACAATACTCCAGATGTGGCCTCACCAGTGCCAAATAGAGGGGAATAATCACTTCCCTCAATCTGCTGGCAATGCTCCTACTAATGCAGCCCAATATGCTGCGAGCCTTCTTAGCAACAAGGGCACACTGTTGACTCATATCCAGCTTCTCGTCCACTGTAATCCCCAGTTCTTTTCTGCAGAACTGCTGCTTAGCCAGTCAGTCCCCAGCCTGTAGCAGTGCATGGGATTCTTCCTTCCTAAGTGCAGGACTCTGCACTTGTCCTCGTTGAACCTCATTTTTTGGCCCAATCCTCCAATTTGTCTATGTCACTCTGGACCCTATCCCTACCCTCCAGTGTATGTACCTCTCCCCCCAGTTTAGTGTCATCTGCAAACTTGCTGAGGGTGCAATCCATCCCATCATCCAGATCATTAATAAAGATGTTGAACAAAACCAGCCCCAGGACCGACTCCTGGGGTACTCCGCTTGATACTGGCTGCCAAATAGACATTGAGCCGTTGATCAGTACCCATTGAGACCGACAATCTAGCCAGCTTTCTATCCACCTTATAGTCCATTCATCCAATCCATACTTTTTTAACTTGCTGGCAAGAATACTGTGGGAGACCATATCAAAAGCTTTGCTAAAGTCAAGATATATCACATCCACTGCTTTCCCCCTATCGCCAGAGCCAGTTATCTCATCATAGAAGGCAATCAGGTTGGTCAGGCATGACTTGTCCTTGGTGAATCCATGTTGACTGTTCCTGATCACCTTCCTCTCCTCCAAGTGCTTCAAAATGGTTTCCTTGAGGACTTGCTCTATGATTTTTCCAGGGACTGAAGTGAGGCTGACCGGTCTGTAGTTCCCCAGGTTCTCCTTCTTCCCTATTTAAAGATGGGCATTATATTTGCCTTTTTCCAATCATCTGGGATCTCCCCCGATCGCCAGGAGTTTTCAAAGATAATGGCCAATGTCTCTGCCATCACATCAGCCAACTCCCTCACCACCCTTGGATGCATTAGATCTGGCCCCATGGACTTGTGCATGTCCAGCTTTTCTAAATAGTCATTAACCTGTTCTTTCACCATGGAGGGCTACTCACCTCCTCCCCATACTGTGCTGCCCAGTGCAGCAGTGTGGGAGTTGACCTTGTCTGTGAAGACTGAGGCAAAATAAGCATTGAATACTTCAGCTTTTTCCACATCATCTGTCACTAGGTTGCCTCCTCCATTCATTAAGAGTCCCTCACTTTCCCTGACCTTTCTGCCAGTCTTCCCGCACTCCTCCCTTTGTCCCTTCCAATCAAACCAGCCCTAACCTCCATGCCTGCAGCTCCCCACAACTCAATACCACACCTAGCCAGTTTCCAGCCCATCCAGACCAAAATGAATCTGAACGTCCCCTCCCAATCTGAACCACTATGTGTTTTCATGAGAAAACCAACTCAAGGGCAGGTCTACACTTAGAAGGCTGCAGCAGCGTTTCAGTGAAGATGCTACCTACGCCCATGGGAGAGCATCTCCTGCAAGTGTGGGGAATCCACCTCCCTGAGAGGCGCTAGCTATATCATTGGGCAAATTCTCCCATTGACTGAGGGCTGTCCAGACAAGGGCATACGTCAATTTCACTGCATTGCTTGGGGGTGTGGGTTGCAGTGAGTGACGTCTTTTCCGAGTGTACACTTGGCCCAAGTGTTTGGAGTAATCAGGAAAGTTGCGTCTTGGAAGATTGTGCTGTATTTTGGAGACGACAATGTTCACGACTACTGTAGTGGCCAGAACCCCTTGCCCTGGAGAACTCACAAGCCAAGAAACTCCAGCATAGAAAGACTAGAAGGAGCTTTTTTCCATGTCCACTGAGACCACAGAGCAGAGAGGACTAGCCATTACGGCTAAGAGAATGGGTGTGGTCAAGATACTGTCCTGAGAGCTCTGGCAGTGAATGAGGAAGGTGATCCAACCCTGTTCCTTAGGGAAAGGTCCCATGAACTGAAGGGAAATACTGTCTGAGCCCCAAGTCTCTACTATTTAGCTCCTAACTTAATTTGTAAACCATATTTCAAGTGGATCCCAACAGTGGTGGATCCAGGTTTTGCAAAGCAGGGGGTGGAGTTAGGGGTGATGGCTGAAGGGGCATCAACCACCCCCAGCAGCACCCTTCTCACCTGCACGTCAATCCTAATCCCGGCCCAGTGCGGAGGGGAGGCCCAGGGTGGGGGGCTGGAGAATGAATGAACCCACTCCACACTCACCGGGTAGCAGCAGCTCCTGTCCCATGGGGCTGGTCCCGGCACTGAGCGTTGTGACATGGGGTCGCAGTGCCACACAACCCCGTGTGCTATGTTGCAATGCCCAGAGCAGGGAGCCAGGCCCTGCCCCATGGGACAGGAGCCACCATTGCCAAATGAGTGTGGGGCGGGCTTGCTTTCCAAAAAGGCACCAGATGTACCCCCCCAAAGGCCACCAGGGGGGTCACCCCCCCACCCCACATTAGCTCTGACACTGGATCCCATCCAGCATTATATTCCAAGAGAACTTAGCCCCATGGTGCGGCACTTAATATCTTGCCTTTCTGTGTTCCTCTTTTGTACGTAACTTCTTGTTCAATGCATCCATTTCCAATATGGAAACTGGTAGCCAAATTAGCTTGTTGGGAGCCCCTGTTTATTTCAGGCAGGGCATTAGCATTTAGCTTTACTCCTAAAGGAAGGACATGTGACTGATCTTGTGCCAGAAGAGTTCTGAGGGTACCGACTGAGTCACTGGGGCCCACTGACCACGGGGCCCACTCCCCTTTCCGACTCACCCCTCTCCCGCTCACTAACGAAGACATTAAGGCCTCAGTTCTAGCAAAGCACTTGAGCGTCTGAGCTGAATAGTCCCAGTGATTTTGGTTATCAATTTAAGCTAGTTGGAGATAAGCCTGGTGGGAGCCAATTGAAGAGCGTCGCCTTAGGGGTCTGCACCAGTTAATGAAACGGATTTTAAAATGGTTTTGTTAAATGGGTACAACTTTTGTGCATAGACAAAGCCAGCAATTGCCAAGATTAACTCTCTCCTTTCTTCTGGCCCCCAGCCCCACACTGAGAGGATCAAGCAGCTCAGACAAAATTCTCAAAAATACTGGGTGAAATCCTAGCACCATTGAAGTCAAAACTCCCATTGACTTCAGTGGGGCCTGTGGATTTCACCCATTGTGCTTTGCAAATCATTCCCTCTGGTTGCCAGGGGGCCAATTCCCCTGGGAATTGTTTTGAAAACGCCTGCCAAAAAGATCCCAAACGTGTCCCTCTGCGGTATCTTCCTGAGCCAAATACAAGAGAGTCCAGCAGGGACTATCAAGCAGCATCCAAAGAAGAGGGTGAACTGAACATAAAAACATAAGAACGGCCATACTGGCTCAGACCAGTGGTCCATCTAGTCCAGTATCCTGTCTTCCAACAGTGGCCAATGCCAGGTGGTTCAGAGGGAATGAACAAAACAGGTTATCATCAAGTGATCCAACTGCCCCAAAGGTAGAAGAATTCCCTACATCTCCACCCCCCTACTGCCCTTCAGCTCAAACCGAGGTAAATAAGTTAGGTTGAATACATTCTTGTGTTCTCGCCCCAGCATGCTGGTATTTTTGCGAGCAGGAATCTGTGGTAGCAGCCTCCAGGCTCATCCCCTGGCTGTTAGGTAAGTTATGTTCTTTCTTTTTACCCTACAGCATTAGGTGTTTGTCACTCCACATGTTACCAGTTTGGTTTTTGCTGCAGTTGGATCTACGTCGTTACCCAGAAGGAGACCACAGCTGAAAGAAGCCACAGCCGATTGGTCTAAAGGCAAAGTGACTCAGCTGGTGCTACGATAGGTCTGTTTTAAACGTTGGAGGTTTTCCGACAATACAAAAGGCAGGATCCAAATCAAAGCGATATTTCTGAATGAGTCACGTCCCTGGGGGTCCCTACACGTGTTTCATCAGAGCTGTACCAGAGACCTGGCTATCTGAATCATGTCCTCCATTTTAGGAGAAGCTGCTTGCAGGCTGCTCCTTTGCTGGGGGGAGTGGGATTTCCCACGATAACACAGCATTCTTCAGAGAATCTCTGCAGCCCGCTTCGTCTTTCTCCATCAAAACACAGACGCGAATTTGAATCCTGTTCTTGGAAGCTGTCTCAGAGGGTTGTGCCTCTGGTACAGACCCTGGGGACCAAGGGCAAATGTTGATCTCTGTGGTTTTCTCAATGGACTGGTATTTTTAGACGGGGCTCAGCCCTGACTTGCGGCTAATTTTCCTCCCTGGCTGTGAACGTGTGAGCAGCCCCTGCCAGGCCCTTCCAGCCTCCCTCCTCCTTTTAACACAGTAAGGTCACCCCGTGACGGATTGGAACACGTTTGCCTCTTACACAAACACACAGTGTCGCCTTTGTGTTGTTACCATCAGCGACCATCCATCACAGTCTAACCTGACAGCAGGCAGCAGAGCCCTAATCCCCCAGCCAGCTCAGAATTAAAGAGGGACATAAACGGCCTCTGCACACTCGCCCCGGCCTGCTGCCTGGCTGCCCAGGAATGAGACTCAGCCCTCACTCTCCAGGTGCAAAAAGGGGCTACATGGGGAGGGGCTTCCCCCCCCCCAGCTCTCACCCCTCAGATCTTGGCATATCAGACACAAGAGTATCCCAATGACCAAGAGGGAAAGCTAGCTAAGGCGAGATGACCCGCACCCAGATGTGCTCTCCTAGGCTGTCTCCACTTATGGCAGCGTTTAGAGAACAGGCATTGCAATGTGTAGCTACAGCCACTCTAGCAACAGGGAGGCAGCAGGACACGACCCTGCAAAGAAAAGCAGCGTAGACATGGGAGGCGCTGCTTGGGCGTGTAGAGAGCTGTGTAGGGTCCATACCTGGGGGTTCAGGCAAATCAGGCAGGCTGCTCCCCTAAACTGTGCCTCACCGTCTACACTGCTATTTATCCCCGTGCTAGCTGGGCGTGCAGCATTTGTACCTTACGCATCCCCGCAAGTGGAGACGTAGCCCTGATGCATTACCGCTACAGCTGAGCAAATTCTCGTATCTTCCCTTTTCACCCTCCCCTTTTGTAATTAGTTTAAAGCTCCCCCACCCCCGACTACTCTAGCCAGCCTGTCCCCTAGGAGATTGGTTCCCCTTCTCCTGGGATGGAGGTCATCCAAACTATACAGCTCCCTCTCCCCACTGAAGGTGGACCAATGTTGCCCAAAACCAAACCCCTCTACCTTACACTTCTAGCCAGTGGTTCATTTCCAGAATTTTCTGCCCTCTGTTTTCCTTTGCTCCTGGAACTGGAATGATCTCCAAGATCACTTGGACATTCTTCTCCTTCAGCTTCTTTCCAAGTTCCCCAAAGTAATCTATAATCTGAGAGATATCCCATGACGCAGAGTCATTAGTGCTGATATACATAATCACCAGTGGATCTTTGTTGACTTCAGAAGCCTATCCAATCTTAGAGTGAAGTCTTCTGTCTTGGCTCTGGGAAGGCAGCACACACTCCTGTTGTCCACCTGTGTAGAAGGACTTGGTTGGGGCTCGTCCCTCTGCGGGGCACCACACCGCCTCGCTACACCGTTTCTGCTGGGTTGGGGAACACCCAGTCTGTGGCCCAGACCTCCAGGCAGGGCCGCGCAAGGAATACTGTATAAGCCCCAGCCCTGGGTTAGGGCGGGCAGCAAACAAACAGTCAGAGGCTCAGGCCCTCAGGCAGGGACTGAGCACACAGTTCAATGGAAGCCCAGGCCCTGGGTCAGGGCGGGGCAGCAAACAAACAGTCAGGGGCTCAGGCCCTCAGGCAGGGACTGAGGAAATAGTCCAATAGCATACCCCAGGCTCCTGGCTCTGAGCGTCTGGGGAGAGGGGGAGACTGCCACCGTTGAGTTGGGTGGCAGGGGGGATGCAGGCCCACCCACTTCACTGCATCCCTGCCCGGGGCCCTAGCAGCATCAGAAGACCCACTGCTGTGTCAGTGGGGATCCTGACCACAACACACTGACATTGGTTCTGGCAATGCTGCCGCCAGACTAGGGTTGGCTGCCCCCGGACTACTTCCGGACTCCCTCTCGTAAGGTACCTGGGTTAGGGCGGTGTCCTCAGAGGTTTCCAGCACCATCGGTTCCTCCAGGTAGCTGGCGAGGGGTAGGCTTGGCTGCTCCTCTGGGTAGCTGGCAAAGGGTAGGCTTGGTGGCTCCTCTGAGTAGCTGGCAAGGGGTAGGCTTGGCTGGCCCGGTCAGTCCTCGGGTCGGCCGCGGCCTGCCGGCATCTCCCAACCCAGAGCTAGGCCACAGGCATCTGGCCTCTCCAGCAACTATGGTCCAAGTGAGCTCTGGGGTTGGGCTTTTATACTTCCTGTCCTGCGCTGTGACCTCTGCGGGGCAGGCGCAGGATCCACTGGCTCCGCCCACATTGGTGTCAGGGGAGGTTCTTCCCTCTGCGGGGCTGTGGGGCACCACACCGCCACGCTACAACCTGTCACTTGCAGAATGTTCTTTCTATTCTTCATAGTACTGAATTTCCAACGAGGATCATCAGTCTTCCTTGGATGGTTGAAAATCTCTTTATGGGTAAGCTTGATTTTCTGACAGGTCAGGCAGAACAGTTGTCCACAGGTGTGTCCCCATGCACCTCTCCATTTCATTTGACCAACTGGATCTTCAGAGAGATCTTCTGTAGTTTCCATACTGAGAACCTGGTACCAACTGGAAACCTCTAGCTGTGTGGAATGCACACTGGTCCTCTTCTCTCTAGTGGTCACAGTCTGCCCATCTTCACCTGCCTCCAGCTGTGTAGAATGCCACCTCATCCTCTTGCCTCTGGTAGTTCTGAACTACCAGGCCTCCTCTCTGATCTCATCAACAGTCAAATGAAAAAGAGCCCCATTCAATTACATCATGTAGTGGCAGACAGCTAAAAAGTGACACGTTTTTAAAGGGTTTATATACAAATGCTAGAAGTCTAAATAATAAGATGGGTGAACTAGATTGCCTCATATTAAATGAGGATATTGATATAAGAGGCATCACAGAAACTTGGTGGAATGAGAATAATCAATAATATCAGGGTATAAAATGTATCGGAAGGACAGAACAGGTCATGCTGGTGGGGGAGTGGCATTATATGTGAAAGAAAGCGTAGAGTCAAATGAAGTAAAAATCTTAAATGAACCAAACTGTACCACAGAATCTCTATGAATAGTAAAATCCATGCTCGAATAATAAGAATATAGCAGTAGCGATATATTACCGACCACCTGAGCAGGATGGTGATAGTGACGGTGAAATGCTCAGGGAGATTACAGAGGCTATAAAAATAAAAAACTCAATAATAATAGGGGATTCCAACTATCCCCATATTGACTGTGTACATGGCACCTCAGGACGGGATGCAGAGATAAAGTTTCTTGACACCTTAAATGACTGCTTCTTGGAGCAGCTAGTCCTTGAACCCACAAGAGGAGGCAATTCTTGATTTAGTCCTAAGTGCAGCACAGGATCAGGTCCAAGAGGTGAATACAGCTGGACCGCTTGGTAATAGTGACCATAATATAATTAAATTTAACATCCCTGGGGTGGGGAAAACACCACAGCAGCCCAACACTGTAGCATTTAATTTCAGAAACGGGGACTACACAAAAATGAGGAAGTTAGTTAAATAGAATTAAAAGGCACAGCGCCAAAAGTGAAATCCCTGCAAGTTGCATGGAAACTTTTTAAAGACACCATAATAGAGGTTCAACTTAAATGTATAGCCCACATTAAAAAACATAGTAAGAGAACCAAAAAAGTGCCACCGTGGCTAAACAACAAAGTACAAGAAGCAGTGAGATGCAAAAAGGCAGCCTTTAAAAAGTGGAAGTTAAATCCTAGTGAGAAAAATAGAAAGGAGCATAAACTCTGGGAAATGAAGTGTAAAAATTTAATTAGGAAGGCCAAAAAAGAATTTGAAGAACAATTAGCCAAAGACTCAAAAAGTAATAGCAATTTTTTTTTAAGTACATCAGAAGCAGAAGGCCTGCTAAACAACCAGTGGGGCCACTGCACGATCGAGATGCTAAAGCAGCACTCAAGGACGATAAGGCCATTGCGGAGAAACTAAATGAATTCTTTACATTGGTCTTCACGGCTGAGGATGTGAGGGAAATTCCCAAACCTGAGCCATTCTTTTTAGGTGACAAATCTGGGAACTGTCCCAGGCTCAGATATCATTAGAGGAGGTTTTGGAACAAATTGATAAACTAAACAGTAATAAGTCACCAGGACCAGATGGCATTCACCCAAGAGTTCTGAAAGAACTCAAATGTGAAATTGCAAAACTACTAACTGTAGTTTGTAACCTATCATTTAAACCAGCTTCTGTGCCAAATGACTGGAGGATAGCTAATGTGACGCCAATTTTTTAAAAGGGCTCCAGAGATGATCCCAGCATTTACAGGCCAGTAAGTCTGACTTCAGTACCGGGCAAACTGATTGAAACTATATGTCAGACATATAGATGAACATATTTTGTTGGGGAAGAGTCAACATGTTTTTTGTAAAGGGAAATCATGCCTCACCAATCTACTAGAATTCTTTGAGGGGGTCAACAAGCATGTGGGCAAGGGGGATCCAGTGGATATAGTGTACTTAGATTTTCAGAAAGCCTTTGACAAGGTCCCTCACCAAAGGCTCTTAAGCAAAGTAAGCTGTCATGGGATAAGAGGAAAGGTCCTCTTATGGATTGGTAACTGGTTAAAATATAGGAAACAAAGGGTAGGAATAAATGGTCAGTTTTCAGAATGGAGAGGGGTAAATAGTGGTGTCCCCCAGGGGTCTGTACTAGGATCAACATTCAACATATTCATAAATGATCTGGAAAAAGGGATAAACAGTGAGGTGGCAAAATTTGCAGATGATACAAAACTACTCAAGATAGTTAAGTCCCAAACTGGGTGATCGGGCAACAAAATTGCAGATGAAATTCAGTATTCATAAATGCAAAGTAATGAACATTGGAAAACATAATCCCAACTATATGTATGCAATGATGAGGTCTAAATTAGCTGTTACCACTCAAGAAAGAGATCTTGGAGTCACTGTGAATAGTTCTCTGAAAACATCCACTCAATGTGCAACAGCAGTCAAAAAAGCAAACAATGTTCGGAATCATTAAGAAAGGGATAGATAATAAGACAGAAAATATCATATTGCCTCTATATAAATCCATGGTACGCCCACATCTTGAATACTGCATGCAGATGTGGTCACCCCATCTTACAAAAGATATATTGGGTTTGGAAAAGGTTCAGAAAAGGGCAACAAAAATGATTAGGGGTATGGAACAGCTTCTGTATGAGGAGAGATTAATAAGACTGGGACTTTTCATCTTGGAAAAGAGATGACTAAGAGGGGATATGATAGAGGTCTATAAAATCATGACTGGTGTAGAGAAAGTAAATAAGGAAGTGTTATTTACTCCTCATAACACAAGAACTAGGGGTCACCAAATGAAATTAATAGGTAGCAGGTTTAAAAAAACCAAAAGGAAGGTTTTTTTTCACACAACACAGAGTCAACCTGTGGAACGCCTTGCCAGAGGATGTTGTGAAGGCCAAGACTATAACAAGGTTCAAAAATGAACTAGTAGCCAGGATGGGCAGGAATGGTGTCCCTAGACTCTGTTTGCCAGAAGCTGGGAATGAGCGACAGGGAATGGATCACTTGATGATTACCTGTTCTGTTCATTCCTGCTGAGGCACCTGGCATTGGCCACTGTCGGAAGACAGGATACTGGGTTAGATGGACCTTTGGTCTGACCCAGTATGGCTGTTCTTATGTTCTTATCTCTCTCAGATTCCTTGGTGGCCAGTTCATGTCTTACTTGAATTCAGGATAGTATGCTTCCCAAATCTGGTTGTCCAAGAAGTCTTCAGCTCCTCTATTTTGTCATTGTCTGCTCGATTAAAGAGCCCTCTGGAAATCTTCTCCCTATGTAGGATCTTATAGAGCACGATCATGTCACCTCTTAACCTTCCCTTTAATAAAGTAAATAAATTGAGCTTCTTCAGTCTCTTGCTACAAGACCTTGAATCATTTTTGTAAATCTTTTCTGAAGCTTCTCCAGTTTTTCAATACCCTTTTAAAAAATGTGGACACCAGAACTGGACACAGTATACTAGTAATGGTCTCTGCAATACTATATATAGTTAATACCATTTCCTTACTCCTATTTGATATTCATCTGCTTATATATCCAAGGGTCATATTAGCTCTATTAACCATAGCATTGCATTGCGAGCTCATGTTCAATTGGTTTCCATCATAACCTCTTAAGTCCTTCTTGGAATCACTGCATTCTAGGGAACTGTTCCCCATCCTGTAAGTGTGACCTACAGAGGCCAGGTTATTCCTAGATGTATGACCTTGCATTTTGCAATATTAGGATTCATACTGTTCAGATGAGCGCAGTTTACCAAATAATCCAAATTGCTCTGTATTACTGACCAGTCCTTGTCATTATTTACCACTCCATCAGTTTACCAAAGTTTTTATATTTTCTTCCAGACCGTTGGTAGTGAATAGCACTGTGCCAAGAACAAATCCTTGTGAGATCTATCAGTTAGCCAGGTTTTAGTCAATTTAATATGTGCTACTTTGATTTTGTATACTGCTAATTTTTTTAATTAGGGTGTTAGTAGCATGCTGTGTGTGGAACAGTCACATTCCTTATAGAAGTTTAAGTATATTATGTCAATGCAAATTTTCTTTATCAACCAAACTTGTAATCACATCAAAAACAATATCAAGCTAGTTCGACAAGACCTATTTTCCATAAAACCACATTGATTGACAGTAATTATGCTGCCATCCATTAATTCTTTTAATGATTGCATCTCAATATCAGCCATTCCGTGATTTTGCCCAGGATCAATGTCAGACTAACCTGGATCCAAATCCCCTGGAATTTCCCCAGTATTCCAAGATTCATTAGAAATCCACATAGATGGTCCAAAGAGCTCTTTTCAACATCAATATCAATGGCTCCGAGAGCTCTAAGGCTAATTCTTCTATTACATTTGAGTGCAAGTTATCTGGCCCTGCAGATTAAAAATGTTTAACTTCAGTAGATACTGCTTAGCATCTTCCCTAGTTAGTGTTGGAATGGAGAGTATTTCATAATCACTGTAAGCTGTGAATACATCATCAGCTTCTTTCCAAACACAGAACAGAAGTATTTGCAGAACACGTCTGCCTTTTCTGATTCATTCCTGTCCATTGTATCGCTTCTATCTCATAACGGACCTACACCGCTGCTGGGATCGCTTTTTTTCCCCATCTCCTAGAACTGGAAGGGACCTTGAAAGGTCAACGAGTCCAGCCCCTTGCCTTCACTAGCAGGACCAAGTACTGATTTTGCCCCAGATCCTTAAGTGGCCCCCTCAAGGATTGAACTCACAACCCTGGGTTTAGCAGGCCAATGCTCAAACCACTGAGCTATCCCTCCCCCCAGGGAGGGAGATTGGATTACGAATCGCCCAGACACAGGGCCTGCAGTTTTCAGCACCTTATCTAAAGGCCCTTGTGTTTCCGCCAGTTCCCCATACTGTTGTGAGCAAAGTTTTAAAGGCTTCCACCCACAGCAATCACCATCGGGGTGATGCTGGCAGAGGATTTGGTCTAGGTCAGACTCAGACAAGACTCAAAGGGACTGCAGCTGCTGGGACAGTGAGCCTGGAAGGGATCAGACAAAATTGTCCTAAATCCCGTAGGGTGCTCCAATCCTACGGAGGGGATGGCGCAGTGGATAGCACACTTGGGGTGGGGTCGGGTAGGGGGTAAGCACACTTCAGGGGTCAGAAGAACACACTCACGGAGTTGGGGAGTGGCAGAAAGTTGGACCTTACAGCCTATGGGGACCTTCTGTGACCTTTGTGCCTATCGGGTAATGGAAAATCTCACATGCCGATGGGGAGTATCTGGACTGGGAAGGGCCACAATCCCATCCTCCAGCTCATGACACTCTGCCTCCTTTTAGAAGTTGAATGGGTGCCACTTTTCCAGTGGTCGCAGATCAGTAGGGGACACCGGAAAGGGGCCAGTCCTTAGAGACAAACTGCTGGCAGCTTTGATTTCTGCCTGTATCAGCAGCAGATTCTAAATATGCTCAAGGTCGGCCTGAAGTCACTGAGAGTTTAAGCATGGGGGTTAAGAAGTGAATGTTAAACTGCAAGTTCCTCCCACTGCGGGTGGGGATTTGGGGAAGGAAAATACGATCACATTTTGCCCTTCCCTTTGCTGACATTCTTTCCACTGACCAATCCCGCAGCTGGTATTTGGCCTGGAGCAGGAGAATGGCTCTCCCCGAATTGGAGGAGATGGTTGGAAGTTTTTTACGTTCCTAATGCAAAAATAATCAACACTAAAGACAAAGATGGAGGGATGTGGCCAGAGCAGGTGGCTAGGAGCTACGAGACGGGTTAAAATCCTGGCACTGCTGTTTGCACACACTGACTCAGTTTCCCAGTGACTCAGTTTCCCAGTTTGCAAATTGGGGGCACACAGGGGAGTGGAGAAACTCCCTTAGTTAATGTCTGCCCAGTTGTTTGAGATGGTAGAGGAGGAGGACGTGTTAGTATCAATAAGATGCTCACCTCTGTTGGAGGGGATGGCTTACCACTGTAAACATCCAGCGCAAAATCTCTACCCTCCTTGGAACAACTGTTCGCTTTGGTTTTCACCCTTCCCAGGGGATTCACTGAGCATCGTGCCCTGATGTGGGGCCAGATTCCCAAAAGAGTTCTGGAGCCAGCCTGCTGAGCTCTTTGGAAAATTTAGCCTTAAAGCTGGACTCCTGGCTGCTCTGCACGAATACTGACTGGGGCACGGACTATTTTTCATTATATGTTTGTACAGCGCCTAGCACAGGGAGGCCCAACTTGGTTGTGGCCTTTAGGTGTTACCACAATACAAATGCTTAATAATAAACCACAGGACACTGGCTAATCTCCAGCATCTTGGGGACTGGCCTGTTTCCTAGGGTTTCTGCTGGGAGCAATATAATGGGGAGGATGGAGAGTTTGGGGACCACTGCGGGAAGGGCTGGGCAATTATGGGGATGGATGGAAGGATGGAAGGCTGGATGGGTGAGCATGGGCAGGGATGGATGGATGGATGTGTATGGAGATGGATGGATTGGTGTGTAGGGGGAGGGAGGGAGGGATGGATGGACAGATGAGTGTCAGGAGGGATGGATGGGTGTGTAGGGGGATGGATGGATGGATGAGTGCGAGGAGGGAGGGATGGGTGTGTAGGGAGTTGGCTGGATAAGTGTGTATGGGGATGGAGGGAGGGATGAGTATTGGCAGGGATGGATGGATGGATGCATGGATGAGTGTCAGGAGGAAGGGATGGGTGTGCAGGGGGATGGATGGATGGATGGATGAATGTGAGGAGGGAGGGATGGGTGTATAGGGAGCTGGCTGGATAAGTGTGTATGGGGCTAGAGGGAGGCATGAGTATTGGCAGGGATGGATGGATGGATGAGTGTGAGGAGGGAGGGATGGGTGTGTAG
>NW_020664542.1:241723-242007 GCF_002925995.2 Terrapene triunguis | reverse complement strand
TGGATGGATGGATGAGTGTGAGGAGGGAGGGATGGGTGTGTAGGGGGCTGGCTGGCTAAGTGTGTATGGGGATGGAGGGATGGATGAGTATTGGCAGGGATGGATGGATGAATGGATGAGTGTGGAAGGGGATGGATGGATGGATGTGTAGGGGGAGGGAGGGATGGATGGGAGTGTGAGGAGGGAGGGATGGGTGTGCAGGGGGATGGATGGATGGATGGATGAGGGGCAGAGTGAGGCAGGATGTGAGGGGAGGGGCAGAGTGTGTGAGGCTCCAGGCAGAG
>NW_020664542.1:239792-241713 GCF_002925995.2 Terrapene triunguis | reverse complement strand
GCAGGATGTGAGGGGAGGGGCAGAGTGTGTGAGGCTCCAGGCAGAGTTGGGCGTGAAGGGAAGGGAAGGGTGGGGTATGACTGGAGGGGCAGAGTGGGGTGGGCAATGAGGGGAGGGGCAGAGTGCGGGGTGTGAGGGGAGAGGCAGGGTGTTTGAGGCTCCAGGCAGAGCAGGCCTGCGGTTCGGGGCAGAGCAGGGTGTGAGGGGAGGAGCAGTATGGGGCATGACCAGAGAGGCAGAGTGGGGCGAGATGTGAGGGGAGGGGCAAAGTGTATGAGGCTCCAGGCAGAGCAGTCCCGCGGTTCGGGGCAGAGCAGGGTGTGAGGGGAGGGGCAGCACAAGCCTGTGGCATGGGGCAGTGTGGGCAGGGCCTGGTGTGTGAGGGACACCCCGAGGGCCTGCCCCTGTCAGAGCTGGGAGCTGAGCTGTCCTTTCTCCTCAGTGCAGGCTGGGCCTGGCCCTGGGCCGTGCTGTGAGGCGCTGGCCCTGGCCCTGGCCTGGAGCAGTAACTGAAGGCAGCAGATGATGCAGGAATGCAGTGTGGAGCTGCCAGCCCCGGGCGCAGCCTGATCATCAATATCGCTGGAAAGAGAAGAAATGAGAAGGACTCAAACAAGGCCGTTGTTTGCGAGGTGGCCGAGCCGCTGTCCAACACATGCCAGCCCCCCCGTCCGCCCCCAGACGCAGCGCAGCCCCGGGCAGCCTAATCCCCGCAGGGAGAGCACATGAAATCAGATGGACAAGTTTTGATGTGAGGCAGCAGCTTAGGGCAGGCTCAGGTTTCCTTTAGGTTTTTCTATATTTATCTCTGTGATTTAATGCCAGCGCCAGGGTTTAAATGCCACCAAACAGTTGGTGTTAGGAGACAGAGCAGCCGCTGCTCAGCCACACACTCTGAGGAGGCTGCTCCCCGCCAGCCGCTTGCCCATGGAGCTCTTCGAGACCAGCCCTTACTTCTTTCCAGACCAGAGATTTTACGATGGCGAAAACTATTTGAGCTCCCGTTTGCAGGGCTACGAGCAGGGGGTGTACCAGGAGCGGCCGGGCCTGGGGCTGTGTCCGGAGGGCAGGACGGGGCTGGAGGAGAAGGGCTCACCCCTGCCTGAGCACTGCCCCGGCCAGTGTCTGCCCTGGGCGTGCAAGATCTGCAAGAGGAAAACGGTCTCCATCGACCGGCGCCGTGCCGCCACCCTGCGGGAGAAGCGGAGGTTAAAAAAGGTGAACGAGGCCTTCGAGGCCCTGAAACGGAGCACGTTACTGAACCCCAACCAGCGGCTGCCCAAGGTGGAGATCCTGCGCAGCGCCATCCAGTACATCGAGCGCCTGCAGAGCCTGCTCAGCACTCTCAACCAGCAGGAGCGGGAGCAGAGGGACCTGCGTTACCGCAGCACTGCCTCGCAGCCAGGGGTAAGTGCCCATCGCCCCACCCAGGGAGCTGCTGCTTCCAGAGCAGGCCCCTGCCCAGGGAGATCACAGCTTCCATAGCCGGACCCCGCCCATAGAGAGACCGCAGCTTCCACAGCCGGACCCCACCCATAGAGAGACCGCAGCTTCCACAACCGGCCCCCACCCATAGAGAGACCGCAGCTTCCATAACCGGCCCCCACCCATAGAGAGACCGCAGCTTCCACAACCGGCCCCCACCCATAGAGAGACCGCAGCTTCCATAACCGGCCCCCACCCATAGAGAGACCGCAGCTTCCATAACCGGCCCCCACCCACTGAGAGACCCCGCAGCTTCCACAGCCGGACCCCGCCCATAGAGAGACCACAGCTTCTATAGCCAGCCCCCGCCCATAGAGAGACTGCAGCTTCCACAGCCGGCCCCCACCCATAGAGAGACCCCGCAGCTTCCATAGCCGGCCCCCGCCCATAGAGAGACCGCAGCTTCCACAGCCGGCCCCTGCCCAGGGAGACCGCA
>NW_020664542.1:186686-239782 GCF_002925995.2 Terrapene triunguis | reverse complement strand
GCAGCTTCCATAGCCGGCCCCCGCCCATAGAGAGGGAGCAGAGCGACCGCCACTTCCCAGCCATGGGGAGTGCATTTACACCCTCTGCCTCCTAGTCCAGGGGAAGGTGGTGACATCTGAAAATGGGCTGGCAAAAGTGACCCAGAAAGGGGCATGTGGAACCCAGTCAAGAAAGCGGGTGACAATCCCCTGGTCAGTGCGAGCAGCTACATGGGCACAGGGTGCAAAGCGGTTTTACTCTTCAGTATTAAATGCCTGCTATGCCTTATAACCCCTTCCAAAAGAACCCCCCAGGCTCCTCCTTAGGCCAAGCTCAGGTACAACTCATGGCTGCTGATAATGCCAACAAGCAAACCAAGAGGGATCTTGAGATGCTCCTCTCTGCATGGGCAAGCGCCGCCCTTTCTCCTTTCACAAAGGCTTAGACTGAAACAAGACACAGTCCCTGCAAGATGGCATTGCCCAGGAAAGAGTCACTAGATTGTGCATAGGATGTCTTCCTGCAGGTGGATGTGTCAGGGCAGAGTCACCAGTATGTCCTCGCTGCTTTGCTCTGCTCTGTCAAAACAGCCTTGTGCCTGGACTCAGTGTGGCTAGAGCAGATGCCGTGTAATGGAGAATCTGGTACATGCTGTATATATTGGATCATAATATTTGGGCAGTAAATGCTCTAGGCAATAAAAAAAAGTTAACTTCCTCTGCTAGTCTCATAGAAAGGCCCCTGAGCCAGGCATGCTAAGAGCAAATGTCTGCACATCCTTCCAGCAAATGCGATTGGCACCTGGAACTGTCTTTGCAGCAGATGGCACTTGAGTGGCAAGCCCCCGCGCATGTGTAAAGGAGAGGGCAAAAGGATGTGGTGTGTCTGGGAAAGAGGCCACCTGTTTAGCACATTTGTTTTATTCTGTGTGTCCATCCAAGTGCCACACAAGGGCATCCGGGCCCAACCCGGAATCTCAGAACCAGAACTGCCAACCGTACACATTCAAAACTCGTAAGTCAGGGCTAGAGCTGGGTCCATTTTTTTGTTTCACGTTGATTTTTTTTGTTGTACTTTTCAATTCTCCTAAAAAAATTGAAAACATTTGTTTTCAGTTTGACCGAAGACCGTTTTATTTTTTAAATGTTTTGGAATTGCCAGTGAGCTGGAAAATCCATTCTTTGCCCAGCTCTGGTCAGTACCCACCACAACAACAAGACGGTCTTAAAAATGATGAGATTTTTAAAAGATAATACACGTTGGGTTCTTTTTATTTGCCCCCTGGTTTCTCAACCACTAGAGTTACACTCCAGTCAAGCTTTTCTCTGCAACCCCTGGGGCTAGAAACTTACTTTAAAACAACAACAAAAGACAGCTGATATAGCCATGTAGTCACTTGACTTCAGGAGCTGGAGATTTAGGAAAAATACTGACTATCATGAGACTCCTGATAAAAATGTAAGAGTTGTCAATACTGCAAAACTTCCATGACTTTTTTGCACATTTTAGGAAATGTAAAGACTGCAATGCATTCTGGGCTGAATCCTGTGAGGTCCTCAGCACCCTTCGCATTCCTATTGTGGTCAACAGGAGCTGAGGGTGTTCAGGACCTCACCGGAGGAGCTCTTTGTTTGCAATATCTTGCTGCCCGTGCTCTATGGATCACAGTTCCCGAGGTGCAGATCTGGCTGTGAAATGTTTTTTTCCTTTCTTGTTTCATTACTTTTCTTTCATTATAATGATCAAAATTAAGAAAAATCTCCACAAGTAAACAACCAGACGAGGCAAAGCTATAGGAACAAAGGCATGAAAACTAGAACGTGTGCTCAATTGGAATTTGCTACCAAAACAACCTGAACCAGGCAAGTGCTATGTTAAACTGTCAGGACTACTAACTTTTTTTTAACCCATTTTATCCTCCTTACCTCTTCTCCTCCTCCCAACTCCTTAGTAGGACTGATCGAAAGCGTTTACTTTAAGTGTATAATGTAAAATCTAACATTTTTGTGAAAAAAATTCATTTCCATGACATTTTTCTATTTTTGGACAAAAGTCAAACTGAAAAATTCACATTGTTTTGTTATGAACTGACCTTTTAAATTGTTTTTTGGGTTTTTTAGTTTTTTTCTCCATATTTTTCATTTCTCTCCCTTTTCCCTGGGGATAAAACAAACAAAAACCAAGGAAATGAAAAGCCCAAACAAAATGGACATATTCAATTAAACATGAAAGAGAACTGAAGAAGAGCTCTGTGTGGCTCGAAAGCTTGCCTCTTTCACCAACTGAAGTTGGGCCAATAAAAGCTATTATGTCACCCACCTTTTCTCTCTGAAACAAAACAAATATTATACATTTCAATTCACTTAGTAGAAAAATAATTTTCAAAAAAACCCATGGAAAAGTTTGAATTTTTTCCCTGGACAATACTTACCATTTTTCAACCAGATCATGCTTGTGGTTAACTTACTGGATAATTGGAACAATGTAAATCACCACAGAAAAACAAAATACAAGAGAAGATGAATTTTGATTCACTAATGGCTTTGATTCTGTTAAACAATAACGTCTTTCCAAATGCAGGTCATACCTTCACTGCAAAGAATTGGTGCATTTTTATTTCAAGCTGGTTACGTTGATGTAAAAATGTTGTGGAGACAAGGCAAAAGCAGCTTTTACCTCCATATAGCTAGATGAGATCAATCCTATAGCCTGTCTCCCCTTCCTGGGGTTTACCACAACTTGCTTCATCGAAGTGAAAACTACAGTGTCCTATCTACACCAGGATTTTACATCAAGATCGCTCTCTCAAGTTAGTCATCTTGACAGAAAAACATACCTCTTTTTGCAGTGAAGACAGCTTCACAACCCAAGGGAGCGGATCAGTCTGTATGAATGCCAGTGATTTTGCGCACTGTTTCCCTGTTTAATGTGTGAGAAGAGAGAAGGGGTATATGTCTTCACTAGACTTTTTACCCGGAGTTAAAGAATTTCCAGTTATCTCAAGATATAAAAAAGGCTGGTGTGGACCCCCCCCCCCACACACACATTTGTGCCAGGCTACATTTGATCTTCACTCTAGGCCAGTGTTTCTCAACCTTTTCAGGTTGGTAACCCAGTCTTTGAAGTGAAATATTTGCGACCCCCCTTACGTTTGCAAGGCAAGAGTAGCTAATGTGTCAATGCTATGCCTATAGAATGTACTTGTGTGGGACTCTTGAGAGGGTGGCAGGCAGTTCTCGACTTTGAAACATCAGCAGTGAGGGAGCAAGATTTTCTTTGCTTAGAGATTGTAATAACATTTTCAATGCCCCACTGGGCCCCATTGCCTTTTCTGACACTCCCTCCCTCCCTCCCTGGGGTCATGATCCACTAGGTGGAGAAGCAACCCTAGGCTAATCCCTAGTGGTGTTTGTAGCCTTGATCAAACATATAGTTGGTCCATCCCAGCCTTTACAACTGTGTTAAGTACTACAAGTCAATTAGCACCCAGTTAACTCCAGATAAAAAACTCTAGTGAAGACCAGCCCGATGGGGGCTAAGGAGTGGGGATTGCTGTTGCATGACCTCCAACCCCAGTGTAGCCCTACTCAATGGCATCTTCTGTTATCCCCCCCCCCCCCCCCCCCCCGTCTCCCCTACGATAGTGTCTAGGAGTCTAGGTGACAGGTCTGTTTATATGCAACGAGTGTTTGCCAGGAGAAGGTGTAACGGCTCCAGACTAGAACTCTTATCTGAGCAATTGGCCCCAGTATGGCCCCATTTGGATCTCAGCACGGTTCAGCTCCCCGCACTGTGGTTTCAGAGAGGAGGTGAGAGGAGCCATTACCAGCTGAGACGCCACATGGCGGGGTGCGGATGTGACCAGGAAAGGGCTGGAGCACAGACACAGCTGCAAGAGGTGCTGAGTATCCAAGGCGAGGCTGCGAGGCAGCTGACGTGTGCAGCACCATGCCAGAAGGACAGGAGAAGCCGTGGCACTAGGTGCTACAACATGGCCCTTGCTGTGTGTGTCCCAGCTCCAGTGAGGGTGGCCAGTCCCTCCCCTTTCCCTTCATTTGCTCTTGCTTCCATTCCAGTTTCTGCCATGTTCAATATCTCACGTCATGCTTCTCCCACCATGAGCCAAGGTGCTTTTCCCTTCTCACACGTCTTCTCAGGGGCTTTTCCCCAGCTGCTTTTCTCTCCAGTGCCCCTATTTCTTCTCACACTGCGTTCATGCTTCTCAAACTTTCTCTTTGGTCCATCTGCTGCCTCCTCCCCAGGAGAGAAATTCCCAACCCCAGGCTTGTTAACAATTGACCCTACACAGATGTGTAGAAAGACTCACCAGAGTTAAAGCCCCTATTGTCCTTCACAGCAGCTGATCCTGTCAGGGTCCAATGTACTGTCCCGTTCTTTCTTGAATCCCAGGAATGGAGATTCTGTCATGAGCTCCAGGGGACAAAAATATTCCTAAGGACTGAGCTAGACCATCATGGGACCTGTTAAGGTAGAACAACAATACCCTAATCCTGCTCACACACTGTCAGCTCCCATGAGCACAAAACAGCCATTAATGATCTGATGATCTGAGCTGCCACTTATGAGATCTGGACACTCTTTTCAAGGTTCAATCCTTGCCCATGGTTCTCACACAATCCACCTTGGGAGCTCGTTGCTTGGATTCTTAATTAATATTTAAAGCATAGGACTTCTCACTCTGAGCAGGTTGGAGACAGTGGCCATGTGTTTCTACATGGACTGAACGTGATTTTTAAAACAGGTTTGCTTTTCTCACTGGGATTGAGGGAGAGGTGAGGTAGGGCCATCTGGGCCAACTGAGTAGAGCATTTCAGAGCACACCTGGGAGATGACCCAGTGTGAGGGTAGAGCTCTTGGCATGAGTAACCCTAATGGTGATTGTCTCCTCCTAATTACAGGTGGCCAGTGAGTGTGGGTCCAACAGCGCCTCCTGCAGCCCAGAGTGGAGCACCCAGCTGGAGTTCAGCAGTCACCCTGGGGGTAAGCAGAGCACACACCCCAGACTGGCCTGTTCTTTTCTATCCATATTCTTTCCTGTCTGTCAGGCCATCACGCTGGGTTATTCTGACTGCACTGATTCAGGGTAGACGCAACACAGGTTTAAGACACAGGCTGTATGATGGAAGGACCCACTTGCAGTTGGCAATGGAGAAAGCAGCTGCTCCACTGGTTTTCGTTCCTCCTTAGTTCCAGCTGCTAACTCATATCATCTCGAAATACATTCAGGACTGGGGCTGATTGGAAAAATGCATGCTTTATTCCAGGGGAAATTTTGACTTTTTGTTGGGAAAAAAAACAAAACAAAAATTCTGAAAACTGAAGAATGTTCAGCTAAAAACCATTTTCTGCTGCAAATCTTCAGTTTGGGGTGTGGTTTTTTTTGGTTTTCCAACAAAAAATGGTAAATTTTCCTCATAAAGCAGATACTTTACCTGAACATTTTTCATTTAATCAAAAACCCAATTTACTGTTGGACAGAAGATTTAACGGAAAATTTTCAACCAGCCATATTCCTTGCTTCCTGAAAGGCCTTTTCCCATGTCAGCAAGTGTTGATGTTCCCACAGCATTGGGGGGAGGGGCGGGTAGAGTAATTGCTAACAAGAGAGGAGGTGTCCATGAGACAATAGGAAATTAGGAATTGCCAGACTGATCAGACCAAGGGTCCAGCTACTCCAGTATCTTGTTTCTAACAGTCTCTGATTGTTCTCATGACCCAGCTCTGTTAAGACGTGGTGCGCGTGACCCGATGAGTGTGTTTTCCCATCTCTGACATTTCATCACTTACCCTAGAAAGGCCCATGCATGTGGGAACAGAAACTGCTTATGGTGTCCGCCAGCTTGGCATTTCTCTCACCCCTCTGAATTGTTCAGGGCTGAGGACAGGGGATCACACCAGGGAACAATTGTCACCTTTCCTGGCAGATCAGTGAATCTGGGCAAGTTTCACTCCCTGTAACACCCACGGACTGGAAGGAATGATGGGAGAGCCACACCCTAAGTGCCCATCTTCCATGGCCTGGCAGAACTAGAAACACTTTGGTGACCAAGGCAAACGCTTTCTGGACAGCGCACTGGCCCTGAACAGATTAGTTCCTTTCCTTGCAGCTGCAACAGCTGCTGGGATCCTGGCCATTCCCCTTGGGTCTCCCTCAGTCACCTCCATTGGCAGTTTGGTCCCCAAAGTCACCTTCATTCGGTTTCCTCTCTTGCTCTCCGTAGATCACTTGTTAAATGACGAGTCCTCTGAAGACCACAACCTCCACTCCCTGTCCTCAATTGTCGAAAGCATCGCGGTGGAGGATGTGGCCGTCACGTTCCAAGAAGAGAGGGTTCAAAACTGAGGCTGGCGGAAGCCTCTGGGGCTTTTCAGAGTCTTCCCCAGCTGGTAATGAGGTGGAAATATGGCACCAGAACTCTTCAGACACTGGAAAATGTATTTACCTGTCCAAAGTCATAGACTGTAACTGGTGAAGCCACTTATCCAATTCCCTAATCATTGCAGAGTCTTTCCACTTGGTCAGCTAAGAGACAAAGGATAGGCTGTTTAAAATGAAGCCTACATTAATACACAAGCTGGTGACCTGATTTTCAGGGGTGCTGAGTCCCCACTTCAATAGGAGTTATGGGTTCTCGGCCTCTCTGAAAGAAAGGGCTAGAAGTGACTGATCAAAGCATTTTGACATGATTTATTGTAACTGGTACTTAAGGGAGGGGGGCAGAAGCAACACGACTTCCGTGTGAGAAGGAAGGATTCCAGCGTGTGCTTTGTGTTTCGTTCCCTGTTTGTGGAAGTTTGTTTCTTTGGGGGCCAATGTTTGTGTGTGGGTTTTTTTATTTTTTTTAAAGATGCTGTTTGACCAACTTCCTTTGCCAGCTGGCGTTTTGCAGGCGCAGGAGCCGTGTAAATGCTGCCATCGGGGTCTTTTCTACTGAGCGCTGTGTGGAGTTGACGGGATGGGGGTTTTTTATGGTTATTTTTGCTAACTTATTTGGATTTTTTTTTTTAAATAAATGCAGTCTCGTTTGAAATGGTTTCTGGGTTTCTGTTACCTGAGGGCCACTGTCCCTCGCTCAGGCACGGCTCGCTGTGGGAGACTGGCTGCTTCTTGCCAGCCTTGTGGATCTGATTCTATTAGGAGTCCTGGAAGCAAACACGGAGAAGAGGAAGATGCAAGAGCTCAACCCGATTGAAGTCACTGGGAGTTCCAGTGCTAATTTCAAAGGGAGCTGGATGGGGCACTAATTTAGATCAGTGCTACACAGGAGAACGTTCCCCTTCTAGTCACTCGTGTAATTCCCAGCGTTTTCGTACCATGAGCTTCCCTTACAACTGATAGTCACCACACATCCTCAACATGCTTTCCAAGTATAAGCTCTTCGGGGCCGGGACGGACTTTTTGTGCTGTGTTTGTACAGCCCCAGCATGCAATGGGGGCGAGGTCCATGGGTGGGGCTGATAGGTGCTACTGCAATACAAAAAGTAACAATAAAGTAACATTCCTGTGAACTAGGCAAGGCACGGAGTGTCAGAACTCAGCTCTGGAGATTGTATGCAGAAGTCCCTGGATCCTAGCCCCGTGC
This sequence comes from Terrapene triunguis, assembly GCF_002925995.2. Taxonomy (NCBI): domain Eukaryota; kingdom Metazoa; phylum Chordata; order Testudines; family Emydidae; genus Terrapene; species Terrapene triunguis. Next base: position 232,198 of record NW_020664542.1, on the reverse strand, counting down.
TCAGAGAACTGGATCATACCCCTCTTTGATCTGCCTGGTCCTCATCCACCTTAGCTCCAAGACCTCAAACCAATGTCTGGGGTTGTTTTGGGAGGTGGGGGAGTTGGATTTTTTTGTGCGGGGGGGGGGGAAGAGAGGGTATAAAATAAAAATGCTTTAAAAAAAAAAAGTCTAATTGGCAAAGTTCAAACCTCAAATGCCGGGATGAATGCCCCTTCTATCTGCAGAGGAACAATAGGGGATGTCCCGCTCCTGCTGTCCCTTAAAATGAGGACCTCCCACTCTGCAGCACCTTGTGCTAGACACTGGCCGGCGCAGGAAGCTCCAGATGTGTCATGTGCTCCAATTCCAAGATTCATAGATTTTTAAGGCCAGAACAGATCTTTGTGATCATCTAGTCTGACCCCCTGCATAACACAGGCCAGGGCATTTCTCCCGGTGATTCCTGCTTGGAGACCAATAGTTATGTTTGAGGAAGAGCAAATAATTTACAGGGTGGGAAACTCCCCAGAAGTTGTTCCAATAGTTAATTACTCTCACTGCTAAAAAGTTGCACCTTATTTCTAGCCTGAATTTATCTAGCTTCAACTTCCAGCCACAGAATCGTGGCAAAAACAAGCTCTGTCTGCTATTTTAAAGAGTTGTCTAGTATCAGAAATCTTCTCCCCACATAGGTACTTTCGGAACACGATCAAATGACCTCTTAACCTTCTCTCGGATAAATGCGTTCCAAGCTGGGAATCGGTCTTGTAGCTCTCTTCTGAACCCTCTCATTCTTTTCCTTGTGGCTCAACAGAATTAGAACCTGACAACTTGGAAATAAAGTGTTACGATGCTACTTCGCACACAACACAACCTCAGCTTTGCCCCCGGAGGGACACAACAGGAACTGGGAACTTCGGGCCCTTCCCTAACAAAAATGGCCTTTTTCTCGGTTTCTCTACAATACCACATCAAGACTCCTGCTCATCCAGTCCTTCATTGTGGCCTCTGAGCTGCATTCATAGAAGGAGTAATCGCTGCTGGTTGACATATCACGCTGTGCTGCCTTTCTGGTTCATTTCCAGTTGCATAATCACAATTAAAGAAGCTAACAATGCATTGGGGGCGTTCCTACAATTAGGTTCCTGCAGGTCAGTCAAATATTGCTCACTCCCAAAAGGGCTATACAGAAAGGTGTTGTCACCCTAAAGGGGACACAGCTGAGGATGAATTGTGTGTGGAGCTGTACTGACCACAGCCCTGTGAAATTTCCAGGTTTATGGGCTGTTTTGTTCTTGCCACCCTAATATTCTTTGCAGAGATTTGTGGGGAGGCTTAACTCAGCATTTCCTGGTTTGCTAACGTTTTGAGTCTGGGGCTTTGATGTTCCAAGTCCCATGGGGGAGCAGAGAGCCCCATTATGCAGCAAAGACCAATCGTTTTGGGGAGTAGATTCCCAAGAGTGGCATCGGCACAGCAGAGATTCAAAAGCAGGACAGAGAAGACGTTGGTGGGAACGAAGCATGGAGTCATCCTGCAAAACTAGGTGCAATGACGCAAGGGAGCTCTTCTTGTGCATGCAAGGCAGATTTTCTCAGCTGGACCTGCCCAAGAGCCCAGCCGGGATGTTTTCATTCCAGGACATGCTCATCAGCCTTCCGTTGGCAGAAGACAGCTACTGATGGCATTAGAACCACCACCTTTATTTAGTGGTTCTTTTAAATGACCCCCAGTGAAGTTGAGGCTGAGCGGCGGTGCTCTTCCAATGGGCATGGATACAGAGGAGAATAAAGCACAAGCCACCTGTCGCTTTAAAATCCTGTTTATTGGAACACACATACATCCTTTCCCCACCCCGTTTCAGGGCTTGGAATCCATGCAGTACCCATAATATGACAAAAGAAACAGGGTATTGATATAAAGGGGTCACTTACTCTTCAAATTAAAAAAATATTTAATACTATATTAGGCAAGTAATACACCAAAAGACATTGGAACTGTACAGTCTCTCTGATATTGCACTTCCAAACAGCACATTATGAGTATAGGTCATTCCAGCCATCTATAAATACCACACCAGAAACAGGGGCCACACAAGGCAAAAGTGGCACGAGGAGACAGAGATCCTACCCTACAAGGAAGAAATGGAAAAAGTCAAGAGCCTCCCGCACCAATTGCTACCTAACCTCAGAGGGGCAGGTGGTGGGAGCTCCCGGTGCACCCACGGCTGGGGCAGGTGTGGCCATTTCCTGGGCACCCAAGCAGGACAGGGGGGTGGTGAAATCATCAGGTGTTTGAACGTCTAATGTGTCACGTGCACTTCTAGAACGTACGTGGCTGGAGAGGGAGGCGTGGGGGCAGCTCCCGGCCTCCCCCTCACAGCCCATTGCAGATTGGCTTGGTGCCTCGAATCCTCAGGGTTCTCTCAGCACCAGCTCAGTTCACACACACACACACACACACACACAGCTCAGTGTACACCCGGCACGTGAAAATGCTGCATAACCCGGCCTAGTCACTAAGCTCACCTCTCCGTGAGGGGCAGCCCCCTCTCTGCACCAGCACAGACCCCTCTCACCCCACCCCCGAAGGCAGCCCCCTCTCTGCACCAGCACATATCCCCTGCCCTCCAGGCAGCACAGTGGCTTGGTGCTGAAGCCCAGTGTCTTCCCCAGCCCACGGGCTGTCCTGGCAGAAGCTCCTAACCGCGAGGCCCAGCACCACGGCTTGTGTATGATAGAGAAGGGGATTCACTCTCGTTCTCTGGGCAGAGGGCTCCTTGGCTCCCTGGTGCCTGCGGTGAGGAGATGCCGGTGCAGCTGCCCTCAGCTATATCGGCAAAACGAAACAGACACAGAAACAAAGTGGACAAAACTTGCAGACCGGCCTCAAGGCATCTCCCGCCCTCACACGGGGCCGGGCCCTGCTAATGGAAACACGGTGCGGCCGGCTGACCACGTCTGCAGCAGAGAGGTGCCCCGTACCGCTCTTGGGGGAGCCTATGTCCATGAGGCAGGTGAGGAGGGCTGCAAAGCCACAGAGGTTAGCAGGACCTAGGGGCACCTAAGAGGAGACCGGGGGGAGGGGGGGGGGTTTGTGTACAAGCAGGAGGCGGCGACAGTCCTTTTCGGTCCACGTGGCCTGTAGCGTCTGGTCTTTGGAGCGGAGGAGCAGACGTGGTCTGGATTCCGGCCTAGTCCTGGAAGGCAGCCAGCATGTAGCCGTACAGGTAGTGGGAATGTGCTGCAAGACAAAGCACATGTGAGGCCCTGTGAGCATGAGGGGACGTGACGTGGAGCTGCAGCAGCTTCCGCTTGCCTTCCTCTGGGGGCTGGAGCAGCTGGGGCTTGCCTTGGAGCAGGGCAGGGGGTTAGCAACCCCTCTGGCTTATCTATCTTAGGGACTTCGATAGTCCCTGTTGCCATAGGGTCTGAGCGTTCCTCGTAATCTTTACGGTCTTTACCCTCAAATTCTGCTGGGAGCCAGGGCAGGGCTATTGCCCCATTGCACAGATGGGGACTGAGGCCCAGAGAGGCTAAGTAACTTGCCCAAGGTCACACAGGAAATCTGTGGCAGAGCCAGGAATTGAACCTGGGTCTCTGACTAACATCCTAATCACTAGGCTGCTCTTTTTCCATTCCAGTGGGGCCCTCAGGAGGTGGAGGCAGCTCCAGGACAGAGATCAGGCCAGCTGTTTGTGCAATGCCAGAAGGTTGGGCTTATCAGGGACAGTCATCTGGGGGCAGGGACCAGATCTGCCTACGTCTCTGGACAGCCCCTAGCACAGAGGGACCCTGGTCTGTAGGCACCACTGCAGTACAGATAGTAACAACTAATAACAACCAGCTGGGAGGGCAACGGGAGTGTCCTCTAGGGGGCGCAGTGTTTCCATCAGCCAGAGATGCCCCTGCTGTACAATGCATTGATCGGCACCTGGAGCAGGATCAGGGAGAGTCCAATGTCCTGATAGGCTGTGATGCAGGAGAATGCAAGAGCCCTGTGATCCACTCCCCTTTGTGACTGACAGCACATCTCCATGAGCTCCAAGGGGAGAGCTCTGGGCCTGCCCTTGCCCCCCTGCTCAGCCCCTCCCCACTCACCAGCTCTCAGTGAAGATCACCTGGAGCAAGCCAGCAAGCGAGTGAGCAGAGGGGAGCAGAGACCTGGGAGTTAATGGGAAGGGGTGCACTCTAGACATGCAGGTTACAGTAATTGCCTCAGGGGCAGACAGGTCCCCGAGGCCAATGCAGGCCCAATGCTGGCTCAGTCGCTCTGCGCCACCCTCAATGGCCCTCTATAGCCTCACACTGAACATCTTCCTCCCCAGGCTCCATGGGCAGGCACCTGCCCTGCATGGCCTTCACGTCAGACGTGTTGGCCCCCTCTGTACTCTTCCCACTGGTGCAGGCCTGCCAGGCCCCTGTGCTCCAGTACCATGTACTGTGCCCATTCTAGCGCCTTCCGGCCAGCACTGCCAAGCACGGTCAACGAATTCACATGCAGCAGGGGAGAATCTTACTGAGGTTAAAGTGCTTTGGAGAGGGGACATGCTGATGAACAGAACTGCTCCATGGCGGATTGATGCCAGCGTTCTGTGCAAGCAGGTGAAGTGATGGGCCCCGAGTCACACAGCAAAGACATTGCCAGGAACAGAGCCCGAGAGCCCTGACTCTAAGCCCAAGCTCCAACCACTGGGACGTACCCTGTCAAATCCCCGTGAAGCCTAGGGTGGAATGTGGCCTCCTTTGCTGGGGTAAACCAGCACAGACCATTGATTGCAATGGAGCTGGTTTACATCAGCAGAGGATGCGCTGTAGAGGATTATGAAACATCTTTCCTGCAATGACATTGGCGTGTCTCTGTAAGCATTGTGGGGCTCTATCTGCGGCTGTCTCTATGTCCATCCACAGCAGATCAGAAGAGGATCCTTAGTTAGAATTAAATGTTCAGAAAGCAGCATCCCATTAAAACTGACTGCAGAGGAACTGGCCCTCCTCTTAGCCAGTTCCCTCCCCACTTGTCTCTTTATTCCCTGTTGCACACTGTCTGAACACTAGACTGGGACAAGGTGGGTGAGGGAATATTTTCTCTTGGACCAACTTCTGTGGGTAGAAGGGACACGCTTCACTGAGCTCTTCTTCAGGTCTGGAGTTAGCTAGGCAGGAGTGTCGAAGGGAGGCCAAGTCAGGACACTAACCTGACACATGCAAACTCACTAATGAGCAGGAGACAGCCCTTGGTGATGCTGTGACAGTTTGTACTCTTACGTTCACCCTTTTTCAAAGTCTATGATAAATTTTGTACAAAGTATGCCTTATGAGGCATCATTTGAAAACTCATAATCTGCTGAACATTATTGTCCCAGCAAAATATATGCAGCAACACTGTATGTAAAGTTATAAAACTCTACTGTATAAGGCATGTGCTAAATCTGGGGAAATAGCCTCAGACCAGTTCCCCAGAGACAAAAGGATAGCTCACACCTCTGCCAGGTGCCAACATAATCAAATGGACTATTACCTGGTTAAATGGCCACTCCTTGGCAGGAAAAAGGGTGCGAGCGAAAAATTTACAAAAATTGGCAAAGGAACAGACTTGTTGTTGTCTGATCCCCAGCTGGAGAGGATTCTCAGAGCGGAGGGAAAGATATAAAAATGAGGAACAGAGGCCCCAAATCACCTCTTTCCCCTCATCTCTACTCATGGCATCAACATTTGAAAGACAAAGGACACATCACTGAATGGGGGGAGACGTCCTGGCTGAAAGATCCAGCCAAACTGGTGTAAGCAAATGGTGAGAAAAACCTTTTGCTTTGAATTCACTTAGCTCGTTAAGGTAAGTATTAGTTTGTGGTTTGCCTTTTATTTCTTTGTAACCAATTCTGACTAATATGCCTCATTACTTGTAATCACTTAAAATCCATCTTTCTGTACTTAATTAGCTTGTTTTATTGTTTTCTCTAAACCAGCGTGTGTTTGGATTGAAGTGTTTGGGAACCTCCATTTGAGACGAAAGGATTTGTGCATCTCATTTTCTATTAATGAAATGATGGCCTTTCTATGAGCGTGTATTGTCCAGAAGGAAAGAGCCGGGCAGGACAAGACACACATTTCTGGGGACAAGTCTGGGACTAAGAACTTGCTGGTGTCACTCTGGAATATAATTCAGGAGTGGCTGGAAGCCCTCACATAATTCAGCTGGGAGGGATTTTTCATGCTGGAGGCTATGTGAGAGCAGGCCAGCAGTGGTTCTCTCAGCGAAGCCGTGTAAAAGGCACCCCAGGTTGGAGAGTTAAGGGGACACAGCTGCCCAACAGCCCAGATTGTACCCTGGGGAAGGTCACAGTGATGCTCTCCAAAAGGCGCTAGCAACAGAAGCAACAGCTGAAGACGAGCTCCGTGTCGCTCAAAAGCTTGTCCCTTCCACCAACAGAAGTTGGTCCAATAAAAGATATTTCCTCACCCACCTTGTCTTTGCTCTTATCCTCTGTGAACACCAGACTATGAGCTCTCTGGGCCAGGGGCTGCCTTTGCAGCATTTGTATCTACAGGGCCTAGTGCACCAAGGGATCCCCAACCAGGGTCTTTAAGCCCTGCAATAACAATGAGAAGCTGTTTACTTCTGAAGCTCCAAAGGAAAGTCGTGGGGAAATCAGGAAAACCTGCTAATGACCTCATCCCCTCTGGAACCTCACTAGACGAGCTGGCTTGGAGCTCCTTCCCAGGGAGAGAGGCGGAGAGGAGGACAGAGGCATAACTGTGCCAGCAAGAGGAATCCAGCAGCAGAGGGCTGCACTGGGTCTTTCCTTGGGCTCAACGAGTAGACCCTCTGCCAGCTCTTCGGAGTATTGCCATTTCAGCTACTGTACCTTGATCTTTCTTAAACTTACCCACAGTCTGGGCTGATTCCCATTAGAGAATGACCCTCAGCAGGAATACGTTCGAACTGTGGAGGTCTCCAATCTTTGCGGCCCAGATGCACCAACTGCAAGCCGGTCAGAGTAAAACACAAAGCATGCGATTAGGGACCTCAGGGTGCCCTGGCCTAGCTCAGAATTAACCCTCAGCTGCCCACGGGCCTGGCTCCAGCTGGGCTGTTATTCGGAAGGGACAGGAGTTAGTTGTGTGCACTTGGAAGACCTGCATTATTTCAGTTAATAAGCCTTAATGAGTGGCTGGTGCTGTACAGCAGGGTGCGTGCATTGCTGTCACACAACGAGAGTGAGAGTTACCCGGCGATGTCTCAGGGAGGCCAGAAGCAGGCTCATTTGGTGTAACCCATACTTGGAGGGGGGGAAGGAGTACGCTACACCAGCTCAGATTCCCTTTAGCCTTCCCTAGACTTGTTTAGGCTCTTCTCTGAATCTGACCCAGGATGTTTGAACTATTCCACTTCTTGGGACATCATCTAGTTTTCTCCTTTGTGAAGCCTGCCCCTGCAGAATGCTTCTCTTGGGCTTTATTCCCCCTGCAGTGTGCATTCCTGTGTCACCAACTCTCACGATCTTATCCTGAATATCCCACTACTCGGTGGTTTTCTGGAAGCCCCAGCTCTTGGAGTCCCGTGATTACGTAAGAGTCTCCGCGACTCCTAAGTAAGTTTCTAGCCCACATGGTTGAAGAGAAATGCTTGGATGCATAAGCGCTGACTCTGTGGATGCTCCGGGGCTGGAGCACCTATTGGGAAAAAAATGGTGGGTGCTGCCTCCTATCAACACCTCTCCCTCCCTGCAGCGCCTCCTGCCCCCTGGCACGCCCTGCCAATCAGCGCCTCCCACCCACCACGAACAGCTGTTTCGCGGCGTCAGGAGGTGCTGGGGGGAGGAGCGAGGGCATAGCGTGCTCAGGGGAGGGGGCGGCACTGCATGTGGAAGATGCGGGGGTGGAGTGGGAAGAGGCGGGGAGGGGGTGGAAAGAAGCAGGGCGGGGGTGGGGCATCAGAGGAAGCGGTGGAGTGGGGGCGGGGGCGGGTGGGGAGCACCCCCCGCTCCAGCAGATTACAAACTCGGTGCCTATGCTTGGACGTGTGTGCTGAGCGCAGCCCAAAGGCTCAGAAACCAGAAGTCAAAGACAATGAGCCCAACTGACTTTTTTTTTTTTTAATTTCAACCTTGTGACTTTTTAGGCTAATCTCCTGCTTTTGGGGGGGCCTGCCTCACTATTTTGGAATGGCTGGGAATGCCAGGGAGGTGGGGCTCAGTGTACTTCCAGGCTTCAGTCTCAGGACACGACGGCAGCTCGAGCAAACACACCTGAGCTAGCTTTGATCGAGCGCTGCAGCATGGGCCAGCCCCGTGAGGCACTACCCAGGCTCCAGCCAGGCTGGGACAGTCCCCACTGAAGTGCGCCCTACTATGGCTTTGCTGCTTTTGGTCCTGGAGCTAGCTAGGTCAGTGCTAGCGCAGGTAGGTCCACTGGAGCTGCAGTGGTACCCTATGATAGCAGTCTAGCCATCCCCAAAGAGTAACCAGTGGAGAATGGATCATTGCTCGCCGGCTCTAAGCTTCCGGCTGACCTCAGCTTCACAATCCCGAGGGAGAGAACGGAGTTAGGATGGGCTCGGGTGCCACCTCTCCCAGTTCTGTCACCAGAAATATATGGGCTGGATGCTGGAATCCCTGGGAGAAGCTCTCTGGCCTGTGTGATGCGGGAGGTCAGAGTGGATGATCAGTAGGGTCCTTTCTGACCTTCCTGTCTATGAATTGATGAAACGCTGCTGATGTAGGCTTGGAAACTGCTCCTGCCCTACGGCAAATGGCCCTGGATGCCATCCGGGACCTGAGCAGCAGCAGCAGGAACGTCGACGCTGAACCGAAAAGTAGTACATCATAACAACGTGGCATGAACAGAAAATGAGCTGCGGAGAGGTACCGCACTGTCCCCCTCTGTCCCCCTCGGACAGCAGCTGGGCTAAAGGATGCATCAGAGCTTTGATCGTAGCTCAGATACTTTGCTCTGTGGCTCGGCCAGGCTTCCTGAGGATGCTGTCTGGCCCTGGTGACTTATGTTTTGATATTATGGTGACAGACCTGTGATAGACAGACAGCTAGGGAGCTTGGTGTTTCATCTCCTTGTTGCCCTTTCATTAAGAGGCTCAGGGAAGAGACTGCACGGCCCCCCATTGACTGCTTAGGAGGTGTCCCCCTCAGAACCCCCCATGGTGGGTGCAGATGTGCAATCTGCTATCTCCTCATCCTCCTTGACTGCCCCCTTTCGCCCCCGTATGTGGCCCCAGGGCCTCCTACTTCTCATGCATCTGAAGGATTTATTCTCTCTGTATCTCAGGCTAGTCTCCAAGTTTAGCCCAACTATCGCTAGCTCCCCTCTCAAGTCCTCCTTTCAGACTCCCTTGGGCTGGATTGCCCTGTTGTGGAGGACAGCTTTCACCCGGGAGAATCACTGGGGCAATGACTTCTGGCTTATACTGGGTTTCTCTCTTGCCGGTCTTCAGCATGGGACCCTCTGTGCACCTCGTAAGGGTTGCGGAGATACTGCTGTGCTGGTGGATTCTAATGCCCTCACTTCCGCTCCAGCCAGCTGCAATCAGCTTCCGTCTTTGCCATCTAAGATTCTGCTCCCCCCTCCACCTCCCAGGACAAAGGAACTAAGGGGAACAGTCGGATCTCAGGGCTTCCGCTACAGGCATTCAAAAATTAGGAGACTAAAGGGAACTTGTCCTGCTTTGTCTGCTTATAAGGGCATCAGACGCACTCGGGCCAGAGTGAGGAGAGACTGCAGGACAGGACCGTGGGAGGCAAGGCAAATGTTCCCAGCAGGTAGATTTAGAAAAAATATTTAATAACTCATCCCTAGCTGTGACACCGTCCCTTCCTCTCCCAGGGATCATGGGGGGCTAGGCACTGTGCCAGCACCGCACACAGCACACACATGCTAGCTGCTTGCCCAGGACAGCAGATGCCGGTCTGAGAGGTGTCTGCTCTGCAAAGAAGCCCCTGGGAAGTTGGAGGGCCCATGTCCTACCTTCTGGTGGCATTTTCTTCAGCGGGGCCGAGGGGGGCGGCAAGGGCACCAAGGCGGTCGCTCGGAATCCGGCGGGGAGCGTCTCGGCCGAGCCGCTGAGCATGTCGATGCTGTGAACGTCTCGAGGGCGAAAGCGCTTTCTCCAGGACGGGGTTCGCCGGAAGGCCTTGTCCTCGCCCTGCAAGGGAATGGCTGGTTACGCCTTTCACAGCCAGACGCGCAGCACCATGCACAGCGGGCTCTGACACCAGTTGGGGTGGAGTGTGTATGTGAGTGTGAGTGGGGGGCGCAGACACATGCCGGCGGCACAGTGTGTGGTGGGGGGTGGGGAAATCAGACACTGCCTGCGGCACAGAATGTATGGGGGGAAGGGAAGACATGCCTGCTGCACGGTGCGGGGGGGAGGGATGGGGGGACGACGACAGGGAGGGCTCAGCCATGCAGCTCAGGTACCGATGACGCCATTCCGTCAGTAGCACCCGCTTCCGCCGCATCCTCCATTCACAGCCCCCTGGGAGGTTCTCCGGCTGGCTGGCCCTTCCCTGTCAGTAGCCCACGCTTAACGGCCCCCACGTGGGGCAGCTGAACTACCATCCCTATGGGCTCAGCCATGCGTTACACTAACAAAAGGGCCACAAACAGCCACGTGGCGGCGTGTGACACCAACCCGGCCCAGCCATGACTCCCAGACAACAAAGGGCTCGTCTACAAGGAAAATTATCCCAGATGAATTAAACGTGTGAATTTAAACATGATCAAGCCTGTGTGGACACTCCCATGCAGAATAAAAGTGGCTTGTCTATACAAACAGGGACACTCAGGAAAGTGAATCCTAATTAACTTTTAAAAGTGCATTCGTTAACAGCATTAAACGTCTGTGTGGACATTCTCATTCCTAATTAAAGTGGCCTTGGAACTGAATTAAACGAAAGAGAATTAAGGTCACTTTAATTCTGAATGAGAGCATCCACGTAGGGGTTAATGTGATTTAACTAATCCACTTTAAAAATTAATTTTCCATTTAGACAAGCCCTTAATTCAGTTTAACATAAGAACATAAGAACGACCATACTGGGTCAGACCAAAGGCCCATCCAGCCCAGTATCCTGTCTACCAAGAGTGGCCAATGCCAGGTGCCCCAGAGGGAGTGAACCTAACAGGTAATCATCAAGTGATCTCTCTCCTGCCATCCATCTCCACCCTCTGACAAACAGAGGCTAGGGACACCATTCCTTACCCATCCTGGCTAATAGCCATTAATGGACTTAACCTTCATGAATTTATCTAGTTCTCTTTTAAACCCTGTTATAGTCCTAGCCTTCACAACCTCCTCAGGCAAGGAGTTCCACAGGTTGACTGTGCGCTGTGTGAAGAAGAACTTCCTTTTGTTTGTTTTAAACCTGCTGCCCATTAATTTCATTTGGTGGCCCCTAGTTCTTATATTATGGGAATAAGTAAATAACTTTTCCTTATTCACTTTCTCCACACCACTCATGATTTTATATACCTCTATCATAGCCCCTCTTAGTCTCCTCTTTTCCAAGCTGAAAAGTCCTAGCCTCTTTAATCTCTCCTCATATGGGACCCGTTCCAAACCCCTAATCATTTTAGTTGCCCTTCTCTGAACCTTTTCTAATGCCAGTGTATCTTTTTTGAGATGAGGAGACCACATCTGTACGCAGTATTCAAGATGTGGGCTTACCATGGATTTATATAAGGGCAATAAGATATTCTCCGTTTTATTCTCAATCCCTTTTTAAATGATTCCTAACATCCTGTTTGCTTTTTTGACTGCCGCTGCAAACTGCGTGGATGTCTTCAGAGAACTATCCACGATGACTCCAAGATCTCTTTCCTGATTAGTTGTAGCTAAATTAGCCCCCATCATATTGTATGTATAGTTGGGGTTATTTTTTCCAATGTGCATTACTTTACATTTATCCACATTAAATTTCATTTGCCATTTGGTTGCCCAATCACTTAGTTTTGTGAGATCTTTTTGAAGTTCTTCACAGTCTGCTTTGGTCTTAACTATCTTGAGCAGTTTAGTATCGTCTGCAAATTTTGCCAGCTCACTGTTTACCCCTTTCTCCAGATCAGTTATGAATAAATTCAATAGGATTGGCCTAGGACTGACCCTTGGAGAACACTACTAGTTACCCCTTTCCATTCTGAAAATTCACCATTTATTCCTACCCTTTGTTCCCTGTCTTTTAACCAGTTCTCAATCCATGAAAGGATCTTCCCTCTTATCCCATGACAGCTTAATTTACGTAAGAGCCTTTGGTGAGGGACCTTGTCAAAGGCTTTCTGGAAATCTAAGTACACTATGTCCACTGGATCCCTCTTGATCACATGTTTGTTGACCCCTTCAAAGAACTCTAATAGATTAGTAAGACATGATTTCCCTTTACAGAAACCATGTCGACTTTTGCCCAACAATTTATGTTCTTCTATGTGTCTCACAATTTTATTCTTTACTATTGTTTCAACTAATTTGCCCGGTACTGACGTTAGACTTACCGGTCTGTAATTGCCAGGGTCACCTCTAGAGCCCTTTTTAAATATTTTAAATACTTTTAAAATACATTAGCTATCTTCCAGTTATTGGGTACAGAAGCTGATTTAAATGACAGGTTACAAACCCTAGTTAATAGTTCCGCAATTTCACATTTGAGTTCTTTCAGAACTCTTGGGTGAATGCCATCTGGTCCTGGTGACTTGTTACTGTTAAGTTTATCAATTAATTCCAAAACCTCCTCTAATGATACTTCAATCTGCGACAATTCCTCAGATTTGTCACCTACAAAGGACAGCTCAGGTTTGAAAATCTCCCTAACATCCTCAGCCGTGAAGACTGAAGCAAAGAATTAATTTAGTTTCTCCGCAATGACTTTATCATCTTTAAGTACTCCTTTTGTATCTCCATCGTCCAGGGGCCCCACTGGTTGTTTAGCAGGCTTCCTGCTTCTGATGTACTTAAAAAACATTTTGTTATTACCTTTTGAGTTTTGGCTAGCTGTTCTTCAAACTCCTTTTTGGCTTTTCTTATTACATGTTTACACTTAATTTGGCAGTGTTTATGCTCCTTTCTATTTACCTCACTAGGATTTGACTTTAATTTAATGTACTTCCATAGTGGAGTAATTATCCTGGAATAAAATCCCTTTTATTCCAAAACAGAGCATCCACATGTGGCGCTATTCCAGAATACCTCTTCTAGCCAATTTCCTCATGTAGACATGCCCTAACTCTAGAGCTCAGGAGGGTTTGACTTTCTCAGGCAGCTACCGCCATGGACAAGAGAGACACAACTGAACCAGGTCTGGAAGTCAGGGGTTTATCTCCCAGTGATCATTCCCCCACATCCCCTCCCACGTATCCCCTTCCATCAGGGAGTACAGATGTGCTTGTACAATGATGGGGTGTCACAGAATTCATACACTCCCACGCGGCACTGGGCACAAAGAACGTGCAGGGACAAAGGTCTATGCAGCTGGCATCCATGCCAACAAGGCCTTTTCTGTCTAAAGAACCTACCCAGATGCGAGGGCTTCTTTTCTCTCAGGTCTCATTGCCCTAGGCGGTTTGTTCATCCTGCACTGGGATTGCCACTAAGAGTTAATTAGCTTGAAATAGCTCAGATGTAGGCCTGGTCAAAAATTTGATGTCACAATCGTTTTTTGATGAAAAACTGGGTGGTTGGTTTTTTTGCAACAAGTGTCTGCTCTCCGTGGAAACATTTGATTTTTAATTGAAAAACTCAAGCCCCAAAATTGAAACAATTCCTCTGAAAACGGAAATATTTTTATTTGGATCTGGTGCCACAATGCCTCATGGGAATTGTAGTTGAGTTGCCTCATGTCTCCATTCTGCTCTATGGGCCAGGCTCCCTGGCAAACTACGTCTCCCGTGATGCATCACAGCAGGGGCTCCCATGACACACCACTTCTTGCTATGGGAAGACTGTGGTGCACCATGAGAGATGTAGTAGAAGCCAAGCCTTTACAGGAGAATGGACGCACGCATGAGGCACCCAAGCGACAACTCCCATGGGGCACTGCAGCATTTCCAAATCCAAATATTTTGGTATTCAGATTTTCCCCCCAAAAATGAAATTTTCCACAGGGGGGGAAAAAGTAATTTTCTGGCTGGCTCTAATTTAATTATCCTAACCACCTGTTGACTTGTTTATGTCACGTTGGTCCCTTCCACGCTTTTGATTCACTCTCCCATCGGCGGTTGCTGGTGCACTTGTCCAAAGCAGAGCAATGACTTCATACTGTAGCTACTCTGTAAAGAGACTGGAGTTGGCAGTGAGGGACCTGCGTTTATCATCCGTTTATGTATAAAGGACTCTGGGATATGGATGCAAAGGGCTCTGGGAAATGGGATGGCATGAGGAAAAAGTAGGTGGTTTTAGGATGCTGTGTGGGGAAAGCTGAGGAACCCTGTTCTAGAGGGACTGCTCAGGCCCCTGACATCACGGAAACTGTCCGAGGGCTTCCTGGCATATCGGTAAGGCCTGTCCTCCCCAGCTTAATGAGGTAGAACGTGGGATTTGACTGTCTAAAATCAGACCCACCTCTGGTCTGTCAGCGCAGTGGAGGCCCAAAACCCAGACAGGCCCATGCCCATTTCTAGGGCAGGGCTGACCAGGCAAGTTCCCTGAATGGACCAAGTCCCCTGAGTGTGGGCTCCCATCCTGGCCTGCATTCCTTGGTGCTAACTGTAATCTCGGGATTCAGGAACGAAGCGTGCCAGGCCTAAGCTTGTGCCTTTTCCTGAGCACATGAAACAGAGGCGCCTCTGCGGGTGGCGAGCTGCTGGAGAGAGGCTTGTTCCAACTCTCAGCGTGCCTGGGCGCTGGTTGGAATGGCGGCTGTTCGTTTATAACAGAGTGGGCTTTTCATATTTGTATTTTAAGTTACACCCTGGTCACCTCGCAGCTGACGTTCAAAAGCACAAATTGCATTTAGGCACCTAACTCCCCTTGACTTTGAGAGTTAAGCACCCAGCTGCGCCTCCAGAAATCTTCCTGGAGTGGAGGGATGGCTGCTTTTTTTATTCTGTATCCATCTCCGTAAATACATAGAATATCTCCCATTGTCCCTGGGCTGCTGCTAATCCTGGTCACCTTGGAAGTCGTCTGTCAAACAGGTGCAGTGCAAAATGCTGTGACTTACTTAGATTGTCAGCTCTGTGGGGCAGGGATTGTCTTTTTGTTGGGTGTCTGTACAGCACCTAGCACAATGGGGTCCTGGTCCATGGCTGGGGCTCCTAGGTGCTACCACAACACAAATAATCAATGATAATCATCATCACTGAGGATGCCTGGGGTGGAGGTGCTGGGGCTACTACAAAACTGCTGTGGCTATCGTATCTCAAGTCTGCAACCTAGTCCGTGCTGTGCCGTATCCTTCCTGCCGCGGCCATGGCATAGCTCACTTTTTGTGGAGGAAGACTTCCAACTGACCCATCCCTAGCAGGATACCCCATATAGTCCAGTTGTTTCTTGGGAACAAGCAGGCACTTTGTATAATTTACTAGGAATCTTGTAACTCCACCACCCTGCTGGTGGGAAGGACAGACCCCCCCCTAGATCCCTTCCAAAGCCAGTGGGGATGTATATTGTTCTTATGGGGGAATATGCCCAATTCACATAAGTGCACTGCTGCATGTGTTTGCTACAAGGAGATGGTGCCAATGCTTGTGCAAAGGGCAGCACTTTGCCATGGCCGGGCTGCTCCTTCAGTAAGAATCTGAGAAACATCTGGCAATTGGTGTGCACCAAGAGATAGGCATTTTCAGGCTGTTCCGTAGGGGGCGGGGGTCACCTCTTTGAGGAGACTGTCTCATGGCCACCTCCCTCCCATTTGCAATTGCCTGTTCCCATCCCTGCTGCCATTCGGGATTCCGTAACATCTCTGTAGCAAATGCTGGCTCGACAAGCCGTGCTGGCAAAGAACGGCCGTGCTTTCAATTGTCTTTACTGCAATGCAGGACACACACCCTTACGGAAGCAGCGAGACGCAAGGATGAGCCAACCCCACAGGACCAGCCAGCTCTTGCAGACTGCAAGAGACCGCCTCAAACAGACTCCGCATCCAGCTATGTCCTAGTCTGCCCTGAGGTAGCCGATATGCTGATCAGACCAGTCCATACTGGATGTCTCCTGGTTGCACCTGAGCCACTGCTTGAAAGCTGCTCTGTTGCTTTTTCATCCCTGATTAAAGCAGAGGAGGCTGAGGCCAGAATTTTCAAGACAGTCTCTCTCCCACTGAGGCACCTAAATAAGCAGTCAGATTTTCAGAAGGGCTCAGCAAGGGGCAGGGGGGGGGGGCAAGTTGGGAGCTGAGATCTTTGGAAAATCTGGCCCTCAGTGCCGAGAACAGAAAGAGAAAGTGCAACAGAAACCCAGGGGCTGCATACCTGTGATAACAACAGTGACCCGCCTGCCTCTCCCAAATGTTATAAGCAGTAATTAACATCCTGAAAATCTAAAGCATTGGCGGATGTGCGAAGCATTATTATGCATCATCCTAACCTACCGATGGATCGAAAGGAACAGAGTGCAGGTAGTAAGTGGCTGACAGACTTTGTGGGATTTAGTCATGTGCCACCAGGCTTGATGGCTCACAGTTCTGAACTCGGAAGGTGCCCCACCCCGTCACCAGCCTACGGTCCCATCCCAAGCACGGAGAATTCAGGCAGCACTGGTAGTGCATTGACTAGCTGTGCCTGCATACAACTCTCAGCACTGCCTGTAGAGCGGCTGGTGCTGCATGACGCTGGGCACAGGATGGAAACAAAATCCCCAGCACTGTGTCACTGACATCCAAATAGTTCTTTGTCCCCTCCCCCCTGCAGTAGAAATGTGTGTCGGTTTTTATCTTGTGTGTTAGAGAGATCTTCAGAGCGACTGTCGCTCCCCCAAGACGTCACCACATCTGCAGCATTTAAAGAGACCCTGCACATTCTTTTAACACAGGTTTGTATTTATTGATAGAATCATACACTGATCACGGTACATGAACCAGCTGGGACAGTGACTCACAATACGTACAAAGTTACACGTCAGGGAGCGAACGGGCAGACTCAGCATGGAAACCTCTTCAAATTACAGAGCATCAAAAACACACTTACAGCTGAGCTGGCCCGAGCCCCTTGTTAGCCAGCTTCTGCAGCCCCCTGGCTCTTACCAGCCTTAGATGGGAAGTAAAAGATAACCCTAAAGCTAATTCTGCTCTAAAATCAGAGGAGAGCCAGCGGAGTCACTAGGAGCTGCCCCGTACCTCTTGGGATTTGGCCCACAGAAAATGAAGGTAGAAAAGACCCATTAGATTCCATCAAGTCTATTCCCGAATGCAGGACTGTCCCCAACAGCACATGCTGCAGGGCTTCGGCTAGTACAGGCTTAAATTATTCAAGTGCTACTGCTCCCCCCCCCTTCCCTAGAGGGCTGACACCACAACCCGGACACTTGCTAGTTGGTGAGCCTGTTCCCTTTAACAAAGAGAAGAGCCAAGATGTGGCTGGCACGGACGCCTGCGGCTACAGAAATAATGCCAGAGTCTTGGTACCTTAGAAAACAGGCGGGTTTTCCTATTGCAGAAACGGATCCTCCCCCCTGCTTGTGAGCAGCCATCAATGGCCAGGGCTCAGTCTATCCATTTCCTCGACCAGCACCCTCCCCCAGAGTGTAACCAAGGTAGTTTAGGCTGTGCAGGGGTTTGAGCATTGCTGTCCTCTCCCATAGGGGGTGACAAAATCAATTCTTACAAGGCCAGCCTAGCTGTCGTATCCCCTCCAACCCTCTGCCGCGTTGTCTATTTCTCATCCTACAGAAGGGACCCACATCTTTTCAAATCCCCAGCACGCCTCAGTCACAAGATAGTACTTTGTACTCACATCGTCCAGCCTTCTGTCCGTGCCCAAGGCAAGCAGATTGTTGAATTCTCTCTCCATCACCTGCCGTGCCTGAAAATAACATCAAACGAGTAACAGTAACATCCTGTCCCTGGGGAATGACTGACACTAACACAGGATCGCCATGCGCTTGGACAGATCGAAGTGTCCAACTACCATTGCAAGGAGGAAAGGACAGGTCCCTCCAAAAGCTGCTGGGCTGCCAGGTGACACACAGAGCTGAAGCTGGCTGGCTGGATCTTGCTATTCTAAAACAGATCCTTGACACGGTGCGAACAATATCAAACCCTCCAGTATCAATGGAAAAAGCAGACTCCAGTCAGGAGGAACCATTGCATTTCAAGGCAGAGTCGTTTGGACGACTCTTCGTGTTCTGTGAAACCACAAGGAGTACACACCAGCACCTCGATACCAAGGTGATGGATACCTTAGAAATACTTAAGCAGATGAGAGAATGGAGACAGATAGACAGACCGATAATATGCAATAGTCTCCTGGCAGGCCCATGGTGGAAATGTTCTCCTTACCTGGGTATTCTGAGTGGGTATTTGTAGTACAAGTGCCAGACTATTATGGTCAAAATTTTCATCCAAAGCTAGGAGTGCTCCATGGACTCCACTCTCGATGAGGTTATTTGCATACTCCCTAAGCCCAATGGACTGGATCCAGTGAATGACCTGATCATTGGTCCACACCAGAACATCTGGAAGACAGCAGGGTCAGACATTCAGTACACACCAATCCTTGAGTTAGATCAATTTTCAGGCATCTCTTGATCCCTGCTGAACCTTGAGCACTGCCTGTCCCTGTGGCAGGGTGACAATATGACAGAACACAGTGTGTTGCCTGTATAATAGCTCAGTGGTTTGAGCATTGGCCTGCTTAAACCCAGGGTTGTGAGTTCAATCCTTGAGGGGGCCATTTAGGGAACTGGGGTAAAAAAATCTGTCTGGGGATTGGTCCTGCTTTGAGCAGGGGGTTGGACTAGATGACCTCCTTAGGTCCCTTCCAACCCGGATAGTCTATGATCGCACTCTATGATTTCCTCACAGCTTATTGGAATAGCCACATTGCTAGGAGCTACAGAGGGAGCTGATCACCTGTCTTCTCGGACGAAATGAAGGGGTTTGGCTAGGCCTGGCCCTGGGGCCACTATCCCTCCTGCCCTTTGACCACCAGCAGCAGTAAATGCTCAGTTGCTGTGATCGTATTCTCACTGACGTTTACAAAAAAACCCAAACCAGGAAGGAAATTGAGGAATGGATTACTCCTGGCACCTTTACTGCTGTTATCACGATAAGGGCGGATATAGAAAGAGAGAACCTAAGCAATAGACACTTATACTAGGAGGGTGCACACCCTGTAGGTTCTGCCAGCCAATCCTATTGCATGCACCACAGGCTCCTTGCATCCCTCCATCTCCCTGCACAAGAGCCTAGCCCCTGGAGGAGCTGCCCTGACACCGTCTCTCTGCATCTTGCCCATTTAATTACCCCTCTCTACGCCCCATCCACCTCTGCTAGAGACACGATCAGCATGTTGTGTGTCTCTTTGGATCTCGCATCACGAGGCAACCCTCTGACATTGCGAAGCGTTGGAATGGGTTACCTAGGGAGGTGGTGGAATCTCCATCCTTAGAGGTTTTTAAGGCCTGTCTTGACAAAGCCCTGGCTGGGATGATTTAGTTGGGGTTGGTCCTGCTTTGAGCAGGGGGTTGGACTAGATGACCTCCTGAGATCTCTTCCAACTCTAATCTTTTATGATTCTCTGCACATGGTGTACTGTGACCTCTCTGTACAATTCCAGGCCCCTGTCTTTAGCAGTGAAAGCAGATAGGTGCAGATGCTTGGGGAGGAGTTGGAAACCCCTTCAGCTTAGAAACAATGCTACTCAGAGAGCCAAGTTCTCTGGCTGAAATCCTGGCAACCTCCCCACCCCAATCCCGAATTCAACAGGGCCAGGACTTCACCCTTTTTTGTTTGTTTAAATGGTTTATTTACCTTGCCAAGCAAAGATAGCTATCTATAAGCCTGGGTAGATCTGCTGATGCAAGGAGGAATATTGGTGCATTTTGTATTGCCTACTTGAGATCTCTGTGGTGATCACAATAGTTTAATTTTCCCAGTTCCGTTCAAGAGAGTTGAAAATACCGACCCACTTGACACAGAAACCTCCAATTCCCTGTGGAAACTGAATTCCCGGTGGGGGCAGGCATTCTTTAAGTCAAATACAGTCATCAAGTGGGCTCTCCAGTTAAGTTCAACCAATTCTTCATTCGAGTCCAACTGCAATAGAGCTGCTAGTGGGGGCTCTTTATATCCTCAGGGCTCCTCTGCTCTTGCCATTCATCTCCCACCTGCCGTCAGAATTCCTTGTTTGTTTAAATGGATATGATCTGACCAACAGGATCAGGACTTCAAAGGGGACCGAGAAGGAACCGGTAAAAATGGCTCTGCTTCCAAGCAAGTATTCTGAAGAGAGCAGAACTTATTAATAAGTCACAATTTGCCTACAGCTACTCCATGGATATGTGAGAAGCCAATTTCCTCTATATTTAGAGGGGGGAATGGCTAGTGACTGTATGATATCGGTTGGGAAGTGTTGCCTTTTGGATTAAAAAACAAAGGAAGGGAAATAGAAGAAGGTGGGGTCGCTTCGGCTGTCATTTTCCCTGAGACACAAGCCGCTCTTTTAAATTGTTACTGACCTTTGATTTCGTGCTGGCTTTCCTCTCGCCGCCTCTGAAGCTCCTTGCGGTCATAATTTAACCTCTTCAGGCACATGATGCCATACTGGAGGCTGGTGCTGGGAAAACACAACACATGCTCAATGCTCGGGACAGGATACACTAAGACAAGAGATGGAGGTGTTTGCTTCTCAGCGAGGTTCACAACTCAGCGGGGGGATGCTCCGAGAAAAGGTTGAACCTTATTATCGAAACTCCCTAAAGAGAAACTCTCAAGCCAAAACCAGCATAGTGGAGAAGGTCAAAGACATTAGCACTGAGAGAAACCCTTCCAGCCAGCTCACCTGCCAGAGTCCTTGTACTCTACAGGGCCAGCTCTAGCGCCCAGATCATCAAAGGTATGAAGGCAGCTAACAGCCATTGATTTTAATGGTAGTTAGGAATCTAAATACTTTGGATCTGGGCCTAGGGGTTTGCTGTCCCTAGGCTGGGATGTGTCTGTCCCATTCAGTCCTGTATTCATATGCATTATCAGCTGTACTGGGGCATTCAGCCTCCACCTGTTCTGCCTGCATGGGAGGACATGGATCCAAACTCACCAACCCAAGCCCTTTGACAGGTCAGAACGCTCTTGCCCGGGAATTCTGTAGCCTCGGGCTTCCTGGTTGCTAGCTGGAGCAGGGGTTCCTGAAGTGCCGGGGAGTCCCGATGCTCAGCTTCGCTCACTGGCAAGGATCGAGAGATGTCGTACTGTCCTTGCTGAGGAGGTTGCGGTGGGACTTTCTGAAGAGTCACCATGCACCCAACTCCCATTCCTGGGAACAGGATATGCAACCCAGCTCTCAGCCAGCGCACCACAGAGCTGCACCCCAGGGGGCCGTCCGGGGGAACGCAGCCCCAGAGAGCAAGAATTCCTCCTGCAGTGCCTCAGTGTGTCGGGGAGCACGCCCACTAGGACACGCCGTCAGGGGCTGCAGCACACGGTCCTCACCCCACGTGCCATAACAGGCTGGCATTAGGGAGGGGAGGTCATGGCCTTGCCACTTCCTCGTCCCCAGCGGTACACAAAGGGAGCCAGGCCTGCACTGTGACAGCCTCCACGTGGGGGGGGGGAATGCTCCCTGCACACCGTGTCCCCAACCACACACTTTGGTTAAGCTTCTGCCAGGACAGCCCGGCTGCAGTTCCCCAGCGAAGTCTTCGTGACCCATATGCAGCCTCTTACATCCAGGTGCAAGGCCCTGGAGCTCTTCTCCAGCTCCCTGGGGACAGGCTCTGCCCACGGTAGTGACCCCCTAGTGACGTGCCTGGGGAGGGCAGAGGGAGGAACGCCACAGGAAGGTCTGGCAGCTGCAGATCCACGCAGTGGAGTGCAGCTCGCAAAGCAAAGCAGGGAGCGCCGCACAGACGAGGGAACAGATCTGGGAAGCCATTCCAGGCTGGGAGTCCCCCTGCTTCCCTCAGCAAAATCACTGACCTCCCGGGCTGAAGGAACAGCTGCAGCGGGACGCAGTCCCCCCCCTTGTGCTGAACAGATGCTTCATTTCAGCGGCGTCCTTGTAAAGGAAAGCGGCTGCATTCTTCGCGATGTGCTGGCCGTCACACACTGTCTGACTCTGTGAGGCAGGGAGGGAGGCTGGAACGGGGCAGGAGACTCAGGTGTGATCGGATAGGAGTCGGAAGTTCACCTCCCAGGAGCTAGGATTTTCTGCAGCTCCAAACAGGAGGAGGGACGTGCATTGGCTGGTGAAATACAGAGCAGCTGCAGGTAGTCTATACACGGGTGCACTGCATTGGGATCGGAGTGGTCCAAACCCCAGGTCTGAAAGGCTCCCTGCCTCATTGAGACCTCAACAAAGGCTCCGACGAGAGGGAGGGAGGGGTCGTGTGGATGCAAAGCCGAAAGATCCAGGAATCTCTTCTCTGCCTGGAGAAACCCACCTGCAGGCTCCCGCCCAAAGAGGCAGTAGCAATCTCCGGGGGGACGCCAAGGAGCACAAACCCAACAGAAATATGGAGACGGCCCTCTGGGAACTGGCCGGGTTCCAAAATCGAGAAACAAGTGTGTCCAGCTCGAAATGGCAGCCTCACGCTCGCTAGGGACGGACACTGGCAGCTGCTCCCCGGGGACAATGAGCGGTTAGTCCTTTTGGCACTGGGACTCCAGCTCCGGTGCTGTTCCGAGCTGCTCCTTGGTACCAGCATGCTGTCCAATGGCCTCATAGTCAGCCCCCTTCAGCCCTCCTCCCAGACTGCGCCAGGCACCACATGGCTGAGCCCAGGGATCTGGACCTGCATTTAACCTCAAGGGTTCACAGTACAAGTTTGACCATCCCTTAAATAGTGCTTCACCAAGGGGTGGGAGCAGAGGAAAAAGGCAGTCCGGGCTTGTGCCCGACCTGGATCACCTCCGGGGGAGCATAGACCAGCTTTGCCTGTCTAGTCCTGGCTCTTTGCCTCAGCCCCACTCAAGAGCCTGCTTTGCTTTTACTGTTTCCCCACAGCTGGCTGAGGCCTTGACACCTCGTGGTGCTAGACTCGACACCTCCAGGACGGAACCGTCTGCTGATGGATCCACGGGCTGCAAATTCAGCTTCAAGTTAGCTTCTCCTGACTCAGGGACTTTGGGGAGGTGGATCCCCTGAGGGGATTGCCTGGCTCGGCAAAGGTCTGTAGGTTGGGAGAAGGGAGCAGAGTTGAGGGCACCACATTCACTTGTAACCCAAAGAGCGAAAGACGCACCAGCCACCAGAAGAGAGGCCCTCACTGAGGCCCCTTGGGCACCAGATGCAATGATCCGTTATGGACGACTGGCTGTCTCACAAAGTCTCTCAACCCTCCAGGGCTTCAGGATCTCCCCTCACATGGTCTGCAAGATGATCCAGTGCAGCAGTGACGGCAAACTCTTGTCTAGGAACTCCCACTCTACAGCCGACAATAGCGACTCCAACTGCGACCCCAGTGTTCTTACACCCCCACCCCCCCAATACAAGGTCAGAGAAATGGATGAGCTGCTTCCATGACTGCTCCAGCAGGTGAACAAAGGGAGGGACAGACAGATGAGCAGGAGGGGCCTTTTACCTTTGTGGCTTGGGATGTTCTACTCCTGGGTCAGAAACTGCACTATCCCTTGTGGTTGACCTGGATTGAGTGCTTCTGTGCCACGCAACCACCTACCCTGGGGATCTGCACAGGTAATTTCATGAAGGAGAACATCAGCCTTTCTAAGTTGTTCCAGATCATCCAGTTTGAACCTGAATAACTCTTCCTCCAAAGCCGGTGTCTGAGAATGCTCAGCCACACCAGCTGGGTCTGGCTAAAATCTGTGGAGAATCCCACTTAGGAACCCTTGAAATCACAAGACCTACAGCCCCCATGTGCTATCCTGTTTGCAACTGCCCTTCTCTTTTACTGCTCAGGAAGGGACTTAATACTCTTGACACCTTCCAAGGAAGACCCCTCACCGATGGAAGCTGTCGACCATTTTTAGGTGCACTCTGAGATCTTTCTTAGTCAGGTGGTCCAGCATCCGAGCATCAACGAGACACTCCATGAAGTAGCTGCGATACTGCAGGAGCCCCAGACTAGGCAGCCATTCATTCCCAATCCATTCATGGTTCATGTCCCCATACGCCAGCGTCTGTGAAAGCAAAGGGAAAAGCGTGGATACACGACGGCTCTCAGCAGTGCTGCAGACACAGCTTTTCAGGAGACTCAATGGTGGCACTTTAGGACATGTTGGTGCAAGATGTTTTTTCAAAGCTCTTGCATTTAGAAGAAGTTGGCTTATTTTCAGCCGACTTGGTTTTACTGGGAATTTTGCTTTTGCAATTGTCTGTCCAATTACTAATAAATTGTGTTTAGATAAGTTAATAACTCGAGTCAGTGCGTCTCTGTCTGAGCAGACATGTCGCAGATTAGAGAAATACAGATGAAAAGCCTGTGTAAAAATTTATATTTATAATGCCCCAACCATGGATGGATTGATGGAAGAGGGGACCCTTGGATCCCAAAGCATGACCCTCCCTGGTCTGAGCTAAGGGACCCTGCTCTGTTAGCCACGGCTGAAGCTAGCGCTGGTCAGGAAATGGCTTTCCCATGAGACTCTGAAAAGTCTCTCTCTCTCAAACTGGGACAAAAAATTTAAGTCTTGAAAACTTTCATAAACTGAAAAATCCAAAAATATTTTCAGATCAATTCTATTGAACGCTTTGTTCTGATAATCTCAAAACATTTTGTTTCAATTTTGACCTGTTTATTTTTTTTTTTACTTTTTAAACCTTAAATGAACTTAAATTTCAGAACAAAAAGTCACTTCAAACCAAAAAATGGTACTTGTGCATCTCAAAAAAAGTCAAAATGAGACATTCCAGCAATTTTGAAACTTTTTTTTCCCAACTAATTTTTCAGAATGGGAAATTTGTTGACATCTACCCTTTCCTGTACACAGTTAGGTTTCGATAAAATGGCATTTTCGGATGAAAAAAATATTTTGTCGAAAAATTCCCAACTAATTCTAGCTGCAGCAAACTCTTCAACCTCTATATATGCCCCAGCCACCACTAGAGGGTGACAGAGCATCATGCTGAGTAGGCATGGGCTACATTGTTATTATTAAGTGTAACCAGTTTAATACTTGCCTACAGTATCTCACACAGATGTTGTGAGGCTTAATTAACGTTTGCAATATTTGGATGAATGATGTTATATAAATCAAAATTAAAACGAGGGGTCAAAAATTTCCCCATCTCAATATTTTGTTACTTAAATTTCATAACGTAAATGTTATGCTGGTAACAGGGCAACTCGTAGAGAATTTGCTGAGAAAAGCTCAGTGGCTCAGCATTCTCCGCTGCCCATAACAGCTGGGAATGCTCAGAACTTCTCCGGATCAAGCCCCATGTCTGGAAGTAAGGCACAAATATAGACAGTTAAATGTAAATCAGGAAGGAGGAGAGAAAGGGCCTTATGCTCCACTGCCCTGCCCCGGTGCGGTTACTGACACCAGCCTCAAGTCAGTTTAAAATGCCACCCCATCCACACGGCAGATCAGCACCCCTTTGCACCAGGCGCAGAGCAATCAAGGATCGGGCCCAAATGATACTATGGTTAACTCCAACCACATCAGCAAGTGAGCAGGACTCACATGGGTGGGTAGGCCCTGGAGGACTACATGTGGTATATCAACCCCTGTTTTTTAATCCTTGGCAGAAAGCACTATCCCACCGCTACATATCCCTAAAACAGACCCTGTTCCAATATTGGGAGCGGGGGCAGTGTCGTCTTCCTACCAGGAAAGGCGTCAGTTCAGTTTTTCTTCATTCCCCCACCTCCACCCCTCTCTATATATGGCTACTTCCTTCCTTCCCGGGGTAATGAGGCGGTTAGCCTATGCTGCCAGATGTGCAGCACTACAGCTGTTCTCAGGCTCTTTATTACTGTTGCTAATGGAAGGTTTTACTCTTTTCTCATGGAAAGGATAGTCGTGCGCCGAACAGAACAGAGATGTCTTGTCTTTGGCTACAAAGCCAGTGACGCATTTGACAGGCATGGCTGATCAAACAGAACAGGCGAGGGGCTGAGGTTACTAAGGACGTTGGGGAGAGAGGAGGGATTGTATCGCTGCTGGAACACTACTACACTGCCTGCCCTATGGTTTTTATGAAGTCCATGGAAGGAAAGTCCTGCTAACATGCTCTAGAGGCGCCCAGATGATCAGAACCGGAATCCAGATCCGGACTCAAATCAGAGCTCCCCGGAAGCTGGGGGTGGGGGAATGGTTTGGGCCCAACCAGCTCATTCTATCATCCAGTCATTTGCCAGCTTTATTAACCGACTGTGGGGTGGATGGACGATAACCGGTGACCCCAGGACATGCCATGTATGGGGAGATGAGATCACAAGCATTTTTACTAGAAATGGGTCCCCAATTTTAGAAAACCATTTCCAGGGAAACCCAGGGCTGAGAGTTACCACAGCCACGCAGCGCTTTTAGCCATGGAAATGGCGAATGCCCCTGCCCCGACATGCCAAATCTCAGCCTAGGCTGTCACCTGCAGTACACAAACTCAGAAATTGTGTGCTGTGTTAGTTCCGGGGACATCTAAAACGGGAATCAAAAGAAACATGGCATTCCACCCCAGCCAGCAATGAAAGAGCCATGTTCCTGGTGCGGGAGCGTACAGGCTAATACATGTTATTGGTTGGTGATAGGCAAGAGATGAAGCTCCAGCTCCATGAACATTATCCCCGCTATAAAATGAGACAAAGGATGAGTCAACAAACCACAAGAGAAAATAAGATTTTTCCCTTGCCTTTGAGTGTTCTCTGCTGCTGCCTTCACCGACCTTCCAGTGATGTCCCTTTGGGGGCAGGGTTAAGAGGGGGAAAGGGCGGGGCTAAATGTTGAATAATTGTCCGAGGGAGTGGCCTGCATGGAAACGGAGTGATGTGATTGGACACACACAGTGTCGCTAAGGCGTTCAATTTGCAAGAGGGTTGTGTGAGATTCTCTGGGCGGAGGCCCTGCTCCTGACCCCGACTCGCCTAGCGAACAGACATGGAAAGAGATGACATGGAGGATCTCACCTGTGCCCAGCTGCCCTCTTCTGTGTCCTAATTGTAACAAATGTAGCATGTCAACAAAAACAACAGGTTAAGTCAGTACCTCTGCCACGGGGGGGGGGGGTATCACGCTCTTCAAACATAAACAGAACAGAACACATGTATCTGAAAGGTGATACATTGCGGTCAGAGGAAAGGTACTAGAACTAGAGAGACTCAGTGTCCTTTGCAAGAGTCCTGACCTGAGTCAGCAAGACAGGAAATGGGAATGCCCACTGCATATGCAACTCAGGAGCACGTGTCTCTCAGGTAGAGAGCAAGCGAGCACTGGTGCAATCCTGATCCTGCGTGCAGGGCCGCCCAGAGGATTCAGGGGGCCTGGGGTCTTTGGCGGCGGGGGTCCTTCCGCTCCAGGTGTTCAGGGCACTTCGGCGATGGGTCCCGGAGCGAGTGAAGGACCCGCCGCCGAATTGCCGCCGAAGACCCGGAGCGGAAGAAGCTCCGGGTCTTCGGCAGCGGGTCCTTCACTCGTGGGGGCCCCTGAAAAACTCTCGTGGGGGCCCCTGTGGGGCCCGGGGCAAATTGCCCCACTTGCCCCCCCCGTGGGCGGCCCTGCCTGCATGAATCAAAGGGAGTTTTGCCACTGACTTCGATGGGGCCAGGTTTTCACCCCAGGTATCATCCGCAATGCTGCTGTGCTCCAGGAGTCCTGTTCTCCCCCGCACAGTTACTTCGGGCTTGGAGACTGGCACAGACGCCTCTAGAGCACATGCTCATTGTGACAAGCAGGTGTAGCACTGGTCAGAGATGCCAGGCTGAGGGTCTCCATTTCCCAAAGAACAGACACAAGTCAGGCAGCGGCAGTGCAAGCTTCCATCACATCGCCCGACCAGCTTGCTCCATTCCTGACCTGGACACTATGCCGGTGACCCACCTCAACATCTGCAGGGCCAACATAGGCCAATTAACATCCCTTGTGAGGGCAGGTTTTGTGATGTGGACACCTGGCCACTAAGGAGACTGAGACCCCTAAAATCCTGGCCCCATTGAAATAAATGGAAGTTTGGCCAGTGACTTTGGGGAGCGGGGTGTCAGGATTTCATATTCTGGGCTGGTTTCTCTGCACCTTCTTGAGATCAATGGGTCTTTTTCTTTTTTTTTTTTTTTTTAACTAGAGGTGGACAGAGAGAGACAGTCATCATGGTCTGAGCAAAACCAGCAGGACCTTGAAAAAGGAAAACACATTTCTTACTTGGGGGAATAAAAAAGCAGCTGTAGAAACTGCCAAGTTATTAAACGCTGAAAAGCAGCTTCTAAGCATGCGCAAATCATTTCCCAAAAGGCAGCTTGCTATGACTGCATGAGATACAGATCCCTTTCCATTAAACTGGACTGAGATTTCAGCACTAGCACTCCTTCAGGGTTATGCGTGGGAACTGACATGCGATTCAGAGGGGAGACAGGATTAGACACAAGAAACTAACCGTTTTGGTGGAAGTTGCCATGTTCTCCATCTCCTCGTGTGTGAGCCAGACATTTCCGGAGGACTAGAGGGAAAAGGTCAGAAAGGTCGATCAAAGAAAGGTCAACGGCACGTTACAATGGGAGCACAACCATCCGCTCAAAATTCTTAGTGAAGCAAGTTCAACTAGAGATGGTATTTCAGGTTCTACAATGAGACATATACAGACTTTATGGCTGGATTCTTCTCTCCCACTGGTTTCACACCAGGAATTTCTGCTCATTTACACCAGACTGAGATCAGAATCTGCTTCTGTTTATCTACATCTAAAGGACACTAGTGGATTCCTCACATTCTTGTAGCGAAACATACTTTCAGCTTCCATGAAACTTACCTAGGGCTTCTTACGTTGGTAAAAGAGATAAGACGTGTGACAGTATAGAATGATGAGCGGTGCGGAGAATGGTGCGCCCAGCCACCCCATTCCAAGAACAAAGAGCACATTTAAAATGGATAAAATGCAGTAGTATTTCAGACCATGCGTATTTAATTAGTGCAATTTGTTGCTCTGGAATACCAGTGAGGGGAAAAGATGATTATCTACTTGTAACTGTTGTTCTTTGAGATGTGATGCAGATGTTTCTGCTACTTAGATATGTGAGTTCCCAGAGCACTGGAGTTGGAGAACTTTGCCTCGCAGTACCCATGGGGCAGCGCTCAGCCGCTCCCCTGGCCACAGAAGGGCAAGACTACCCTGACCCTCTCAGTTCCTTTGCAGCAAATGTCAGAAGCACAGACTCCGATGCAGAGAGGACGGAGGGTGGGCCGTGGAATACACGTCCGCCTCACACCTCGAAGAACAACAGGTACAGGTAGGTGACTGTTTTTACTTCTTTGAGTAGATGACATTTCTAAGTGACATTCCTATATTGGACATTGGCAGGGCTGCCACTTGGTTTTCTGTGCATGCGTCTACCAATCACTGCTTGCCCAAGTCAGATGCAAACTTTGGGAAGGCAATCCTGTAGTCCTTGTTTAAACAGACTCCGAGCTCCACCTCCCATGCATCCTGCTCGGGAGTCACCTAAGTAGAATACACAGTTGCTGCGGCTACTGACAGCTACAGTGGCATCTCTTCATGGCCGGAGTGTATACTCCCAAAGAACGTAAAGTAGCTTTGGGGGGGTCTTTAAAAAGAGTGCAGGGTTTCATCTTTTTTTCTGAAAATATAACCTGGCCATCAGACAGCAGCTTATGCGTATTCTCCTGAGGGAAGCCTGCCCGAGGTAGTGCCCATCTGCCTCTGGAGGTTCTCATATGCCTGAAAGTCCTTGGGTCCTGACGGAGGGGAAGATTCCGGCAGGGGAGAGTCGTCTAAGGCAGTTCACTGCATCAGCGACAAGTCCTGTTCTGGCACCGTAAGATCTGGTTGGAATAACCCGAGTACAGGAGGACAGGCTCAGCAGTCACCGTCCGCTGAGATGGTTTGACAGACGGAGCCACCATCAGGACTGGTGATCTGACTCCGGAGCAGGTTGAAGAGCGGGAACTTAGGGACCGAGGAACGTCCCCAGGAGTCTAAAGAGGACACTGGGTGTAGGGATAAAGCATTGGTGGCCAGTAGGCACTAGGCCAAGAGCCCCTTCTTGACTGTGGTACAGATGCCAATCTCGGTACCAATGGTGAGACGCAGGCAATCTCTGGTGCATATTTGATGACGAGGGAGAAGATGACCCTGACCTGGATATTGAGGAGTCCCAGAGGGTCTCTAGTGACAACAGGGGAGCCAGCACCGACAGGGCAAACCAACAGTCAGACTCATCTGAAGCCCCATACGGGGGCAGCATCGGTACTGAAGAGGAATGGGGGATTGGCACTGAATAAGGCACACTCCCACATGGTACCGGAAGAAGTGCTGTTACCTAGGCTAAGGGTGTACCAAAGATGCTCCACAATCTGAGGCCCGGGTGGTGCAAGCTGTGGTGCTGATGAACCTGGCGGCTCTGTGACATAGTCAGAAGGTGCCAATAGCAGAGCTGGGATGAGGCGGTAGAAGCCATGGCATCAGAGAACTCCTGAACAAGTGGAGAGTCCGGGACTGAGAGGCAAAGCAGGTCAGACGCCACCAAGTAGCTGTTAGCATGGAGACAGTCGGCACTGGTGCCAACGTTAATCAGTACCGGACTCAATGGATGCCTCATGGCCAGAACTGGAGTTGATGGTAGGGGCTCTCAGCGTGGTCCTGGGGAGCAGTTAGATGGACCTGCTCCATCCTGCATGCCAGAGGGAGTACGGTGCTGGTCAGCACTCCTCTTGGAAGAGGAAGAGGAGTCTCCCTGAGCCCTGGAATGGTCCCAGGGAAAACAACCCCTCTTCCTCTTGTGGGAAACACTAGAACTCGAGTGCGGGGCGGCATTGCTTGGAGGCTCCGGAGGCGACTGCCGATCAGGTGAGGGCTGTGGTGCCAAAGCAAGCCTCATGGTCTGCTCCAACTGTGTGACTGTCTGGTTGTTTGTTTGAAAAGTGTGAATTGGGAGTGCTTTGTTCCAGGTGGGCCTTGAGTGATTGATTGGAGGAAAGGTTTTGAGCCAGGACAACTGCTTTGAGCCAGCAGCCTTATAAAAATGCAACCAGTTGCGAACCAAGTGAGCTGCCAACAGAGGAGAAGCCAACAGAGGGAGTTAGCCTGAGGGGAGTTCCCACAGAGTTTTTGCCTTTCAGGCTTCTGTGAGCAGTAAATACAGCATCTGAAGAGGCTCTTAGAAGGAAGACAATCTGGATAGTAAGCGATCAGCTGTTGTGACCTGCACAGGATGTGCCATGTTTGTCTTTCTCCCAGCGGACAGAAGCGACTTCGTCTGTATGAAGTGCAAGCTGGTCTCCATATTGGAAGAGAAGGTTAAAGGACTAGAGACCCAAGTATCAACACTGCATTGCATCAGAGAAGATGAAGACTTTCTGGACAGAAGTCAGCGTTTGAGGACTGCAGGCACAGCATGCTGAAGAATCAGAGGGCAGTGCAGAACGGGGAAGAAAATTGGCAGCATGTGACCTCCAGAAGAAGAAAGAGGAGACCCATGTGCCCCCAATGCAGATAGAGGTAAGAAACCATTTTCAGGCTCTCTGCACAGGTACTATGGCGCAAACTGGTTTGGAAGAGTCATCTAAGGGAAGGGATCAGAAGGAGTCCCCATCGACCAGAAGGCATGGGATGCATTGTCCTAGGGATGGGGGTTCCATGACCACCACTCCCAAGTGGAGGAGATGGGTGGTGGTGGTTGGGGACTTCCTCCTAAGAGGGACGGAGTCATCCATCTGCCGTCCAGACCGGGAAACTCAAGAAGTGTGCTGCTTGACTGGAGCTAGAATTCAGGATGTGACAGAGTGTCTGCCGAGACTGATCAAGGCCTTGGACCACTACCCCTTCCTACTTTTCCATGTGGGCACCAATGATACTGCCAAGAATGACCTTGAGTGGGTCACTGCAGACTATGTGGCTCTGGAAAGAAGGATAAAGGAGTTTGAGGAACAAATTGTGTTCTTGTCCATCCTTCCTTTTGAAGGAAAAGGCCCAGGTAGGGATGATCGAATTGTGGAGGTAAATGCGTGGTTACGCAAGTGGTGTCGGAGAGAGGGCTTTGGTTTCTTTGACCATGGGATGTTGTTCCAGGAAGAAGGATTGCTAGGAAGAGATGGGATCCACCTAATGAAGAGAGGGAAGAACAACTTCGGAAGCGGGCTTGCTAACCTAGTAAGGAGGGCTTTAAACTAGGTTCGCTGGAAGATAGAAACCTAAGCCCTGAGGTAAGTGGGGAAGTGGGATACCGGGAGGAAACACAAAGAGGGGGTGCAACAGGGGAGGCCTCCTGATTCATACTGAGAAAGCAGGGCAATAGGTTAGTTATCTTAGGTGCCTGTACACGAACACAAGAAGCCTGGGAAATAAGCAGGAAGAATTGGAAGTCCTGGCACAGTCAAGGAACTATGATGTGATTGTAATAATAGAGACTTGGTGGGGTAACTCATGTGACTGGAGCACAGTCATGGATGGGTATAAACTGTTCAGGAAGGACAGGCTGGGGAGAAAAGGTGGATGAGTTGCACTGTATGTAAGGGAGCAGTATGATTGCTCAGAGCTCCAGTATGAAACTGGAGAAAAGCCTGTTGAGAGTCTTTGGATTAAGTTTAGAGGCGAGAGCAACAAGGGTGATGTCGTGGTGGGCGTCTGTTAAAGACCACCAGACCAGGAGGAGGAGGTAGACGAGGCTTTCTTCGGACAACTAACAGAAGTTTCCAGATCACAGTCCCTGGTTCTCATGGGGACTTCAATCACCCTGACATCTGCTGGGAGAACAATACAGCAGTGCACAGACAATCCAGGAAGTTTTTGAAGAGTGTTGGGGATAACTTCCTGGTGCAAGTGCCGGAGGAACCAACTAGGGGCCGTGCTCCTCTTGACCAGCTGCTTGGTAGAAGTAGAAGTTGGTGGCAACCTGGGCAGCAGTGACCATGAGATGGTTGAGTTCAGGATCCTGACAAAAGGAAGAAAGGAGAGCAGCAGAATACGGACGCTGGACTTCAGAAAAGCAGACTTTGGCTCCCTCAGGGAACTGATGGGCAGGATCCCCTGGGAGGCTAATATGAGGGGGAAAGGAGTCCAGGAGAGCTGGCTGTATTTTAAAGAAACCTTATTGAGGGCGCAGGAACAAACCATCCCGATGTGCAGAAAAAATAGCAAATATAGCAGGCGACCAGCTTGGCTTAACAGAGAAATCTTTGGTGAGTTTAAACACAAAAAGGAGGCTCACAAGAAGCAGAAACTTGGACAGATGACTAGGGAGGAGTATAAAAATATTGCTCAAGCATGCAGGGTGTAATCAGGAAGGCACAAGCAAAATTGGAGTTGCAGCTAGCAAGGGATGTGAAGGGTAACAAGAAGGGTTTCTACAGGTATGTTAGCAACAAGAAGGTGGTCAGGGAAAGTGTGGGACCCTTACTGAATGGGGGAGGTAACCTAGTGACAGATGATATGGAAAAAGCTGAAGTACTGTGACAGACCCAGACCAGTGGGGTACAGGAGTCTGGTAGAGGGCAAATATACTGGTCACTGGATGAGTAGTTTTCTGTTCCCTGAGTGACCAGAGAAGGGGCTGCACTAGAGTAATCAGGAACCTGCTAGAACCAGTTAAGGCAGGCAGGCTAATTAGGACACCTGGAGCCAATTAAGAAGAAGCTGCTAGAATCAATTAAGGCAGGCTAATCAGGGCACCTGGGTTTTAAAAGGAGCTCACTTCAGTTTGTAGTGCGAGAGTGTGAGGAGCTGGGAGCAAGAGGCGCAAGGAGCTGAGAGTGAGAGGGTGTGCTGCTGGAGGACTGAGGAGCACAAACATTATCAGACACCAGGAGGAAGGTCCTGTGGTGAGAATAAGGAAGGTGTTTGGAGGAGGCCATGGGGAAGTAGCCCAGGGAGTTGTAGCTGTCATGCAGCTGTTACAGGAGGCACTATAGACAGCTGCAGTCCACAGGGCCCTGGGCTGGAACCCGGAGTACAGGGTGGGCCCAGGTTCCCCCCAAACCTCCCAATTGACCTGGACTGTGGGTTCTTCCAGAGGGGAAGGTCTCTGGGCTGTTCCCCAACCCACATGGTGAATTTCTGAGGCAAGAAAATCTGCCAATAAGCGCAGGACCCACCAAGATAGAGGAGGAACTTTGTCACACTACTCAATGCTTTTTTTGCCTTAGTCTTCACAAACGAAGTCAGCTCCCAGACTGTTGCACTGGGCAGCACAGTATGGGGAGGAGATGAGCAGCTCTCAGTGGTGAAAGAACAGGTTAAGGACTATTGAGAAAAGCTGGATATGCACAAGTCCATGGGTCCAGATCTAATGCATCCGAGGGTACTGAGGGAGTTGGCTGATGTGATTGCAGAGCCATTGGCTATTATCTTTGAAAACTCATGGCGATCAGGGGAGGTCCCGGATAATTGGAAAAAGGCAAATATAGTGCCCATCTTTTAAAAAGGAAAGAAGGAGAACTACAAACAGGTCAGCCTCACCTCAGTCCCCAGAAAAATCATGGAGCAGGTCCTCAAGAAATCCATTTTGAAGCATTTGGAGAAGAGGAAGGTGATCAGGAACAGTCAACATGGATTCACCAAGGGCAAGTCATGCCTGACCAACCAGATTGCCTTCTATGATGAGATAACTGGCTCTGTGGATATGGGGAAAGCGATGGACGTGATATACCTTGATCTTAGCAAAGCTTTTGATATGGTCTCCCACAGTATTCTTACTATCAAGTTAAAGAAGTATGGATTGGATGAATGGACTATAAGGTGGATAGAAAGCTGGCTAGATTGTCGGGCTCAACAGGTAGTGATAAATGGCCCGATGTTTAGTTGGCAGCCAGTATCAAGCCGAGTGCCCCAGGGGTTGGTCCTGGGGCTGGTTTTATTCAACATCTTCATTAATGATCTGGATAATGAGATGGATTGCCCCCTCAGCAAGTTCGCGGATGACACTAAGCTGGGGGGAGCGGTAGATACGCTGGAGGGTAGGGATCGGATACAGAGGGACCTAGACATATTGGAGGATTGGGCCAAAAGAAATCTGATGAGGTTCAACAAGGACAAGTGCAGAGTCCTGCACTTAGGAAGGAAGAATCCCATGCACTGCTACAGACTGGAGACTGACTGGCTAAGTGGCAGTTCTGCAGAAAAGAATCTGGGGATTACAGTGGATGAGAAGCTGGATATGAGTCAACAGTGTGCCCTTGTTGCCAAGAAGGCTCATAGCATATTGGGCTGCATTAGTAGGAGCATTGCCAGCAGATCGAGGGAACCGATTATTTCCCTCTATTCGGCACTGGTGAGGCCACATCTGGAGTATTGCATCCAGTTTTGGGCCCCCCACTACAGAAAGGATGTGGACAAATTGGAAAGAATCCAGTGGAGGGCAATGAAAATGATCAGGGGGCTGGGGCACATGACTTATGAGGAGAGGCTGAGGGAACTGGGCTCATTTAGTCTGCAGAAGAAAAGAGTGAGGGGGGATTTGATAGCAGCCTTCAACTACCTGAAGGGGGGTTCCAAAGAGGATGGAGCTAGGCTGTTCTCAGTGGTAGCAGATGACAGAACAAGGAGTAATGGTCTCAAGTTGCAGTGGGGGAGGTCTAGGTTGGATATTAGGAAAAAAACATTTCAACAGGAGGGTGGGGAAGCACTGGAATGGGTTACCTAGGGAGGTGGTGGAATCTCCATCCTTAGAGGTTTTTAAGACCCAGCTTGACAAAGGCCTTTAAGGCCTGGCAGGGATGATTTAGTTGGGGGTTGGTCCTGCTTTGAGCAGGGGGTTGGACTAGATGACCTCCTGAGGTCTTTTCCAACCCTAATCTTCTATGATTCTATGAGTCTCGCTGCCCAAGTTCTCTTTGTGAACGACTTGCAGATGGAGCACCACTCACCTCGTGTGGGGGTCACTGCTGGGGATGGTCGCTCCACATGACAGACAACGCTTGAACCCTGGTGAGAGCATGACAGAGAGCAGCCAGCCACTATAACTAAACTAACATAAACTTACCCAGAGGAACTACTAACTGCTATATGTAAGAAAAAAATTTTCAGAGACAGACCAACGAGCAGGGGGTGAAACACCGCATGGAGCTCTGACTGTAGCCACACCTGGTGAGAAGGAACTGAGGGGGCTGGGGTGGTGCTGCCCTTATAATGGCAGAGGAGGGGCTTGGGGCACAAAGCGGACACTGCTAGGCAAAGTTCTCCGGCTCTGGTGCACTGGGCATGCACACACCTATGTAGAATACACGGCTGTATCTACTCGAAGAAGAAAAATGGGATGAGATTGAAAAACAGTCAACAGTCACAGGAGCAAGAATAGCACCAGTTACACTACCTAGGGTGAAGCATATATCACTCCTCAGATTTCAGAGGTCAGGAGGTCTATATCAGGAAGGAATTTCACCCCCGCGGAAAATATCGTGCAATTGGCCAGGTACATCATAAGGGTTTTATGTCTTCCTCAGAAGCTTCTGGCATTGGCCGGTGATGGAGACAGGATACTGGATGGACCAGATAGGTTTGTTGCACCATGGTAAGTCATATATGTTCCTTACAAAGCAATAATTTATCAGGGAACATGAGCACCTCTTGGAGGTAGATTCCCAGACTTCTAGTATTTCATCTTTTCAGAGGCTGAATGAAATCCAAACAGGAGCCCCAGTTAGAAGGTGACATTAGCACAAACCACTTTATCTTTAACTGGGAGGAAGCCGTCTGCTATAGCTCCCACCCCCATCGTCTGGCTGTTTCAAGCTGAAGCAATGGTCTTGTGAATTCCTGCTCACCTGCAAGTGCCCAAGAAAAATGAAACTCTGCTCCCTTCACAGCCGGCTCCACTGGATAATCTCTGGTATCAAGTATGAACGAAACTCTGCTATTTCCTTTGGAAAAGCTGGCAGGGTACACTGTCCTCCATATCATCTTTCTCTGACAGGGGGATGGATGACACCCCACAAACAGGTTTAGGGTCTCCGCCATGTTACGTACAAGAATCTCTGCGGCTGTGAAGCACTTACCGTCCTCGAGGTGGGTGGAGCCGAAGGACTTGTTAGCGACACCATTTCCTGAATGGCCAGGCGCAATTTCAGCCGGTGAAGGGGGTTGCTGATGCCGATCTCTCTCTGGATCTCTGTATCGGACAAGGCAGACATGATGGCGCCGCTCTTCACGTTGGCTCTGCAGGCTGCAACATACCAGGCGGGCATGCCCACCCACAGCTGGCAACACAGAGGAAAGCAGAGGGTTTCATGTACCCATCTCCACCCAGACTCTCATGCGCTAACAAGGGACACAACCGCCATTCCTGAGACTGAGAGTTCAGAAAAAAACAACCGTAGGGTTTGATCTTTTTGAATCGTTTCGCTAAAGCTATGTCCACATATCCCCAGACAATTCCCATTACAATAGCAGGCTAGGGAGCCTGGCTCCATCAGCATATAGCTGGAGTCGTTCTGTGCTCTGGATACTCTAGGGCAGTGGTTGTCAACCATGGGAACACATACCCCTGGGGGTACTCAGAGGTCTTCCAGGGGGTACATCAACTCATCTAGATATCTGCCTAGTTTTACAACAGGCTACATAAAAAGCACCTAGCGAAGTCAGTATATACTAAAATTTCATACAGACAATGACTTATTTATACTGGTCTATATACTATACACTGAAATGTAAATACAATATTTATTTTCCAATTGCTTTATTTTATAATTATATGGTAAGAATGAGAACGTCAGCAATTTTTCAGTAACAGTGTGCTGTCACACGTTTGTATTTTTATGTCTGATTTTGTAAGCAAGTAGTTTTTAAGTGAGGTGAAACTCGAGGGTATGCAAGACAAATCAGACTCCTGGAAGAGGTACAGTAGTCTGGAAAGGTTGAGAGCCAATGGTCTAGGGACCGCAGCCGGGGGTGGGGGACACATGGCTACAGCCCCCTGGGCGCTACAGTGTCATCACACTTTCAAGTGGAGGACAATGTTTTCCAGGGAAGCTCACTGGAGTATGCTAAATGTGTGGCATTTCAGTTCCTAAGTCACTTAGGCACTTCTGAAAACTTTACCCTGGATGTACAATAAGTTCATCATTTCATTTTCCCACTAGCACAGATTTCTAGATTCCAAGGCCAGAAGGAGCCACTGTGATCATCCAGTCTGATCTGCTGCGTAACACAGGCCAGAGAACTTCCCCAATGTAATTCCTAGAGCAGAGCCTTCAGAAAAATGGTCAGTGATGGAGCATTCACCATGACCCTTGGTTAATTGTTCCAATGGTTAATTACCTTCCCTGTTAACAATTTACACCTTATTTCCAGTCTGAATTTGTCTAACTTCAACTTCCAGCTGTTGGATTGTGTTACACCTTCCTCGGTTAAACTGAAGAGCCCATTATTGAATTTCTTTTTTCCCCGCGTACAGACTTATAGACCATAATCAAGTCAACCCTTAAACCGTCTCTAAATAGACTGAACTCCTTGAGTCTACCACTATAGAGCATGTTTTCTAATCCTTCACTCATTCTCATGGCTCTTCTCTGAACCCTCTCCATCCAATTTTAAACTACACCAGAGGCCAAAGGGCTTGCACACGGCATTCCAACGGCTAGAATCCACATGTTTTCTCCATATACGCCTTAATAACCTGATTAAACAAAGTAACTAACCGATGTACCACCGAACAGGGGAGAAAAACAGCACAAATACAAGGTCTATCACGAGTCTCACAATGGATCTGTTCCTGTCTCGAGCTGAGCGACTAAATGATTTTCAGTTTGGTGGATGAACCAAAAAAAAAAAAATCCGTTTCAGGTTGAAATGAAATGAAAAACAAAAAAACAAACAAAAAATTCATGTTGGGTCAAACAAAACATTTTGTTCCACCTGAAATACATTTTGGGGGGTTTTTTTGGTTTTGTTTTCAGGGTTGGGTATGATTTTTTACCCCTTTTTGTTAATTTTCACAAATCTAGCTAAGCAAAATGAAGCTGTTCAGTTAGACAATGTCACAATGAAAGGTTACAACTTTTTCCATTTTTTTCCTGCCAAAACTATTCACTGAATTCAACCCAACTCCGCAAATCATTTCAGTTGACCGAAAACTGCACTTTTCAGCAAATAAACTCTATGTCCAAAATTTTTCACCCAGCTCTATTTGAGTCAGTGTTAATCTCTCCACTAAAATGCCCAGCCTCACCTCCAACCAGGAGACCACCGTCGGTCCATCCCACTGAGCAAAGGGCATGCCTTTCCTTCGAGCATCTTCCAAAAGCTCGTGTCTGGAAGGAAACGTGAGAGAAGAGTTAGTCACTGAGGGCCAGGATCTCCACACACACACACTGCCTCTACCAAGTGCTGCAGGATCACTACCTCCCACACCTTCAGTTAACATGGTGGAAGCTAAGAAGAGGATGCTGAAGATAGTTATCTGCAAGACACCAGGGCCGCCCCCGCCGCCGAA
The DNA here is from genome assembly GCF_002925995.2 of Terrapene triunguis. NCBI lineage: Eukaryota > Metazoa > Chordata > Testudines > Emydidae > Terrapene > Terrapene triunguis. The sequence goes on along the minus strand of NW_020664542.1, from coordinate 192,571 downwards.
TTGCCGCCAAAGACCCGACGCTTTGGTGGCGGGTCCCGGGGCGGAAGGACTCCCCGCTGCCGAATTGCCGCCGAAGACCCGACGCTTTGGTGGCGAGTCCCGGGGCGGAAGGACCCCCCGCCGTGGGTCTTCAGGGCACTTTGGCGGCGGGTCCCGGAGCGGAAGGACTCCCCGCTGCCGAATTGCCGCCGAAGACCCGGAGCGGAAGAAGCTCCGGGGGCCCAGGCCCCACGAGAGTTTTCCGGGGCCCCCGGAGCGAGTGAAAGACCCCGCTCCAGGGGCCCCGGAAAACTCTCGTGGGGGCCCTTGCGGGGCCTGGGGCAAATTGCCCCACTTGCTCCCTCCCTCCCCCCGGGCGGCCCTGCAAGACACAGGTACGTATGGACAAGCCCAGCTGGAGTAAAATGGGCACAGAAGCAATCGCTACAGGCAGTAGGACACCGTACTTAGCAACGCAATAATAGAGGTACAGGAAAGGGAGCGGTGACCATATGTCTCAGCTCAGCAGGAACTGGGTGGAGAGAGAGACACTCGGGATTCAGGGGCCGTGAAGGATTCCTAGATAGCCCTAGCCTCACTGGCAGCTTGCAGGACTCCTCTTCCCTACCACGCACAGGAACAGAGAAACAGGCATGCTTACTTCTTCCTCAGCCGCCGGTCCCTCTCTGCTTGGGCTCCCAGCTTGCCAAGTCCTAGCGAATCTTGTATGCTGAGCTCAGGATCGGTCATCAGAACTAGGAAAGGAGTAAAAACAATTCGAAGATTAGACTAGCCATCGTCTAGTCCCCAACTCCTGCCCCCAAGCAGTCACGGCCAGCTGCCTAGGGCCGTGCCACATGGGCACACATGGCTGCAGCACAGGGTGAACCATTACAGAGAGGGCAACCCCCCTCGACCCATTTACAGTACTAACAGATGCTACCACCCCATGGTCTCTGGACCCTTGGGTGAGGCCAACCAAGGGTGTGTTTTTTTCCATCGAGTTCTTCCAGATGTCCCATTCCCTTTGATGTGAAGAGTTTTATAATTAAAATAATACCATACTTAGCACTTCCAACGCTCTGCATTTCAGAGGGTTTTGCAGAATGTATCTAGCCCGGCAACAGGGTAAGATTTCAGGAAAGCAAATTTGAGGGAATTAAGGCATCGAATGAGTGAGGAGCAATAGGAGGCGGCGTTAAGCTCTGACCTACACACAACCGTTGGGCCCCGTCAATTAGACCGGTATGGTTAGAGCAGGACACCTCCACTTGTGTGGATGCAAGTTATCCTGGTATGAATGTGCTTATGGCTATGGCTAGGTCTACATTAGGGGAGGGGGGTCGACCTAAGATATGCAACTTCAGCTACGCGAATAGCGTAGCTGAAGTCGGCGTATCTTAGGTCGATTTACCTGGCCGTGAGGACGGCGGTGAGTGTCGACCGCTGCCGCTCCCCCGTCGACTCCACTTCCGCCTCTTGCCGCAGTGGAGTTCCGGAGTCGAGTTCCGGAGTCGACGGCAGAGCGATCGGGGATCGATTTTATCGCGTCTACACTAGACGCGATAAATCGATCCCCGATAGATCGATCACTACCCGCCGATTTGGCGGGTAGTGTAGACGTACCCTATGTCTACACTCTACCATGGAAAGGGGAATAAGCGATACACCTTCATATCAGTATGACTGCACCCAGACTAGGGGTTATACCAGTCCTGCTAGAATGGTAAAAAATCACCCACCCTAACTGACATCGCTGCACCTACGTATAGGGCAAGCCGAAGTCAGCAGCTGCAGCATGGCTCTGCACGCACAGGGACTGTAAGGATGCAGTCCTTCAGAGCAGGGCTAACTGTTTAACAGAGACCTAACTCCACCCAGAGTAAGGCTTGGTTCCCCCCTCTTCACGCGCCGCGCAGACAGCAGCCCCTCCCCCCATCTCTCACGCTGAATCCCAAACAAGAGACACAGCCACTCGGAAGGTGCGTCCCAAGGCCTGTCACCCCACATCACCCCCTGCCCTCTTTACAGGGGAAGGAAGAGACTCAGACCGTGGCCGGTGGCTCCGTCTCGGCTCAGCTGAATCAGACGGCCTTTCTCTTTCTTGCCGAACAAACGCCCAATGGAAGATTTGATTCCTTTTCTCTTGGAGCCTTTGTGCAGGGAGTCCTGGCTGCTGGTACTGCTGCTCAGGTTGCTGGTCTGCTCCTCCAAAGAGCTAAGAAAGGGGGCAGGGGGGAAGAGAGAACAGGCAAAACGTTCAGATTGTTCTTTATTTGGAGCAGCACCAAGTAGCAGCACCCGGAGCAATGAGCAGGGAAACCCAGACGCCTCCCAGAGCCTGCTACTCCCCCGAGGGAGCGGTAAACCTTTGTGTTTACACACCACGCACTCCAGACGGCACACACAGGAGCCAAGCAGTTAGCCAGGCAGACGGCCAGCATCTGGCACTGCCGAGCAGTGGGGGAGAACAGATGCTGGCCAAGGACGCACACAGCAAACCTCCTGGGACCACGGGGAGGCACCGTGGGAAGAAAAAGGGCCTTTGGTTCCAGATGGGGTAGGTCCCTCACACCTAGCACTTGGCCACCTTCACCATCCGCCCTGGCTAGAAGAGCCCATATCCTCATTCCGGGCTAACTCAATGGAGGCGGTGAACGGAGCCTCATCTGAGATGGCTTCTCCGGCGATCTGGGCTCGGCCGGAGGGATACAAGTCGGGAGCCATCGTCCGTCTTCTCATTCCCAACCACCCTTTCCTCAAAACGTGAGGCCCGGCGAACCCCCGATTCCAAGCAGACTGGATGAGGTGAAGTCACTGCACCCTGCTCCCTGGGAATTACCGTAGGGTACGCACCACTCCCAGCATCTCTATGTTGGGAGGGAGAGGCCTGAGTCACCAGTATGGGCCCCGTCGTCTACCCCAGAAGCCCAAAGGCCACCAGCCACAGCCTTAGTCCTGGCAGATCCCTGCTCACCTATGGCATCAGGTCTGGTGTTTAAAGCATCTGGTGCCTTTATTATTCCCATCCCCTACAGGGCCTGTCCCCCTCCCATCCCCATGGCTTGTAGGAGGGCTTCCCTGCTCCAACACACACCACGAGACGCGGCACTGGCAGAGTCCATCTGCTGGCCAGGCCCCCTCCTGCCCCCCGTACCTTTTGCCATCCTCCTGACTGAGGGCAGGATGCCCCAGCTTCTCCAGCCGCAGTGTCCTGGGTGAGGAAGGAGGGGAAGTCTCACATTTTATGGTGGTTTTATCTTCTCGGTTCTCATCCCGAGCGGCTGGCGACTAAACAAACAGTGGAGCGGTGAGGTTAAACGGGAAAGATTCCTGCCTCCAGAGCTAACCCGCCTCTAACAGACACGCCCAGCCCCAGCCCCGGGAGCAGCTAGCCAACCAGTGCCTTTAAAAGCCAAGTGAGAACAGGGCCTTGGTGATTTTTATGTGCCGCAGCAGCCTCTTCTCACTGCATGCCCTGAACCAAAGAACCCAGGTGATGGCCTGTTCCCAGACCAGCAGGGGGCGATGTGGCCATAAAGGGCAGGGATAGAATCTGGTAAGAGCAGGGAGTGGCAGAGAAAGAAGGTGCCCTTTTGGTTCCCACAATGCTGTGCGGGAATGAGCAGTCTCCCTAAATTCCAAAGGAAACATGCCCATGTCCTAGCCTTGGATTCAGCCTGCATCCAGCCCCCATGGGCAAAAGGAGCAGATGTCCGCTGCAGGGAGCTACAAGTGGTGGGCACCAGTTAGATGAGTCGGCCCAACACCTTTGCAGCTCCCCACTGGGCCCAGGCAATAACCTCGCACTGGCCCGGATGCCCTCCCATCCCATGGCACGACGGCCTGAATCCACAAAGGTGTTTGGGCTCCTAACTTCCACTGAAATCAATGGAAATTCGGAGCCCAAGTCCCTTTGTGGATCTGGGCCAAACTGCCCCAGTTTCGGTTGGGTGCCTGTACTCCATGGGGAAGTCGGGGTGTTGAGGGGGAGGGGAGGTCGTTCCCTCCTTGACTAATGCAGCGATGGCTTTTCTGGCTGGCCGATCTGTACGCAGGCCCCTGCTCCGGGGCTAGAGGGACTGTGCGAGTGGGCACCAAATGGGAAAGAAGCTACACGTGGGAGCTGAATGTGTGGACAAGTGGCCCAGTTGGTGCCACGGTCGAAGCTGAGTTGAAATCCTCTGGTTGCTGCTTCCTAGGAGGCATTAGCAAGGACTCCACCCTGCTCGCACGGAGCTCTTGGTGCAAGTCTAGAGGAAAACACAGCGTCCTGAGTCCCGTCCCCACCCCGTATCCAGGCCGGGTGGAACGCTCTCCCCTCGGCACAGATTCCTGACGGGATCGAGCCTGACACCGGGGCACCTGAAGTACCAGCGCAGAGATGGCAAACATGCTTCCCTGCACAATACAAAAGACTTGGCTCTGGAGCAGGGAGATGGCCATGGATGCTGGCAGATTGGTAACTGAGCTCAGACGGCAAAGTCCAGGGCAGGCCACGCAATGGAACACAGAGGCACAGGTGGCTGCAGCCTCTGGGCTGATGCATGCAGGTTTGGTGGGCCTGTGCCTACACAACCAGCAGCAGGACCGGGAATGCAGGCTACAGCACGGCGTGTGCTGCCACAGCAGGACAGGACGCGCAGGCAGGCATGGCAGCTGCACCAATGAATGCAGAAGCGGCAGCAGGACCGTAGATGCCAGGGTTGGGAGAGAGCTCCTGTGTCCTCCGCCCATTCCCTGCCCCAGTGCAGGACTGTTCTCTCAAACTGAAGGGCTTTTTCCTGTCTCCTCGCCGACGACACTAGTCCGGGGGGCTTGACTTCCCTCAGCAAGACGATGCACTGTCCAGGTGCCCTGGCTGCGAGACGGGTCTGTCAGAGCTGCAGGCTGCTCCCCTGGGATCTCTGTATCTAATGGTGCTTCCTCTCTCGTGCGATAGCCTCTGGCAACGGCGACCCTGTATCATCCCCTTGGGGTTCCCACTGCCCGCACGCTCGGCTAGTCTCTCACCACACGTCAGGCCCTCTCAGGCTCTTCTCGCTGTTGCTGCCTTTTCTTGCATTCTCTCCAACTTGGTAACGTCATTTGTGCAACGGGGGGGCCTCCACCTGAGCCCACCCGTGGCGCTCTAGATCCAGGGCCTGTCACGCTAGCAGGACTTGCAAAAACAGCTGATCGGCTCCTTCCTCCTCCACACTTGGTCTCTAGCTGATGCCTCCTGGAAACCCCCATCTCTGGGATCGCTCCATTAATTCGGCCGAAGCCTGGAGCCAGACTCACAGGGAAAAACACTGAGATTTTTCTGGATGTTATTCTAGAGCCTGTGCGTGGGGCAGGACTTCAGAGCATCCCTGGAAGGAGAGCCTCAGTAGTTGGATCACAGAATCCTAAGCCTGGAAGGGATCGCGAGAGGTCAGCTAGTCACTAAGTCTTGTCTAGACTATCCCAGACAGGGGTTTGTCTATCCTGCTCTTAATAAAAATAGGAGGAAGGCAGGCGCTGCATAGTTCCCAAAGGATGGCTGGTCTGGTGGTCAAGGCATTAGCTCAGCACCTAGGAAACCTGCGTTCAAATCCCTGCTTTGCCACAGACCCTCTCTGTGACTTTGGGCTAGTCACTCAGATTCTCTCCCAGTCTGTGACTGCAGGATCCCACTGTCCCAGAATAGCAATGGACGCGGGGTCTGGATGTGGAGCGAGCAAGCCCAGAACAGTGACCAGGCTCTACCCAGAGCCAGGGGGCTTTGCAACATGGTGGGGGGGTCCAGCAGTTATGCCCATGCACCAGGGCCAGCTCCAGGCACCAGGCACCCAAGCTGGTGCTTGGGGCGGCACCTGGAGGGGGGCGGCGGCGCGGCGCTCTGGCCGCCGGGGGGGGAAGAGCCGAGCCCCAGCCGGGGCTCG
>NW_020664542.1:169036-186286 GCF_002925995.2 Terrapene triunguis | reverse complement strand
GGGGGGGGGGGGGGCGGCCGGAGGCTTTTTCGCCTGGGGCGGCGAAAAAGCCAGAGCCGGCCCTGCCATGCACAACACCTGGGTGTCCATCCAGAGAGCAGGACTGGGGCCAGCCTGTGACAGAGGGCAAATATGGGCTAGCAGACGGAACAGGCAAGCCAGGGTGATTCTGCACTGCACAGACAAGGGCAGAATAGCCCCTCTCTGTCCAGGAGCCTAAGCGCTGCCTATCCTGAACCAGGAGTGTGCTCCTGTTTATATCAGCACCTCCGGGCCTCACCTCTGCCCTCCGTGGTCCGGAGTTGTACGTGACCCCTCTATGCTGTTTCTTGGGGCAGAGGACCTTGTCTCTAGGGCTATGTCTACACTGCAATCCGGGGTGTCACTGTGGCTCACCTGAGTTAGCTTTGATGGAGCCAGCTCTGGTATGGGAGCAGCAGCATGGGCTAGTCCCGTGAGTAATTACCCAGGGTTCCAGGCAGGCGTGTCCAGCCGTCACTGCTCCAGGCTGCAGTGCAGAGACACCCTGGCCTGTCCGTCACATACCCGGACAGTAATAAAAGCTAATGCACTAGCCAGGCTGGGCTCATGCTGCAGCTGAGTCCTTGACTCGTGACCTTCCTCGCTGTGCTCTGAACATCACCGGCGTTGCTCTGGCCCGTCGCTTATTATCGCTTCCTTCTTCTTGCTACGTCCGTTTTAACTTCTGGGCCCGACCACCTCTCGCCCTCCGTCGCTCAGGGTTTTCCCTTCAAAACCCATCCCTGGCTCGAGCTGTTTCCATCCACACACGTGGAGGTCTCCTGAGCTGTCAGCACCTAGACTGGGATAAGTGCCCTGGTCCTCCACACTGCCCCCTGGGGAACCCTGCTCTCCAGCTGCTGCAGCGGGAACGGCTCACGGGATGAGGCCCACAGGCAAAGCCAACCAGGAAGGATCTGAGAGACGGGCAGGCACCCCCATCCATGTCCGAGGGAGGGGAGCTTGAACATAGCACCAGGCTGGGCTGTACAGGACGTTTTCTCCACAGCAACAAAGATGTGTTAGCGGATTAACCACACTGCTGGGCTCTGTCCAGCAGGCCTTACCCTAGGGAAGAGCTGAGAAAGGAGGCTAATTTCTACGCTACTATCCTTGACCACGTCCTTGAGCTGGCCCTAAAACAACACCGCCCAGTCATGGTCCCACAGATGCCAGCAGGCTCCTGAGGCCACTCCCTGCCACTGAACGCCCCCACAGGCAGTGTCCATCTACAGGCGCTGCTCGTTATCCCAGTCCCGACTGTCACTGACCTGTCGAGCAGCATTCAAAGCACACAGAGACTCCACAGGCCCAGCCATCTACCCTGAGAGTCCTGTGGCTAGGACTGGGCCTAGCTCCAAGCGAGCCCAGGGAGACAGCCTCCTCCTCGGTGTAGCGTAAGAGCTGTGCACGTGCAATGAAGATTGGCATACACACATATCCGAGGCCATGAACTGCCGCCAGTCCAGGGAGGGCCCCAGACAGGAATCCAGAACCCCAGACCCCAGGGATTTCTCCTGGGTAAGCGGTACTGCACCGTGCCTCTCTTCACGCAGAGGGGAAGGCGGCAGGGGCCCTGTCTGTGTACGTGTTATGTGACACAGCTCTTTGCTCACATCCCAGGCAGCACCTGGCCTCCGTTTCTCCCCACACACCTGGACTGCCCGCAGGACACTCATTTCCGTGCTGCAGTGATGTGTGGAGTGAAAGGGGCACTGCTTTACAGCAGTGATCGGAGCTGCAGGTGAGTCCTTCTGCTGTCTCCCGCGGATGTGTCTGAGAATGGCCGAGTGTCACTCATGTGTCCCACGGACAGACCCTGGGCCCAGCCTGACGCGGGCTTTTGGCCTGTTAGGAGCGCCATGCTGGAAAACGTGGTGAGGCAGAGAGAGGGTTCAGGCCACCTTCAGCACCCCCCTCTCTCTGTGTACAGATATTGCAGCAGCACCCAGAGATCCCAATCAGGATCAGAACCTATTGTGTTAGGTGCTGTACAAACATATGTACGTCCCAAGGCACAGTCCCGGCCCTGTATCGCTCACACTCCTTCCCCCCGACAAGCTTTCATTCCTCAGGATACAAACGCACATGAGCAGCTCCCGCCTGCGGTTCAACACAGGCACCGCAGCAGGGCCTAGGACGTTAGCAAGAGAGCAAGTCAAGGAGCCAGAGGAATTAGAGAGCGACTCACAAGCAGTTTCCTCCGGTGCTTCCGTAAGTCACTGGGCTGGTTGCAAGAGGCAAATAGAAAGAGACACAGAAAGGGAGGCAGTTAGCTGAGAATTCCCCTGTGGGCAGAGCAAAGCGACAGAGGTGCTGACTGCAAAACACCCACCCCAGACAGCCCCCAGAGCCAGGTGTGGGCCCTAGTGAGAACACCCCCTTCTGCACGGCTTTCCCTAGGGCTGGGCAAATCAACACAGGGAAACGGCAACAGTCATAGTGGGCTTTCAACACCCCCGCCCTCCCCGCACCCACACCCCTCCTTGTACCCACACACCCGGCTACCCTCCCATATACCCCCACACCGCCCTCATACACACAGCCCCTGCCCGGTTCTACACACAACTCCATCCTCACACCCAACCTGCATACACCCCCGTCAGTTACCTGTTCACCTGCCCAGATAACGCCCTCACACTACACCTCCATCCACACCCCTCACACACATCCCTGCCCGGGTACACCTCCCCCCACGCTTGGTACACCCACCTTTCCATCCACCCCCTCACATCCCCACCCGCCCCACCTTCATTCACACATTGCCCTTGTGCCCTCATACCCACCCCTGCATTCACCCCCCCATCACCCCCGCCTCCCCCAGGCCTCCCGGCTGCCCTCGTGACCCCCTTTCCACGGGGTAGCAGCAGAGTTGCGCTGGCCGGGAGCAGGCGTGCGAATGAACACACAACAGGCCATGACATTCTAGTGAGCAGCATCCAGAGCTCAGAGACACCGTGCTGCGCCCCCGCCCCTCAGGAAGGCAGGCGCTGTGTGGGGAGATCCCAGAGCGGCGCCCGTGGGCCCCTGTGGGTTCAGCGGCCTTGGCTCGCACCGGCACACCCCGCCCAGCTCACCAGCGTCATGATCCCCATGCGGTCCAGGTCCTGAGCGGCGCTGCGGGAGGACAGCTTCGGGGTGGAGCGCCCGCTGACCGGGGGCGAGGAGCTGGCCAGGGACAGGGCTGTCAGGGAGGTGGGGATGGAAGCCCGTTTGCGCAGCTGCATCAGGTTCAGGCCCTCCATGCTGCCACTCGTGACGCGGGTCTCCAGCTCTTCGGCGCGCAGCTCCGTGGATTCCTTCTCCTCTTGAATCATCCTGAGGAATCACAGACAGGGTAAGCCGTGGCAGAATTCCCGCTTCCCCACTAACGGCTCGGTCGCCATTCCGGGGGGTCCCCCAGCGACCTCCTGCCTCCGCTGCTCCCAGACGCCAGTGGCCAAGCGGGATGGCACCACAGGGCTCCACCCCCCCCTGCAGTGCCAGGACGCCCCCGTCCCCTCTCAGGGAGGCAGCGGCACGGGGCCCCCTTCTCCACTCCAGCAGGGGCAGCCGGGCCCTGTCCCTCAGGAGCAAGAGGGATGGCCCCAAGGGCCCCCCCGAAACCAGGCAGAACGAAGGTTGCTTGGGAGCCCCCGCAGTGTATTGTGATATGAACCCTTCCCCGTAACTCCAGCACAGCGGGGCTTTGTCTGGGGGCTCCCAGGGCTTTTCTTAGTTAAAAATGTCACATGTGAACACGGCCCAAGGGGCCCCTAGAGGATGCTGCCCCGCAATGCTTCGTCTCTCCAAATCACTCCGGTCTCAGCCTTCCATCCTTCCCCCCACTGAAACGCCCACAAGTTCCTGAGGATGCTCCAGCTGCTTTCATCCACTCTGGGCAGCGCAAGGACCCTGAGCCGAGTGACCCGGCCCGCTGGGTTTACAGAGGATCTCGGTCACCAGAGCAGGGCAAAGCAGCCAGAGGGTACAGCTAAATTCCCACACTCCTGTCCTCCAGAATCCCCCTCCCCACATTCCCCTGCACAGCCCCGAATTCTCCTGCCCCTCCCCACATTCCCCTGCACAGCCCCTAATTCTCCCACCCCTCCCCACATTCCCCTGCACAGCCCCTAATTCTCCTGCCACTCCCCACATTCCCCTGCATGCCCCCAAATTCCCCCCGCCTCCTGCCCCTCCCACATTCCCCTGCACGCCCCCAAATTCCCCCGCCTCCTGCGCCTCCCCACATTCCCCTGCACGCCCCCAAATTCCCCCTCCCCACCTGCCCCTGCACCCACATCCCCCGCCCTCCTGCCCTTCACGGCAGCACACAGAACCAGACACTCCGCAGACTTTACCTGATCTCCTCATTAATGGCGTCCAGCTGCTCTTGCAGCATGATGGCTAGGGTCTGGGCGTCGGAGTGCCCGCTGGGGGACAGCACGTCCATGGAGCTGAAGAGCGCCTCGCGATCCTCCTCCTCCATGTCCGAGATTTCCGGGTCGCTGTCGAAGGCGTGAGACACGGTGGCCAGGACACCGCCTGGCTGGGTCTGCTCCCAGTCCTGAGAGACGGCAGACCCCACACAGGTCACTACTTCCCCACCACGCAGCAGAGGCCAGGGCCCAACCCATGGGAGTTAGGCTCCTAAATACCTTTGAGGAGCTGGGACCAAGCCATGAAGCAGCCAGCACCGGCTCCCCTTGAGCAGGGGCAGGGCCTGCTCCCTGGTGAGGCGCCTCCGAGTGCCCCTCATTCCTGTGTGAACCTCCCTCTCGCAACTGTGACAGGAGACTCTAGTGCACAAAGCACCAGGCTCCTTGGATCAAACACACTGTGCTACCGGGCCCCAGGGAGACGGCCCTCCATATGACCCCCAGAGCCAGACCTTGGGGAAAGCCTTCCCTCTCAACCTGGTTCCTGGGGAGAGGGGCCCCCAGACTTGGGTCCCAGGGCAAAGGGCCCTCACACGCCCCCCAGAGCTGGGCCCCGGGGAGACGCTTCCTTCTCGACTTGGGTCCCGGGGAGAGGGGACGCCCCCTTAAGCCGGGCTGAAGGGAGAACCCCACCCCCAGAGCTAAGTCCCATGGAACGGGGCCCCCACGTGCCCCCAGAGCCCAATCCTGGTGAGAGGATCCAGGCCCTCCCCCATTCCCCAGAGAAATGCAGCAACAGAGACACTCTGCTCAGGGCAGTGCTCTCTATTCACCAAAGGCCGTAAGTGCACACCGGCCGGCTCTGCTGTCCCTCAACCCCCATGTCTGTCCCGTGCCATGTGCATCCGGTGTGGTGTAACTGCACCATGAACCCACTTCACCCTGCGCTTTAAATCAGGGAGTAAGTGCTGGCTTGGCCACGGTCCTGTCACTCCCCCACACAATAAGGAACCTCTTGATAAGAAGGGGGTTTAGGGCAATAGCCCTGCAGCTGTCCCGGCCTAATGACCCCAGCAAAGCCCCCCCTCATTTGAAAGGACACAGGCAGCTGCCACAGCTGTTTCAGTTGCAAAAGATCCGTAACACACTCCAAGCTGCAGGCATAACCGGAGCTTGCACGCAGGCCGGCCGCTGCCCTTGGAGGCGCTGGCTGGAGATCAGCCACGAGCCGCATTCGGAGCAAGGTCGACACTGGGGGATTTTACCTTGGGAGGTTCTTCCCGCAGAGCTGCAAAGCGACCCATCTGTGGCCGGTGCAGTCCAGGAGGCGTCCCGAAGGTCTCGGCTGGGGCGTGAACCACCGTGCTCAGGGGGTACCTGAGGTCCGTGGCGCTACCCACGTGGGACCTACGAGAACGAGGGAGAAGAGCCACAGTGTGAAATGCTGCGGTTATGACAACACAGGCGCAGCCCCTCCTGCCCGGGGCGAGCTGGCTCATGCGGCAGGCTGCTAAACCCGTCTCCCGCTCCACAGGCCGAGCCGGTGCGCTCCGTGTCCAGCCTGGGCTTGCACTGAAGGGAAAGAGAGATGGAGATGGGGAAGTCTGAGCTCCAGGGGCTGTGACCACCTGACCTGAACTGACAGTGCCTGCTCAGGGCTCTGGAGGAAAGTGAAGCCCCTACCTCACTGTCTCTAGATCCCAGGGAAATATCTCCCCACCCCTGACTCTGGAGAGGCAGTTCCACCTGGTGGGTGTGAGCAAGAACTAGTGCAGGTAACCAGCCAAACCCGTGATGCAACTGTCGCCCAAGGCCCCGCTCCTCAAAGAGATTTAGGCATCTAACTCCCACTCAGCTCAGGATCTGGGCCCAAGTAACGGACCATGTTTTCTTGCGCCTCCGTGTGCTAGGCAGCACAGGTACCAACCACCTGGCTAAGAGAACCGAGCCACTAAGAAAAGGCCCTGCAGTGTATTTACTCATTTCCCTGAGATCCCCAGTCCCTGAGTTCATACAGTTCTCAGCCAAACTCTTCTGATCTTCCCGACAGGACTCAAGCCCACTAAGATTCCCCTGCAGCCTTCTCTTCTCCATAGCTCACTTCAGCCTCTCCCCGTGGTGAAGATCTGCCACTAAAGCTGGCCAGGAAGTGATCCGCTCCCCACCCCCAGCACCACCACCAAAAATTTCAACAAAACCCAAACTGTTTCCTTCTTGTCACATTTTTTTCTTCAACGTTTCTTGGGGGTTCATCAAAAAGCTGAAAAATTCCAGTTTAAAGCCAAGTATTCAGGGCAGGGGGGTTCCCACCAATGGACAGGTTTTATTCATTTCATCTGAAAAACCCTTTTGGCTGGCAAATGTTTGAGCCACTCTCCCTGCCACGCCTCTGTGCAGTGCAGGAGCTCAGACCCGGCAAGTTTCAGATGTGGCCTCACCCCGCCTTTGTCCAGTGACAGAATCGTTTCCCTGTCTTCATTACGACAGCACTTGTCATGCAGCCTGGAATCATGTTGGCCTTCTGTGCCGCAGGTGGGCAAGGCCTTCTCCACTTCACTTTGCTCCTAGCCCTAGTCTCTTAGGGCCAGATCGACAAAGGTATAGGCACCAAAAGGGGCAGACAGATGCCTAGTGGGATGGACAAAAGCACCTAACCAGGTCAGGAGCCTGACTTGCATTGGAAGTCACTGGTATTTCGGCACCTATCTCAATTAGGCACTTTTGAAAATCCCACTAGGAGACAAAATGTGTTAGGTGCCTCGATCCCTGTGATTTCCAGTGGGAGTCAGGTGACTAGTCTGTTTTGGAGCTTTTGTCACTCTCATTAGGCACCTATCTGCATCGTTAGATCCCTAAATACCTTTGTAATCTGGCCCTGATCTCTTTCACGGCCAGCACTTTCCAGAGCTTTACCCACCACTCCATGTCGTGCTTTTCAGATACAGCACCCTACACAGGCTCGCTTCCGATTCCCTCAGCAATTCCCTGAGCCATCCCCCTCATGTGTGACTCTTTCCAAAGGGGGATGTAGGACACTCCCGGTTATGAATGAGATTGCCAGTTCTGCTGTCCTCAGCAAATGTTACCGCTCTCCAGGCTGAGCGCTGGGTCACCAACTATCCCTGCACCGCCTCCGGTGCCTTTTTTGCAATGGAGTTCATTGCCAGGGAGGTGACATGCTGCTTTGGTGCTCACCCAATCAGCCGCACAATTTACACAGCTGCCCTCCAGAGCCAGGTCGACGAGCCTCAGCTGAGTTTTGCAGCTCAGGCCCATCTCTGTATAGGAAAGGCATTCCAGACAGGTGCATGGCAGATGCTGATAGAATCTTTATAGGAGTATAATGCACTGCCTGCTTGACCAGCCCGGACTGATGGAGCAAGAGCAGATTAGATAGATCCCCGTCTCCTTTTTCTAGGGAACCCTTGTGCTCTAGGTTGGTATATTACTAAGCCAACCTTTAACTGATGGGGTTAGGGACAAACTTCCCTCTTGGGCAGGGTATTCCTAGGGGGTTCGGTCACCTTCCTCTGAAGCAGCTGGCACTGGCCACTGTTGGGAGACAGAATCCTGGACTAGATGGACTCCTGGTCTGGTCTGGCAATTCCTATGAACAGCAGTCCCTTAACCGAGCGGAAAGGGATGGTTTCAAATGGAATTTCCAGGCCAAAGGCCCCAGCATGCCTTAGGTCACAGCAGGTGGTGAATGAATGAAGAGACAACAAGGGACACTTAACTAATGGGACAGATTGCCAGGGGCACTTGGAGTCTTTCAGAAAAGAGGGGGTGTCTCGAAAAGCTCCCTGCTAGCTCAGCCAGAAGCTCTGGGCTGGATGCAGGAATTGCTGAGTGAGGTTCTCTGGCCTGTGTGATGCAGGAGGTCGGACCATCAGAATGGTCCCTTCTATAATCAGACTGACTGCACAGTGGCCATCCTCTGCTGAGACCTCTTCTCTCTAGAGGTTTAAGAAGAGGCTATTGCCCTTGTGGAAATAATTCCCCTCCGATCCTGCCAGATATCTTCCACCAGTACAGGGTTTGGTCCAGCTGCTGCAGAGGACTGGACCCCTCTCTAGGTCCCAGACTAGCAAACACAAGAGGGTTTGAAGACCTGAACTGGATTCTTCTCTGGATTTGACCCAGGTGCCTGTCAGACCCCTATGGAATACCACAGCTTCTCCTCCTTGGGGAACAGGCCAGAGAGAAGATGTGGGAACGGGTGTGTGTGTGTGGTGGTTTCCTTGCCCCAATGGCAGCAGCAGCAAGGAAGTCAGGAATAGTTCTGAAACTCTTCCTTCATGACCAGTCGGGAGGACGGGGGGGGGGGGTTACAGAACAGAGCAGGCAGCTCATTGATGTTGAGAACTGACACTGGCGAGGAGAAAGACCCCCGTGGACATAAACTCAGGCAGCTAATCATAGAATCATAGAATATCAGGGATGGAAGAGACCTCAGGAGGTCATCTAGTCCAACCCCCTGCTCAAAGCAGGACCAATCCCCAGACAGATTTTTGCCCCAGATCCCTAAATAGCCCCCTCAAGGATTGAACTCACAACCCTGGGTTTAGCAGACCAATGCTCAAACCACTGAGCTAATGTGTCTAGCGGAGCTCAGGGGGGAAATCCTGGCTCTTGAGAATTTCACCATTGACTTTGGCGGGCTCAGGATTCCACCCAAGGTGCAGAGTCCAGACCCAGCAGGTGGATGAATGAGGAGGACCAACCTGCCCAAACACCCTAACCAAGTGGGCAGCAAGCAAATACGTGTCCTGTTATCTTGCCACAAAACCGCATTTAAGGCAGTACTACCCGCTCGGCCCTTTCTAGCCTCCCTTGGGGAAGTCGTAGAAGTGCAGGCAATCCCTGGTCACCTCTAGCCCTGGAGCCACGCCTTGACATGGCATTCCCCCTAGACTGCAGGAGAGTGTTCGACAACTTTCCCGCCAGATCCAGCCTGTCATAAATATGAAGGGAAGGGTAACAACCTTTATGTATGCAGTAACATAAAATCCCTCCTGGCCAGAGGTACAGAATCACTTACCTGTAAGGGGTTAATCAGTTCAATTAACCTAGTTGGCACCTGACCAAAAGAACCAATGGGGGAAAGAAGATATTTTCAAATCTGGGGGGTGGGGGTAAATTTTTGTTAGTGCTCTTTTTGTTGGTTCCTCTCGGGACAAAGAGGAACCAAGCAGGTAAACCAGCTCCTAACAAGATCCTGAAATGATACATCTAAAACTGCAGAAATTGTAAGTAATAGCAAGGAAATGCGTTAGTTTATCTTTTGTTTTAGCTTGTGAATTTTCCCTATGCTAAGAGGTAATTTTATTCCTGGTTTGTAACTGGGAAGCAGAGTTAGAGGGGACTCCTCTGTGTTTTAAATCTTTTTATTTACCCTGTAAAGTTATCTTCCATCCTGATTTTGCAGGTGTGATTCTTTTTCTTTTTTTTAAATAAAATTCTTCTTTTAAGAACCTGATTGATTTTCAGTGTCCTAAAAACCAGGGATTTGTTAACCTATTGGTTGGTATATTATTATTATTCTCAAGCCCCCCCCTCCCCCCCCGAAAAGGGGGTGAAGGGGCTTGGGGGGATTTTGGGGGGGGGGGTAGGGCTCCAAGTGGTCCCTCCCTGAATGTTTGTTTAAATCACTTCGTGGTGGCAGCAATACCATCCAAGGATAAGGAAAGGAATTTGTGCCTTGGGGAAGTTTTTAACCTAAGCTGGTGAAATATAAGCTTAGGGGGTCTTTCATGTGGGTCCCCACATCTGTACCCCAGAGTTCAGAGTGGGGAGGGAACCCTGACACAGCCTCTCCCCTGTCAGGGCAGGACTGAGAAGGCAGGTGCGCTTGATTTCCCACGGGGTTGACAGTTCTGGCTGCACAGGCAGAACCCGCTGACATCTGGAGGAGGCTGACCAACCACGGGCATGGAGTGACCATCTTGGGCTTGGGCCTTGCCTGACACCCTCCTGTTATGGAGAAGTTGGAAGGAACCCAGGTTGCTCATTCTTGGATGAGGGGAGGCTGGGAACATCCAGAACGTCTGGTGAGGGGGAGGCAATGTGGCACAGAGCTGGGGAAGCGGGGCACCATGCAGCGAGCTGGATTGGTCAGGGACTGGAGAGGCGACTCTCCTGGGTACAGACGAGTTCTGGGTCGGCCATGAGAGGTTATCTAGGTAGGGAGGCATCATGGCTACCAGTTGAGATGCTCAAAGCGGACTTGGGCATTCAGACACACAAATCCCATTGAAATTAACGGGGTTTGTGTGGCTAAATTGCCAAGTCTGCTTTGGAAACCTCAGCCACTGGCCTTTTCTCCACCCAAGCTAGCAGGAGGAGGGATTCTCCCCAGGCAGGGCGTGTCTGCCCCTTCCCTACTGTGCCACCGTCTGTTGTGACTGGCGCTGCTTGCCCCAGAAACACCTCACAGCATCCCCGCTGCTCACAGTGTGGGTACACAGATCAGCTTCGCTCCCCCAGCCGCGTGGGTGTGTCACAACACACCAGTTGGGTTCTCCCACCATCTGAGGGGACAAGAAGGAATCTCAGCAAGCCTGGCACGGGAGGTCCTGACTGAAGAGGAAATTGCAGGTGTCAGCAATACGGATCCCCAGAAACAACCCCGAGTCAGGCAGCCCAGGAGACAGAGCCTGTCTCTCAAGAAGAGGGCAGGGCTGGGGCAGGCGGGGAGCCGGGGTCTCAGCAGACTGTTGGAACTGGAAGAGGCGATGCTTTCTGCACTGTCCTATCTCATGGAAATACTCGCTCCGCGGCAGTGCTGGACATGAGGGGCAGGCTGAGGCCAGGGCTTGGTTTCCTTGCCAGAGATTCCGAACAGTTCTAGGCACTTACGGTGACGGGGCATAGGGTCCCCGATGAGCCACTTGTCTAGGTACGGCAGAGCAATGACCAGCTGCCTCCTTGGGAAAGCCATGAGCTGTGTCACGGCGTGGCACTGGCGCTGTGACTCGGCAGCTACCTAACTGGGCTTTAAAGGAAGGCACCTGGGCCATATGAATGGGGCAGAGAGCGGGTCAGTCAGGAAGAGGGCAGGTGAGAGCTGCAGAGACCCAGAGAAAGTCCCTGAAGGAAGCTGTAAGAGGGTGTTGGGGGAAGGCTGAAGGCAGGAGAGCAGCAAGAGAGGTTGGCTGGCTGGTGTCCCCGAGCCAGGGCTAGAGGAATGGAGAGGATTGAAGGCAGAAGAGCAGCAGAGGGAGCTGCCTGCTGATGTCTAAGCTGGAAAGCGGAAGCCGAGGGCCAGACAGGGCTGAAGGCAGGGAAGCAGCAGAGGGCTTACCCATGGGCTTCTCCATGCCAGGAGAGGTTAATGGAATGGGGTGGGGGTGGGGGTGATGGTGAGGATGATCTCCCAGCAGAGAGGCGTTGGGGGCCCCTCTGGGAAGAGCGGTGTTGTACTCTACCTGGAAGGGCTGCGGTGGCTGTCCTGGCAGAACAACAGGAGAGGACTGATGACAAGCCCAGGTATGGGGAGCACCAGGGGACTATCTGTCCTGGGATTTCAAGGCCCACATGCACTGGGGGTGACTCTGTGTGGAGATTTGTTTTGGACTATTTACACGATGGCTTGGTAATAAACCAGCCCCAAGGAGGGCCAAAAGAGCCTGGTGTAGAGTTACTGGGGACTCAGAAGAAAGGAAACTGAGGCAGGCACGCTTGTCATGCTGCAGCCTGTCGCGGGAGGGGCTGCAAGTGGGTTGCCCTAGGATACTCAGTCATTAACTTGGTCAAGCTGCTGGGTGCTGGCGCCATTCTAAGAACCGCCGGCGCGCTCTTCAGACACATCCCAGCTTCTTCCGGCAGTAACCCCGAATCCTCTTGTCAATGCCCCATGCTACTGGCCCCTACCACATATCCAGCCAACTCCATCTCAGATCCATTCTTGACCACATACTGGCTCCTCCACTTCAGGTGCAGACTGGGGGATGGCAAGCCCTGGCCATTGGGGAATAACAGCGTCAAAGGCAATTCTAAGCCCTTTTCCAAGGGATGATGCAGCTGCTGTGGGCTCTACAGCTGATTGCACTTGGACCTACTGGAGGGTCTTTGGAGAAGTCAGAGAACAGCTGCCAGGGACTCCCTCTCTCTCCCACCAAGTTCCCTACAGGACCTGCTGGCTGTGGTCTCTGACCAGAAACTTTAAAACCATCGCTCCTCTGTCAACAGTCCCTGCTGCCCACTGCCTCAGTCATAGATGGGACAAAAGGATCAGATTGTCTGAGGAGAGAGTCTGAGCGGATGTGGACGGTGAGTAGGCAGTATGCGCTTTTGCTTGCTGGCAGAAAACTGGGTGCTTTGCCATGGAAAACGTCCACAACTAATATTTTGATTTTTTGTCTACATTTTACATGAAAATTTTTGACTTTTTGATGGAAATTCAAAAAGTAAAAAATTTCGGCCAAACTTAGTAAAATGTCAGATCTAAAATGCTGCCATGGTGCCTCATGGGAGTCATAGTTTGGGGGGCTCATACCTCCATCCTCCCTTATGGGCTGAGTTTCCTAGTTGGACTGCATCTCCCATGATGCACCAGTCTCTTTTCTTGGTGAAGCAAGATTATATCAGGGAGGCCCTGGACATGGTGTATCATGGGAGATGTAGTCCAGCTGGTGAGCCTGGCCCATAGATGACAATGGGGACATGAGGCACCCGAACTACAACTCCCAAGAACCATCACAGCAGTGTATTTAAATCAAAATATTTGGGTTTTCGAGTGGAGTGAAATGGAGACCTGGGCAGCCGATGTTGCTAAGATGTCCCATGCTCTTTTTCCTAGGGGAGCCTGTGGCGAGATACTGCCCTCTGCTGCACAGTTGCTTCACTGGATCATAAAGCTGCAGTAATCTCATTGAGGACTTTAGCCAATGCAACCAAGGCCAGGTCTACACTAACCCCCTAATTCGAACTAAGGTATGCAACTTCAGCTACGTGAATAACGTAGCTGAAGTTCGAAGTACCTTAGTTCGAACTTACCTTGGTCCACACGCGGCAGGCAGGCTCCCCCGTCGACTCCGCGGTACTCCTCTCGTCTAGCTGGAGTACCGCAGTCGACGGCGAGCACTTCCTGGTTCGACTTATCGCGTCCAGACAAGATGCGATAAGTCGAACCCAGAAGTTCGATCGCTCGCCGCCGAACTACCGGGTAAGTGTAGACATACCCCAAGTGTGCAGAGTGGCCTGGCCATGATCTGGACTTGCCTCCTCCCTACAGATGGGAAACTGCATGATAGGCTTTAAAAAAATGGTTTTCCTGGTGTTTGCCGCGATGGTTACATTTGTACAAAAATCATTGTGGCCAGAAAAGACCACTAGATTCAGTGAAACGGGGGGGAAAAGTCACTGTGGAGAACCTCAATCAATGCTTCTGCCATTCCAAAGGCAGCAAAGAACCCCCAATCACTGAAAAGCACCCGGCAAATCAGAGAAGCTTCTGGAGCAACCTACATATTGTTTTTTTCTTCTTAATCTTCACAGCCAAGTGCGCAACAAATATTACAGCACCTTCCTGCACCAGTGGAGATGGGAGCTGGCTCTGCCCTATCTCTATCTGCTGACTCTGCAGCCCTTTGTTGGCAACAAAAGTGCAATCCATATTTCCCTAACGGTGGAATACAATTTGCATAGCAACAAATGCAATACTGGCTCCAGCAGCCAACACTGCACACAGACCCCTGGGTCTAACCCCTGATGTTAATCTACGGGCGGGGGGGGGGGGGATAAAGGGAGCAGAGGGAGCGGTGATGGGTCTAGCACTACGTTTGTCATGAGAAACACCGTCTGGGGGAGTCGACCCCCTGCAGTGGATTCTAGGGTCCAGGTGGCCTGGAGAGGACAGACAAGTTCTCCAAGACCCCAGGGACGTCCCCAGACTGCTCCGAGAAAGATGCGGGGTTTGGGGTGACGTGCCATCGAGGGGACACAAGTACTCTTCACCCGCTGGCCTATTCTGTGCATCCTGTCTGATGCTCCGGCCTGCTGGGGTGATGTGATCGAAGACCCAGGGGGGAGGGGCACAGGAACACTCGGGGACCCCTTCCCCATTAGCTCCTTGCTAACTGGGCCATCCTGCTCAGGCACAGGGGGCAAGAAAGCACAGCGGGGTTTGAGAAAAGGGACTGTGTCCCCTGACAGAAACCCCAGCCCCTCCTTCACCTCCCTGTTTGACGCCTGCTAGCCAGGGCCTGCTGCGAAAGGAGGGAGGAAAGGGTGGGGGCAGCACCCTGGCGAGAGGCCTGTCCTGCCACCCCCAGCGGAGGGAGATCAGGATTCCAACCACAGTGCCCCAGCTGGACCCTGCTGGGTGACACCAGCTTTTGTATCAACCGCTGAGTGGCAGAAGATGGAGACACTTCAAGGGTCAGTCGGAACCCCACAACCTCTGGATGGTGGGCAGAGACACCCCCCCCAAGTCCCCTATCCTGCCCCCAAGCACAATCTGCCCCTCCCCCTGCCTCTCCCCAGGAACCCCTGCCCCTCCTCCCACCTCCATTTTCTGGCTACACAATTCACAAGTTCTTCAGCCCAGCCTGAAGATGAAAGGAAGGGGGCAATCCAGTCTTGGAAGGGGAGAGAAAAGGAGGTGGAGATTTCATTCTCCTCTCCCTGTGCCATCAGCCTACTTGAGTCAGTGGAGCCAAGATCTCGCATGATATTGCATGTGGTTGGATCATGGCAAGTCCGGCTCCCAGCAGGACCAGCCGCAGCTCGAACTCCATGTGTGGAAGCAGAAACGGGCACCGTTCGATGGGCTCAGTCTGCACTGCTACAGACTAGGGACTGAATGGCTAGGCAGCAGTTCTGCAGAAAAGGACCTAGGGGTTACAGTGGACGAGAAGCTGGATATGAGTCGACAGTGTGCCCTTGTTGCCAAGAAGGCTAACGGCATTTTGGGCTGTATAAGTAGGGGCATTGCCAGCAGATTGAGGGACGTGATCATTCCCCTCTATTTGGCATTGGGGAGGCCTCATCTGGAGTACTGTGTCCAGTTTTGGGCCCCACACTACAAGAAGGATGTGGAAAAATTGGAAAGAGTCCAGTGGAGGGCAACAAAAATGATTAGGGGGCTGGAGCACATGACTTATGAGGAGGGGCTGAGGAAACTGGGATTGTTTAGTTTGCAGAAGAGAAGAGGGGGGAGGGATTTGATAGCTGCTTTCAACTACCTGAAAGGGGGTTCCAAAGAGGATGGATCTAGACTGTTCTCAGTGGTGGCAGATGACAGAACAAGGAGTAATGGTCTCAAGTTGCAGTGGGGGAGGACTAGGTTGGATATTAGGAAAAACTTTTTCGCTAGGAGGGTGGTGAAGCACTGGAATGGGTTACCTAGGGAGGTGGTGGAATCTCCTTCCTTAGAGGTTTTTAAGGTCAGGCTCGACAAAGCCCTAGCTGGGATGATTTAGTTGGGGATTGGTCCTGCTTTGAGCAGGGGGTTGGACTTGATGACCTCCTGAGGTCCCTTTCAACCCTGATATTCTATGATTCTATGATCCCTGCCCCACTGGGACCTCATCAGTTCCTCCTTCCACACGTCCATTCCACCCCCTACCATTCCCTTCCCGAACGGAGAGGTGCTTTCTGACTGCCCAGCATGCAGAGTGCGGTGAGAAAGGAACACTGCTCAGGCACAGACAGCACCTCAGCCTGGCCCCTGGAAAGCCCAACCCCAGTGGGACCCCAGCCCTACACATGGGTACTTTTCGTTTTGAAAATGCCTGACACCCTATTGAAGCTACCGCCATGGAGAGGGAATCCAAATGCCGTCAGGTCTGACGCAGCAAACTTCAGGGCTTCCCCGCTCCCCCAGCCCAGTTCTAGTGTAAACTCAATCTGCAGCTCGATCCTGCCAGCCCCAAAGACAGCAGCACCGCTCCTAGGCCACCGCTCACGGTGCAGGGAGAGAATCCAAGAGAGCAGGAAACTGAGCAAGCCCACGGTTCATTTCTATGGCCCAGTGTGGCAGGTGAGGCTGCTCTGCAGTGCCCCTAAGGGACCACGTGCGGGACTGCAGGTGTACCCTGCCTTAGTCGGTAAGTTGTGGCCACCTGCTTGGAGCAGGGTGACCCATGACCTAAGCGCTGCGTGTCTCTCTCAACAGTTAAACAACAGCATGAACTCAGGATTCGGCTGTCTGCATTTTTAAGTACAGGGGTAAAAAACCTCTCAAATGCAAGCACTTAATTGTAGCACTTGAGGGCAAGGCCTGACCTGGCCCTGAGGTTCTGGGCTAGCACTGAGGAGCTCCTCCTCTTCCCAGTTCCCCCAGCTCTGTCACTGAGAAGAAGCAGGCCAGCCTTCCTGGCCGGTCTGCTGGCTGTCTCGCTGGTAGCCTGGTCTGAGTGGATTTTCCCAGAGCAAGGGAGGGAACCGATGCCTCCTGCAGGGGGCAGAGAAGGCCTGATCGATCCCGTCACACCTAGGAAGCCGGCATCACGGGACAGCAAGGCAGTCTGTGGCCAAGCCTGAAGTCCTTACCTCGTATGTACACTGTCCGCAAATGTCCCGCTTCTTGTCTTTAGCTGGTCAACCTCCGACCTCAGTTTGTCAATTTCATCTGACAACCTTCTCTGTTCAGAATGAAACGAGCGAGAGGAGGGGAGGTTAGTTTGTACTGAGCAGCAAAGGTTTTGGGGAATCTAGTTTCTCTACAGTTAACCCTATTTTTTTTTTTTTTTTTTTTTTAAATACTGGTCCCAGGCTCTGGGTGTCTTCAACGTGTCTGTAAAGCCACGGGGAATGCAGGCAAGGGTAAATGATGACGCTAGGGCCTGTGCAGGGACAGCTAGGTGCGTTATAGTGGGAACAGACAGATGCATACGCAGGGAAACAATGGGAGTCTGTTGTTAGTTTT
>NW_020664542.1:133810-168636 GCF_002925995.2 Terrapene triunguis | reverse complement strand
TGTAGCCCACGAAAGCTTATGCTCTAATAAATTTGTTAGTCTCTAAGGTGCCACAAGTACTCCTGTTCTTTTTGTTGTTAGTTTGTTACATGAAGGAGAACTGACCCCACTTGGATCTCCAGCTTTCGCTCCGTGTCTTGCCATGTGAAGGTTTGCACTTATCCCAGCGAAAGGGCTGACAGCAAGGAGTCCGCACTGGCAGGGAATCCCACTGCCAGCCAGCAGCTCTTTCCTAATCAGAAACTTGCATCTGCACTAAGTGGCCCCGTTATAATTTAATAGCTGCCAACGGAGAGGCCACAGCTCGGCAAGGAGGCATCACAGACTGGAGCGGAGCCAGGAAACCATTATCGCCGCATGGCAAACTCCTGCCTTCCCAGAAGGTTGCAGCCACATCCCATCAAGTCACTGCTAATGAGGCCAGATGCATCAGCAATGACTAGACGGGATGCTAGTGTAAATGGAGGAGGACCGAAGTGACACCATCGCACCAGGCTCCAGTCCCGTGTGCAAACGGATCAAAACTTGGGTTTCTCTGAATGCTCCTTCCGCCAAGCATGGAACACCATGTCAGTTCCCAAAGATCCAGTTCCCTGCACTGCCCTGAGCAGTCACAGCCCTTCGAGGGCGAATCAGCTTCGAGACGACGACAGCTAAGGCCATGGTCATGCATCCCGAGGGGTCAGGGCGCAGCAGACAGCATAGAAGAGGAAGGGCTAGGTGAGAACAGTCCAAGGATAGTTATGAGCGAGGCCCGGGGATGAAAGCAGGGCTGCTTAGACCCTACACTGGCTTCTCATCAAGGAGCAAGGGAGAGGCAAAGTCCTGCTCCTGATCTTCAAGGCCTGCTGCAGGCCGGGCCGAGATCAATTCTCACGCCGAGATGGAGTGAGCTCCGAGGGACCAGGCAAGCCGCCTGGGAACAGGGGATGCAGCTTCGTTGGCAGGCAGCCCTGGGCTGTGGAACCCCTTTCAGCAAGCACCAAGATAGTCCAGGAGACTCACCCTATGGAAACTTCACCTGCTTAGCAGGGCTTTCCCCAGAGCCCGGGAGTTATTCTGCAAATCCCCCTCATATAAACTAGGCGGAAGGGGCAGGGAGCAAGAATCAGCTGGCCAATTTTACGCTCCCTTTGGAAGGGGCATGGTTACGCCGGGGACGAACGCAGGATAAATCTTTAGACAGCTTAGACTGGAGAGCATGTGCCTGTTAAATAATACCAGGGGCTGGTGGGACTCGCAGCTTTCACCCACACCACGGCATGGCTTTATTTATGGGACTCGTGCTGCTGGGCGTTTTGGGATCCTAGCTCTTGCACCTGTAACCAGGGTGTTTCCAATAGGTGGGGCTGCCACGGGCACGGGACTGGGAGTGAGGCAGCACGATCCCTGAGGCAGCCCCCCGGAGCGGCACGTACCTTGTCATGCTGCTGCACCTCGATCTGCTTTTGGGTGCTTTCCAGCTCTTGCAACAACGTATTCTTAAACATAAAAAATGAGAGAGAGAGAGAGAGAGTCCGTTTAGCTCAATCAGTGGACATGTGCCCACGCGGTCGAAGTTGAGCCTCAGAGGGGGCCGGGCTGATGGACACACGTCAGAACAGAAGGTGACGTTTTCCAGACGCTCAACTGGCAGTGATTGGCAGTGGGAGCGATCGCACGGACAGATCCACCTTGGCAACAACTAGTTGTGGCATCAACCATCTGCTTTAAAATCCCTTCCTCGGGTACTCGCGGCTACCGCAAACTGGAGTGTGAATAAACAATATCTGCAAACTGCGCACCCCTGCCCCAGGCCTGCACTGGGCTGCCCCAGGCCATAAGAAGAACATACGATGGGAAGGGACCTCTGAGGCCATCCAGTCCAGTCCCCGCTATCACAGGCAGCCCTCTCATCTCATCTCCTTCATAAACTTACCAAGCTCCATCTTCACACCAGTGAGGTTCCTTCCCCCACTGCTCCTATAGGAGAAATATCCCCCAGTCCTGAAGCGAAGGGCGAGAAATCCGGCATGTGCCACAGACAACTGCCCCTTCCCCCCGCCCACCACGTGCCGCATCCCTGCCCCTCACACTGTGGGAGTCTCGCCTAGCTAGCCTGTATGCTCTTTGGGGCAGGGACCTTCTGCTCCCTGGCAGCGTCCAGCACAGTGGCCTGTAGGTGCTACCACAATACGGATAATAGCGAGTAACACTGAATCGGGACTGCTAGCGACCGGCCTGGGAGGCAACAGGTGAGATCTGCAGAGCTGCCCAATGCCCGGTAGAAAGGGACGACCAATCCCACAGGGGGGTTGGAAATGCCAGGCCTGGTTTTTCCAGCCCTTCTGCCCATCTCTCCCCTGTGCAGAGGCTGCAAAGTTGTACTCTCCACAGAGCCGTCATGGTCTCCCTTTGCCCCTCACGCTGCAGTTGGTACCTTTTCCTCCAAGGCTGCCATCCGCTCCTTCAAGTGAAGCTGCAGCCGCTCATTGGACTCGCTCAGCAGCCGATCCACCGTGTCAGACAGCCGCTTGTTATGCTCCTCGTTCATCTTCTCTCGCTGCCGGGCCTGCAACGGCAAATGGCAATCAGCCGCCTGAGCCCCTAGAGCTGGGGGGGATGCTTTTCAAATGGTTCTTTAAAGGAGTTGGGAAAGGCCCAGCCCATCTCCTGGCCAACACAGGCCCCTACCCAGCACTGGGACAGCTTAGCGAAAAGAACCTACTGAATGTGAACCTGGCTGAAACTGCTACTGCGTGGTCTCCCTGAGCCTGCAGAGAACCTGACCAGGTGTTATGTATCCCACTGATGTCAATGGGGGCAGACTCTGAACCCTAATGATGACATGTTGTGTGACACCGTTAGCTATTTCGCTGCTGGAGGCTTTAGCACAAGCGCACAGCTTCCTCGCTGGTGTTGGATGCAGTGGTGGATACTGGGGCAGCTGGTTGGTGTCAAGGGGTGCAGGGGTGGGGAACTAGGAGCTCAAGACACCATCAAAATTTCTAATGACTTCCAGCCTTACCCACCACGGGGGATGAAAGAGGAGATGCACCCCGTGCACACCTGGTCCAAAGCCTCTCAGCTCCTGGCTGTCGAAATGCCCCTGCTGCCTTCTCCCCAAGCTGCCAGCCTCCCCTGAGCAGCAGTGAGGACAGGCCGAAACAAAAGGGGAGTCCTCAGTCCCCCAGCCAACATGGGGGGAGCTGTTACAACAGGGGTCGCTGCTCTCCCATGCTGTGGCTTGGAGGGGAACCTCTCCCTCTGCTGTTTGCTCTCCCTTACTATAAACCCTTCCCCCTGCCATTCCTGTGATGCACGTTATCAGCACAAAGCACACAGACACGTGCGAGGAACATAAAATACAACCTGAACCAGGTGAGATGCTGGCAGTGCCATGGCCGGGCGCTAGGCAGGAAGGACAGGCAAGGGCCATCCAGCCTGCTCCAGTTCAGAACACAGCAGCACGTGCCTGTAGCTCCAAGCTCCCAGCCAAACACTTCCCTGCTGCCACTCAAGTAAGGAAACCTGCCTGGGTGCCAGTGACCCTCCTGGACAGTGCTGTGGGCAGGCTGGATTATAGAGCAAGGGGCGTGGCTCGGCTGCGGGGGCACATTCACATGGTCATTCTAAGCCCCTGTTTTCAGACTCTCACTAACTGTCAGAAATAAGCAAAGATTTAGGTCGAAATCCTTCCAGGCCCAAGAGCAGGATTCACACAGGACTCTGCTGAGTTTTGAGTCACCGGAGCAGAGATTTTATTTATTTATTTGTATGCTTTAGCTCTTGCTCTTGGGGCGCGCAGAAGTGCCTGCGTTTCCAGGCTTCAGACTTGCGAGAGCTGACTGGGTTTTTCGAAAATAACGAGGGGCAGAGCCGAGGCGCAGGGAAATTATCACCAACATCAGAGGATCACAAGGACAACCCAAGGAGAGCAGCTCACCACGCCACATGCTTTAGAAAGGTGGACCGGTGTCCTGATCCCCACCTGGGGCCTAGATGGGGGAAGCTCATTGGGTCTCAGGCCATAAACAAGTGTCTCAGGCTGTTCATTCCTGGAGAAGCGGACTCTTTGTAAATCGGTGTCGGAATCATAGGAGCACCTGGCCAGGGGCAGATGGAGCTGGTGAGCTCCCATCTGAGAGCTCTCCCTGCCATCCTCGGGGCTTCTCCACATAGCTACCCTATCGTCCTGCAGCTCCCCCCATGCCTGTGAGCCCTGCCGAGCTCTCAGCAGAGCTTTCCCATGACCCCAGCCCCGCCCTGTCTCTCCATACAGTTCACCCAGCCTGCTGCTGTCGCTGGGCCATACACTTGGCTGGCTGGTTTGACAGCGGCTGGAGGTTCTAACCACATAACACGCACCTGGCAGGAAATCTAGAACACGGTTTCCCAATGCTTCTTGTTCTAGGTTTGCCCATGACCCAGAGCCAGTCAGGGGTGGGGAAAAGCTGCCGTATCCAGTCCCCGTTTCTTCACCACAATCATTGCTTCTGCCAGGTGAGGGAGCCCCTCTGCTTAGACCAGCCACGCCCACTGCACTGGGTTAACAGGGTCTGGGAGCGACCCCACCAGCCAGCCCGAGCTCGTTGTGTGCACAGCACAAGTTTACTTCTGGGGCTGGACCCCAGTAAGCTGAGTACAAGATATTAGCTTAGGGCCTGACCCTTTACAGTCAATTCAAGCTCCCTGCGGGGATTAAGCAGGCCAGTGAGGGAGGAGGTGAGTTAGGCTCTTCCGATGCAGAGAAGATGCTCAGCAATTTAAACAGTGTTTCCTACATGCAAATAGTCTCCCCACGCCACAGGCTATGGGCCCATTCTCCTCTCACCTGCCCTGTTCTGCATCAGTGTCACTGCCCTCACTCCAAGAGCATTACACCTGTGAGAGCAGAGAAGCATCCCATGCACTGCTACAGACTAGGGACCGAGCAGCTAGACAGCAGTTCTGCAGAAAAGGACCTAGGGGTTACAGTGGAAGAGAAGCTGGATATGAGTCAACAGTGTGCCCTTGTTGCCAAGAAGGCTAACGGCATTTTGGGCTGTATATGTCGGAGCATTGCCAGCAGATCGAGGGACGTGATCATTCCCCTCTATTTGACATTGGTGAGGCCTCATCTGGAGTACTGTGTCCAATTTTGGGCCCCACACTACAAGAAGGATGTGGAAAAATTGGAAAGAGTCAAGCGAAGGGCAGCAAAAATGATTAGGGGGCTGGAGCACATGACTTATGAGGAGAGGCTGAGGGATCTGGGATTGTTTAGTCTGCAGAAGAGAAGAATGGGGGGGGGGATTTGATGACTACTTTCAACTACACCTCTACCCCGATATAGCGCTGTCCTCGGGAGCCAAAACATCTTACTGCGTTATAGGTGAAACTGCGTTATATCGAACTTGGTTTGATCCGCTGGAGCGCGCAGTCCCGCCCTCATGGAGCGCTGCTTTACCCCATTATATCCGAATTCATGTTATATCAGATCGTGTTATATCAGGGTAGAGGTGTACCTGAAAGGAGGTTCCAAAGAGGATGGATCTAGACTGTTCTCAGTGGTAGCAGATGAAAGAACAAGGAGTAATGGTCTCAAGTTGCAGTGGAGGAGGTTTAGGTTGGATATTAGGAAAAACTTTTTCACTAGAGGGTGGTGAAGCACTGGAATGGGTTACCTAGGCAGGTGGTGGAATCTCCTTCCTTAGAAGTTTTTAAGGACGGGCTTGACAAAGCCCTGGCTGGGATGATTTAGTTGGGGATCGGTCCTGCTTTGAGCAGGGGGTTGGACTAGATGACCTCCTGAGGTCCCTTCCAACCCTGATATTCTATGATTCTATGAAGCAGGCCCAGGACTCTAAGGCGGTACATAGATGGATCAAACAGATGGAGCGAGATTACCATGCAACTAGCATGATGGGGCAAAGCCCTAAAGACTAGGTGGTGAGCAACCCAGGAGCAGGAGAGCAGCCCTCTGTTTACTCCGCCTGGCTTCAGAGACGGAGATTATCAGGGCTTTCCCCCTGGTATGGGAGGCAGCATTCTCTTGGTGTCCAAGCATATGACAGGGAGTCAGGAGATCTGGGTCATACTCCCAGCTGTGCTAGTGGCTCAGTGCTGGGCCTCAGGAAAGCCATTTCCTCTTGCTGGGGCTCAGTTTTATCATCTGTAAACCAGGGATGGTAATTCCTTCCAACCTCACAGGGCTGCGGTGGGGATAACGTGTCCACACGGGAAGGACTTTGAGAACCTCAGATGGAAGGTGCTAGCTAGAGTTGTGCAAAGGACGTGGAGAATATGGCAGCACCCACCATCTTTCAGTCCCCTGGGGGCATGGATCAGCATTCATATCGTGCTCCCAGTCAGTGCCGCTAATGATCCCACCAGCGGACCAAATTCAGTGATGAACCCTGGTCACCTGGCGCCTGAGACATGTTGCGCATACACTAAGAAGAATTCAGTCCTCCCAGAGACAGGCCTTGTTTAGACTAGGGAAAAAGGGGTGTGTGTGTGTGTGGTGGGAGAGGGGTTATAAATGAAGGGAGCTCAGCGCCTTTGACATCCTTCTGAGCACCAGGGGTAGGTGCAGTTTAACACCTGGACATTTGAGTAACCCTAATGGGTCGCCTAGATAAAGCCACTGGGATAAAGCAAATATGGCATGGGAGATTCCCCATCCCCTCACCCAGAGCTCCTCCTAGAACGCCCCACAAGCACCTCCTTCCCCAGCCCCACACAGAGCCACCCGCGTCTTCTGCCGCTTCGCATTCCCAGGAGGAGATGCCACAAACGGGAGCGGAGGAGGAGTAGCCCCGCCAATGTCCACGGCAGGCGGGTGACTCCTGCATCGGTGGAGCTTACCCTCGCCAGCTCCTGGTTCTTCTCCTCCAGCTGACTCTCCAGCTGCCGCAGATGCTCCTCGATACTCCCGTGCCTCTCCTCTGCCTAGGAAAATCCAAGGAAGCTTCTAGGAGAAGCCAGCACGTAAGGCTCCAGAGAGCTGTCATCCTAGTTAGGAACGGCACTGACCCGCCAGAGATGGCAATGGGATTTCAGTGCACTCCGGGACCCCCGTAGTGTCCCCAGGCACATCAGCTGGACTCACTCACTGAGCGGGCAGTGACAGCTCTCCACGGGGGGTTTGGGGGCTGGGCGGCCCTCACAGGGGGCTCAGCTGGGCCTTGCGCACTGGCTCTCTGGCCTGGCATTGGAGTGCTGAAAGAACCCTGGTTCAAACTGCTCTGCACCAAGCAATGATGAGAGCAGGCAGCTAACTCCTGCTTATCTGGGCCTTGGTGTTCCCCCTGCCCCCCACCAGGCCCTGTCCCACACATTTCCAGGAAACTGCTCTGCCACAGGGGAACCCTTCTCCCCGCTTGGCGTGGGCTCCCTCTCTCCCCAGCTCCTGGGTGGGGTTGATCCCTTCAGCATGAGCCTGCAGGCACCCAGCTGGGGGAACCCGAGGCAGCCATGGCTGGGCACAGCCTACTGAGCACCCTCACCAAAGGCCAGCAGAGTCTGGCAGCGTGAGCTGGTGAGGGTCAGGCAGCCGGGCACGAGCAGGGACACAGAGGAGGCTGATGATGACGCACAAAGGAGTTTGTAGAGACAAAGGCCACTGTGGCTGCTGCACCCCGCCCATCCCTGGGGCAGTCCCAGCTCTGCCTATCATGGGCGTCTTAGACACACACTGCCCCGTCAAGGGGTCCTAGAGGCTGAATGCCCCACTGGTGCCTGCTGGGTATCTGCACACCCTGGCAGGCACCAGATGCCAGAATTAAACTGGGGTGTGGCACATGCACTTGAGGCACCGGGCTGAGGGACCCGGACACCTACACATCCCAGAGCTGCAGGAGCTCAGGCAGCAGGAAGGGTGGGCGTGGCCCTGGCTGCCTAAGCCACGCCTCCTCTCTGCCTACACTCCCACACAACTCATCCCCAACACCACCCTCATTAGTTCAGGCCACAGCCCCGCTAGCAACAACCAGCTCCCCACCACCACCGTGGGGTTATTTGGCCCCACTCTTGGCAGAGCCTCTCAACAGAGCCCACCCTCCAGCAACTTCTGAAGGCACGGACCCAGGAGGGGCCTCTCTGCTCCTCTCTCTAACGCAGAGTAACACAGCCACCCCCACTCTGGCACACACATCCGTAATGCCCCTTCACTTAATGCTTTCAAAGGAGTTGGTGTTCTGCATCAGCGACAGTCATGCACCATCCAGACAACCTCTGAACGGGCAGTGGATCCTCTCAGCTCCATGCTAGGGCTGAATGGCCTGTGTTAGACAGGCGGTCAGACTAGGGGATTAACAGGTCCTTCTGGCCCAAGAATCTAGGAATAATGGGGAGCGGAGGGTGTTCCCCGGGGAGGGTCCCAGCAGGGCCTGGCTAGGTCCTAGCCCCCTACTCCCGCTGCCCACGTACCTTGGTAAGGGCTGCTATCCTCTGGGCAAGCTCTGCTTCCACCTCCGGCAGCGTCTCTGCCTTCCTCATCGTTTGCTGCAGTTTCTGCTCGGCCAGCTCCAGCAGCTCCTGGAGGTGCCGAGCCTTCTCCTCACACTGCAGGACAACGCAGAGGAGACGCACTTAACACGGAGCCCTCTATACCCTAATCGTCCCAGCTGACACACAGACAAGCAAACAGGAAGGACCAGGGAAACCTGCCCTCCACAGCTGGGTGAATTTCAGGGCCGCTCCCAGAGATTGGGGGTTCATGGAAAGCACAAAACTTGGCTAGTTTCCTCCAACAGATATTACCAGCTTGGATCAGACCAATCAACCAGTCTCCTGGCTCCAACATACCGGCTGCAGAAGAAAGCGCAAGCATCCCCCTAGTGGGCAACTGTGGAATTACCTGCCCATGTGGGAAGTTTCTTCCTGACCTCTGGTAGTTGTGATTGGCTCATGCCCTGAAGCAGGAGGATTTTGATTACTTATTAATTTTTTTACCTTCCTTAACATAGCTGTGGATATTTTCACTATCCATAGAAAGAGATAACTCCATCCTGAGTCCTGCTGAGTTCTTGACCTCAATGATCTCATGGGGTGGTGAGTTCCACAGGTTAATTATGCAGGATGAAAAAACTACCCCCTCACAATACATTTTGGCTAGCTCTAGGTATCAGCTGGGCTGGCAGTTGAGTCTAAACTACCCAACCTCTCCAGTGACACCCCTGCTGAGATTTCCCCGACTTCAGTCCCTTTCTCAGCAGTAGCAATGGCTGCGTTTAATTAACTGGAGCGGGCTGAGCCCAGCATGGCACCTGAACCTGCAGAGGGAGGATGTGAAGGACATGGCGATACCTGTAATATTTTATGAATATTATATGTGCCATCTGTTTGGATGGTGTTGCTTGCAATCTGGTTACCAGGGGTTAATTCAAGCAGGGGTTACTTGCAAGAAAGAGGACAATAGCTTCAGACAGCCCGATTTACCAGTACTTAAAAAGATAACACAGGCGTCATTTGCTTTTGAAGTTTT
Source organism: Terrapene triunguis (assembly GCF_002925995.2). Classification (NCBI taxonomy): domain Eukaryota; kingdom Metazoa; phylum Chordata; order Testudines; family Emydidae; genus Terrapene; species Terrapene triunguis. The sequence goes on along the minus strand of NW_020664542.1, from coordinate 159,188 downwards.
AAGTCTGACCACAGGAGTTCAACAGTCCGGCTGGTAACCCCAGGATCCAGGCAGGAAAAATTGGAGCAAAGAACTCTGAGGGATACAAGGAAAGTCCATGAAGGACTGGGCAGAGAATGAGGCAAAGATTGCTGGAGGGCAGAGCCGAGCTGAGAAACTCCGGCAAGCACCCAAGGTGCTATGGAGCAGGGACCTGGTCGGCGAGCGGGAGAACCGTGGGGTTACAGCTAGCTCTGGAGCCATGACAAAGGGCTTCGAGGGAAGACCCACTGCTGATCGGCAGGCGGGGGCTGACTCCCGATGGAGCAGGCAGGCATCTCCAGACAGGATGCTCGGCTGAGGGGAAGGACGGGGGCTTCCAGGCAGCTACCGAGTCTGCAACCCCCCAAGCTGTTTCCCGTGCATACGCTGCTCCTGCAACACCGGGGAGGGCCCAGTACCTGGCGATGCAGAGACTCCTTGTTGGCCAGCTCGTTCTCCAGCTTGTCGTTGAGATCGTGGATGGAGGTGGCTTCTCTCTGGGCAGCCAGGTAGCGCTTCTCCAGTGTGGTGATCCTCTCCTCCATGTCGTCCTTCTGAGCCAGAGCCTGCGGGGACGGGGCACCAGCAGAGTCACAGCAATCCACAAGCCCAAGGGCCACTACCCCAAGCCTGAGTACGTAAGGGGGAGCCCTGGCACGTGCCAGAGAGGGGCTTAGAGCAGTAGGAGCTAATAGGACAGGGCTTGACAGCAATCAGGGGTCACAGTCATGGCAACAGACCCTCCTGTGCAGAGTAACCTGAAATCCCCTATCCAAGTGTAAAGCCCTGGGGAGGAGCCAGCCCATCGCACCCCGTGTCCCTCCTCTCCTCCACGCGCCCCTTCCCCGGAGGCCCCCCCACCGCTCATGCTCTCCACGTCGCTCCTCTCCTCCTCCTCCCCCCGCCCCCCACGCAAGGGCGCACTGCTCACAGGGATGCAACGAGCGGTGGGGGAAGGGGTGGAGAAGAGGAGGGATGTGGCCAGTGGCGGGGACCTCGCGGGGGAAGGGGCGGAGCAGGGAGGGGAAGAGGTGGAGTGCAAGCAGGGCATCCCTGGCCGATTATACCAGCCACCTATGCAGCAAAGATCCCGCCTGCAGCAGAGCGCCTGGAAGCCGAACTGGTCAATATCTGCCCAGCGCTTTGAAGCTGCCCCGTGCTGTTAAGAGCACAGGGATTGTTAGCACAGCTGGAGCACAAGCATCTGACCTCTCGCAGATCCCTTTGGTACTTGCTGCTCATCTCTTCTGATTTGATAAGATCCTTCCTGGCGGTGCCTAGATCCTCTTCCAGCTCGGCAACACTGGCCACCAGCCCCGCCAGCCGCTCTTTAGCCTGCGAGAGCTCGAAGTTCTGCTTCTCCAGGAGCTCCTGCAGCTCCACCACCCGACTCGCCTCATCGTTGGGGTGGATGGAACCGTTGGGGAGTCTCTGCAAAACCACAGGACAGAAAGTTTTAGCACTGAGGTGGAGCAGCAGCTCCTCGAGCTTGGTAGTTGTACCAGACCTGCTGGCTGGCGTCTTACAGAGGGCCCAGAGAATTGCCTGCATGGCCAAGCTGGCTAGTGGAGAGCTGATGGAGGGTGCAGAGAAGAGGGATGAGGAGAGGACCCTTCGGTGTGGACTGTTTGAAGCACATGGTCTCCACTTAATCCGGAGGATTTGGGATCATTTTATCTGCTCCCTGTTTAATCATGGGCCCAGCGAGGTGCTCGATGCCCCGGTTAGAAGTGCACCACAGGTGCCTCGCTTGGCAAGAACGGCCCACAACGTCCTCCAGTATTCGGGGGGGGGGGGGGGGGGGGGGGGGGGGGCAGGGGGGCAGGCAGGAGCAGAAAAACCTCAGGGCCCAGTCCTCTGCTCTCACCACGGCCTCACACCGCTTCCCTCTCCCAGAAGTGGGGGAACCAATTTGCTTGGCATGTCCCAAGATCCCAAGGCAAGGAAAAGGATCATGAAATGTCAGGGAACCAGCTCTGTGCTCCGGCACTCAGGGAAAGAGGACAACAAAGCCACCCCCGATAGCCCCGAGGTCACCTGGAGCTACACACAGCCGCCATTCAGACGGCAGGCATGGAATAGCGCAGTCCAGCTCTGCTCCTCCGATGGGGCTCTCACCTTCCATAGAATCTTCTGCCCTGGTTCCTTGCCCTCCACCCTTTTCTCATCTTCTCCGACTGGGGCTTCCCTTTGCCCTGGGTCCTGCTGCAGAACAGTTACCTGCAAAATGCAACCATGTTTATGCATAAGCTCCCAGCCCTATTTTTAGTGCCCCATGCCCTCCGCTCCCTGCCAGAGCTGCGGGCCCCTGCGCTGCAGGAACTGAGATCGTTGTTCACAGAGTCACAGATTTAAAGGAACCATTGTGATAATCTAGCCTGACCTGCACAGCACAGGCCAGAGAACCTTCCCGGGGACTTCTGCATCCAGCCCATCACTTCTGGAGGACCTAGATATCAAAAAGGTAGATCCTGAGCTAGTGTAAGCTGTCCTTGCCCCGTCGAGCTATGGTCTCATGACAGCAATGGAGTGATAATACTTCGCACCAGCTGAGGATCTGCCCCTTGATCCCCACCTACAAACACTTTAACGTGCGGACCCCCGGGTGGGAGGAATCGGGCTGGCACACAGGGGTGTGGCTCGGAGAAACGGGATAGAACCGAGACAGGAAAATCAGGCTGAAGAGGAAGAAAACTCCTGAAGAGCGAGATCCGCCATGGCCCCCGCTCTCTGCCCAGCTGCTGACATGCACCCCCATCTGCGCCCTGCCCTGGCATGGGGCCCCCACCATACCCCCCTGGCAGTGCCAGGGCAGTGCATTCGTGGGGCTGGGCTGGTTCATTTCCGAAGAGAGGGAGGGAGGGCACTGGGGTGAAAGGCCAGAGAGAGGAAGATCATAATCAACCCACCCAACCGCCCAGCTCCCCGTACCTTCTGCTCTCCCCCACCTGCCCACACTCCACCTGTCAGCAAGCAGGGCCTAAAGCACAGCCAGGCTCCAGGCAACCCAATGAGGGCAGCTGGCTTGTAGAAGGCTGCCCGATGAGTGGGAACAGCCAGCAGCCCAGCTGCTCAGCCCAGCAGTTGCTCACAACATTTGCCTCTGGCTACGATAGCTCCTGCTCCTGCCTTGGCCCTGCCTTGCCTCCCTCCAGTAACCCAGTTCTGACCCTCAACTTCTCCGGCTCTGACCACTGGGAACGATCACCCACATCCCGGTTGCACTCCCTTGGCACCGCCTTTAGGAGGACACCCCTGACATGCTCCAATTTTGTGCCAGCACCTTCCTTTGTACAAGCCTCAGGAACCTGGGCCGGCGCCACCCGTGCACACCCTGGTGTGCAATGCACGAGAAGGCTGGCTCAGAGGCACACGCGGTTCTAGTGACAGCCCAAATCGGCGCCACACAGCACAAGCCCATGCTCATGAGCCAGTGAGTCACACAGAGCAGAGGCCTCATCCTGCTATTGTTGCGGCGGGATGGTGGCCCAGGGTGGCCAAGTCCCGGGAATGGTTCTCTCCCTGCAGGAAGGCCAGGGGCCGGTGGGCGAGAGAGGGCCCAAGGTGGGTGGCTGTCCATAGGGTCAAACGAGGGAAAGAGCAGCAAGTCCGGAGGAGGAGAGAAAGCTCCATTCTCTGCTCTCAGATGTGATCTAAGATCCCATCTCTAGCATTGGATTCATTGCCCAGGGGATGCCCACGCTGCAATCAGAGACGTGACTAAAGCACACGCAGACAGACCCGCGCTAGCTCGGACCTAGCTAGCGCCAAGCCCAATAGCAGTGGTGCTGCGGCAGCACAGACTTGCCACTCAAGTACGTACCCAGAGTCCAGGCTGTGCCTGTACAGCCCATATGGAAGCCCGGGCTGCTGGGGCTTCGCTGCGGTTGGTTCCCGAGCTGGCTAGGTCGCAGCTAGCTTGGGTGGGTTTACCCGTGCTGCAGTCACACCTCTGAGCGCAGTGTAGACAGACCCATAAACACACAGGCCAAAGGACCAGGAGCTTCCTTCAAGGGGATGGAGACTGGTCTCTCTCCTGGAGTTAATGGCAGGAGTCGCGCCTCTGCCACCGAGCGGACCGATTCACTGTCCGATCAGGTGCCTGCTGCTCCGGGCCATACCAAAGAGGCCTGGAGGAGCATCAGTGTTTCTTTCGGCTACAGCGAGGGGTTCCAGCCCCCCAGGAAGCACACGGCCGCCCAGCACATGTTGGTAGCAGACGAGGCCCCGCGGGCCCCGGGGAAGGATCCCGAAGCCCCCTCTTACCTGTTGATGGGCACTCGCCAGCTGCTCTTCTAAGGTTGCCACTCGCTCTAAGGCCGCTCGCAAGCGCTCTCTCACCTGCAGGTGTTCGAGACAACGGGAAAGGCTGTTACTTAGCTGCTGGGTGGGCACTGCTGACTCCTCGACTCGGCCCGACTCCCAGCACGTGCTGGGACCCAGGATCACGCCCTAGCAGCATGGTACTGCCCGATCAGCAGCCACGGGCCAGAGCCGGGAGGGGCTGTAGGGGGAAAGCCTGGGGAGGGTCACTGAAAGATTCGAGTCTGTGCTACTCCCACGGTGCCTTTCCACTGAGGGCTGAGCATGAGCATCAGATTGGATCCCCCTCCCCCGGCGCCACGTGAGCGGCATACAAGGCGTCTCATCACCAGGCTGCCCAGGAACCCCAGCTGCTCAGACAGGGCCCAGGATTTTGTTCCCATCTATGTAAGTGGGCTACTCCTGTCCCACTTGGCTCCAGCCTTCCCCCAGCTAATTCTCCTCCTCTCTCCACCTCCAGGCTCCCTGGGTTGGCTTTCCGGGGAGAGCCACGCTGCCAGTGCCAGCATCCCCAGCCGTCCGTCCCCAGCATGCAGCAGTCTGGGGTCAGGGCAGCTCGAGGGCCGAGCAGAGAGGCGCCCGAGGCCAGGGGATCACTGCGGGAGGAGTCAGCATCTCAACACCAGTGACACACACCCCAGCCTAATCCCATCTACCTCCCAACAGCCGAGCACTCCACCAGGGCGCCCAGCCAGCAGCGGGTCTCAGGGATGTTTACACGCGAGTCTGGACTGTGCCTGTGCCCTGGAGCTGTGCCCCGAAGAACCTGAACCAGGCCTGTGGCTACAGTGTAATAGGGTCACTGCCTCCCTGCCAGGTCCCCTGGGCTCTGGGCGGAGCCAGCAGTGCTTGGGGCAGCTGCTGCATCTTCGCAGGGGAGAGGAGACAGCAGCTCGGACGGCTCCTTTGCCTGCTTGCCTGCTGGGCTGGGGGACCCCCTGGGAGAGCAGGAGGGGTGCTGGCTCTGCAGGCCAGAAGAGGAGAAGCCAAGAACCCGCCACCAATAATGTCTCTGAGTTTCTGCCCCAGGCCAGGTTAGAGCACCCTGGGGGCTGCTCTACCTTATCCCAGCTGGCAGAGGTCCCCAATGGGAGCAGCACAGGGCAGAGGATCTGCCCCTGAGCACTGATGGTGGCCCCCTGGCTTTCAGCCTGCAGGGACAGGACACCAGGGCTCTCACATGAGCCAACTCCTTCCAGATGACCGACCCGAACCTGATCCCCCTACTGCCGAGCCCTGCCATGACTTTGAGCCCCCGCAGCTATCTGAACCCTCCCAAATCCCCTGCCCCAGGTGCCAAACTGCTCCTCTGCTTCCCCCCAGCCACTGACAATGCTGAGACAGGCCCAGGTTTCCAAGATAAAAGTCTGCCCCCTGACCCACCCGGGAGCAGGAGGCCCCTCTGAGCAGGGCTAGCACCAGTCCTGGGCTCCCAGCTGGGCACCGTGCTGCCAGAAAGTTGGCCACAGCTTGGGGGAGTGCCGAGGACAGTCAGGACAGAGCAAAGAGCTGAACCCGCCTAGCCTGGCCAAGAGATAATCTGGGCAGCGGCGTCTCTCGGACGGGCTTAGGTCATTTAGGATAATACTAGGGGCACAGTCAGAGGAAACGGGGTGATATTGAGAAACAGACACTTACAGGATCAGTTCCTGTGAGCGAGGGGCTTCAGGCTGTGGACGGGTTTCCCACGGGACAGGGTTTACAGGACGTTTAAAACGAGACAGGAGGGATCCCTGCGGGTAGGCTCTGCCAGCCCGTCCATCCCTAGCACAAGCTGCGTGCAGGGAAGGCGGGAGCTGGCGCTGCACAGTGCAAGTGGCTCTGAAGCACTGTGTTAAGCAAGCCAACGCCTGCAGCTCTCTGGCTGACCCACTTCTGCCAGGAGAGCTCTGGATAAAAATCCAGGGGGAGGGTGATCTCGCTGCCATAATGCCCCAGAGGACTGCAGAGAGCCCTGCGGTCCCACTCAGGGAAAGACGTCCCGCTGCTTAGAGACAAGGAGGTTCTGCTTTGCACAGGGGAAAAAAATGGAGGTGGGGAAAGGAATGGCTTGAGGGTTATTTCTGGGACCTGCCTTCCCATAGGCTTCAAGTCCAGCCATCGCCATCCATGAACACAGAGAGGGCGGGGGCTGAATGCTAGCCAGCCAGGGCCAGCGAGAGTGCTGGATACAGAGTGTCCCAGGTGCGGGGCAGCTGGCTGTGGTAAGGGGGCAGGGCCTCAGCTGGCTCCGGGCCCCTCTGCGGCACAGCTCACCTTTTCATCCAGCGCTTTGTGATGTTCGAACAACGACTTCAGCGCTTTGAGGACTTCCACTTCGCTGGAGACGCCGGACGGGGACTGAGCCTGCCGCTTCACCACCGTCATCCTCAGCGAGCGCTCGTGCCTCGAGACCAGGCACTCCAGGTGCTCCAGCAAGAGCTGCAAGAGAGGGAGGGAGAAGTCTTCACCACCTCCCGTGGCCCTGCTCTCCCGTCTCAGCCCGGGGGGCTGAACAGCCCGTTTCTTTCCTCCTCAGTTCCACAGCACACGCCACGGTGGCACAACGCACGGCAGCCCCTATCTGGGCGACCAACCCAGCTCCACAGCACAGAGCCGGGCACATGCTTTACCGCCTGCCCAGCGTACAGTGGGGGCTACAAACGTGAACCCACTTATTACTGGGGAGGGAGATCTGGAGACCCCTCCTCACCTAACTGAAAAGACCAGAGGGTCCTGTGGCACCTTTAAGACTAACAGAAGTATTGGGAGCATAAGCTTTCGTGGGTAAGAACCTCACTTCTTCACTTGCATCTGAAGAAGTGAGGTTCTTACCCACGAAAGCTTATGCTCCCAATACTTCTGTTAGTCTTAAAGGTGCCACAGGACCCTCTGTTACTTTTTACAGATTCAGACTAACACGGCTACCCCTCTGATACTTGAAAAGACCAGGAAGCCTTTGGAGATCTCTCTCACGATGCATGGAGCACTCACCCTGCCTCATGCTCAGATCTGGGGAAAACGTCTGATAAACTGCCAGCAAACACAGCCACAAAATCTCCACCGCACGCTCACCTCACCCCGGCCACTGAAAATAAACACCGTGTGGCTAAAGGCCACACTGCACAGATCCCTGCTGCACGGCATCTTTGCTCCCCCAAGCTCAGGCCCCGGCAGTGCTGAGAGAGGAAGGGGCGTTTGAGCTGAGGGGCTGCTGCAGAGTGAAGATCCTTAGCAAAGCTCAGGGCCCAGGGCAGGGCTGGACCAGCAGAGATTTCTAGAGCGTAGGACTGAGGTTCCTCTTTAGTGCTGGGTGCGGCTCCAGGACAGTCAGAACAGCCCGTGTGGCAATCCACATACTGCAGGGTAATAAGTATGAACTTAACAGGGTTGTAGAGAAATGATGGGGAGTTCTGTTCCCAAGCCGTACAGAATGAGATCCCGCCTACGGAGGTCCCTAGGGGACAAACTCCAGAGAGGTTAGCTTTCTCTACGTCAGCTTGCCCAGAACGCTACAAACCAGAGTGTAAATGCACAGGGGGAAGACGGAACGGGGTTTGCATAGCAACTGCTCCCACTCTGCCTAGCTCTCGCCGGTATCGTTAGTCCCAGAGTCGGGAACCACTGGGGTTTTTAATAAGCACCTCAGCTCACATAGACTTAGACGCAGCCAGGTTTCAGGGCTAGGGACGGACATTATTCCCTGTGACTTACCCTGGTGTTATTCCGCTCGGCTTTCAGCTCTGAAATCTCCTCTTCCCTCTCCAGCAGCTGCTCTCGACAGGCATTGAGTTCTCTCGTCAGCGTGGCAAACTCCTGCAAAAGGGCACAATGCTACAGTGAGCGGAGAGGCTGGGCGCTGCCCTGAGTGCTGGGAGGCTTTACAAACCCCCGAGAGGAGATGCACTGTCCTGGTGCGTATCTCTTCAGACTGATGTATGATGAGGACACAAGCGAGGCCCCAATCTGCTACTTTGGGGGCCTCTGACATGGTTTAAAACCAGGATACCACCAGAATGATGCCAAGAGCGAACTCCCAGCCAAACACCATCCTCAGCTCAACCGGACAGACAGCCCCTTCCCGAGCAAACCTTCGCACTCCTCCAGAAATGACTGCCTCTGTCGGACTCGACCATCTTTAGACCCCCAGGGGCAAAGTGGGCCTTGCTGGGTACCCTGGCTGTTAACATGCCTGGTGGTTTCAGAGGGATGCCCTGCCACCACTCCCACCGCTGTTAAACCAAGTGGGCTCCTAGATCTCTGCCCCACTCATCATGACTGCAGCAGTACCACTCAGGGAGAGGCCAGCTATCAATCCCCAACTGTGTAGCGCTTTTTAGGCTAAAACCATCACCTTAAATTTGACCCACTAACCAACCAGCAGCCCCATAGCACTGGCTCCACATGCTCCCTGTAAGGCGAGCCCCTGCCGTCTGCATCAGCCTGACTTCCAGGATTCGTTGTACGTGCTCTGGCCAGAATTTACAACTGAGCTGGCCTGCGGGCTCAGGTTATGCAGAGTGTGACATTGCATTCCATATTCCTTATGAAAATACGCTTATGATAGGAATATGACATAACTGAGATATACTTTATTCCAGATGGCTCATGTGAGATACCATTGGGAAGGTTCTGAGTTACTGAATGTGATTATCCAATGTGTACGCCTGTGTCATTTCTGTCTCTGAAGTAAGGAATATTGACTCTCTATCTGTATTTCAGCTATGCTACTTTGGGTGACGCCCACTGCGAACACTTCAGGTACGACAATGGAAAAGTCAGACAGGGCGGATGGCCCATCAGCGAGGACAATGGACTGTGAAAAGCTTGGCCTTCCTGCGGACCCTCCACAGTGCCCCTGACTCATGGACGCTGTGATCCTACAGAGTCAGGTGGTCTTGTCACCGGATATTAAAACATTACCTGGGACTTCTTGTAACTTTCCACTGCGAGGGAAGAGGGGGTCAAGTTTGGGAAACAAAAGATTCCCGCCTTATGTAAATCCTATTTCAGGGTGGGGAGGAAGGCAAACGGGACTCCTCCTCTCCATGGCCTGTCTGCCCAAGAAAAAAGACTGCAAAAGGGAAGGCCGGGGGGGGAGTCCAGACTGACACAGGGGTCGTCTGAAAAGGAATAACTGGCACTCTGAACCACAGGAACATTGCAAACTGCCTGCAACTATATCTAGGGTGAGAAATACGATTTGTAACCAATTGCTTTAGTGAAACTAGCTTAGTTTGCATGTTTGAGTTCATTTGCTTAGTAATCTGCTTTGTTCTGTTTGCTACTCCTTTTACCACTTAAAATCTGCCTTTTGTAGTTAATAACATTTGTTTTATTTATTATATAACCCAGTGTCTGTAATTTCTAATGGGGAGGGGGGGGGGAGAGGAGAAGTTGTGCACACCTTCCTCCACATTGAGGGAGGAGGCGGATTTCATAATATACCTGTGGGTCTGCACTCCAAAGGAGGGGGACATCTGAGGCCTGGTCTACACTTACCCCCCAATTCGAACTAAGGTACGCAACTTCAGCTACGTGAATAACGTAGCTGAAGTCGAAGTACCTTAGTTCGAACTTACCTCGGTCCACAAGCGGCAGGCAGGCTCCCCCGTCGACGCCGCAGTACTCCTCTCGTATAGCTGGAGTACCGCAGTCGACGGCGATCACTTCCTGGTTCGACTTATCGCATCCAGACAAGACGCGATAAGTCGAATCCAGAACTTCGATTCCCAGCCGCCAAACTAGCGGCTGGGTGTAGAGATACCCTGAGTGCTGGAGCAAGTCCCTAATCTGCAGCTGGGTGTGGGCCTGCCTGTGTGTGTGAGAGGAGGTTTTCAGAGCCTGGCTCGGCAAGACAGGTTAAAGGGGGCCCAGGCTGGCAGAACAGGTAGACTCAGTGGTGTCTCAGCACATCAGGTGGCTTCCCCAGGGGTCCAACCCGTCACACAGAGAAAGAGTTAATGGGGGATTCCCCTGCCCTGTCCAGCCTCCCTCTCCTACCAACGGTGGAGAACAATTCTCCGGAGATAATGGAACCACCACAAGCTCCTCTTGGTTCAGATTCCAACATCTCCCCTGCAGTAACTGCTCTCCCCCGGGAGGACCCAATCGGAACTCACATTGCTCACCCCGAGAGAAATGCAGGTAGCCCCATTCGCCGTCTAGACAGGAAGCAGATCCAGGGCTCATAGGGCAAGTGGTGCTGGAGCATGTGCCTTACAGCAGCTCCACTCAACCCAGCCCACCAGCCTCCTATACCTGTCTGTGCCATCCAGGATGTCCGGCCTCCATCACTGTAGTATCCAAGCACCTTGCAACCTTTACCCCATGTGGCAGGGCAGTGCTGAATCCCCATTGTACAGATGGGAAACTGAGGCCCAGAGAGGGGAAGTGACTCACCCAAGGTCACACAGGGAGGCTGTGGCATAGTAGAGACCTGAACCTGGGTCTCCCAAGTCCCAGATTCCCACTCTGAGCCACTTTTGCTCCCTATGTTGCATTGGACAATCTGGGTGTCTGCCTCTGCAGCAGCAGCATTTGGAGAGACCAGGGAGAAATTATCACGTCAGGTCTAAGGGCTGGAAGCAGCAGATCAAAAGAGCAAGAAAGTCTGAATTGCGCTGAGCGCCCATCAGTACATCACAGTAAATCGGGCGTCCGCAGACAGGGCAGAATCTGGGGGGCTTTAGTGGGGATCTAAACACTAGCCGAGCATTTAGAAACAGCTTGGAGAGCATTGAGCAGGGGCTGTGTCCACAGTTCCTTAGCTGCACTATGCACCCTGATGTGCACTCATTAGGTCTGCTTGGCCGCTTTGCACAAGAACTGAACCAGTGGAGAGAAATACTAAACTGAGCAGCGCGTGTCATTGTGAGCACGTCGCTCTGCACCGGCTGCCGATGGCTCTCTGGGTGCAGTTTGAGAGGTGGACTTTGAGCTACGGAGCCCTAACCGGCCCGGCACCTGCTCCAGAGACCGCCTCTTTCCCCACTCCACCGGCTTCAGTCAGCACAGGCACTACTCCAGCTGGAGCCCTCTCGGTTTACAAGAGGGGTCTGACTTTGGACCTTGCACCCCAGCTTGGTCCAAAGTAGCCCAGATGTGTTGCCCTTTAGAACATCCTGCAAAGACCATCCATTCACTCAGGCTTCTGGAGTGGGTGTTTAATGGGGGAGGGGTATTTCTCTTGGTTACTGGGGAGGTGGGGAGTGTATTATTAACGAGGAGTGTTTCTTATCGAGCTGTCAAAAGTACCTGGAATAGGCACTTTTTCTCCTCTGTAGAATAAAAAATCAGTCCGGGTATTCCTATGAAGCACAGCAGCTTCCTTGCAAACAGTGCAAGCCTACGTATGACTTTGCTGAACAGGAAGGGAAAAGTTACACAGAAGCACCCCTGTTTTTAACCTCACAGGGGCCTGGGCGAGAAGATTTTCTCCTTGGAAATTAAGATCAGCTATCCACAGCTTAGCCCACTGCTCCTCTCTCTGGAGTCTATTCCATTCTATACAGAATTTATAACACTCCTGGCGTACTGACCACTCTGATCACAGGTCCAGAGGATCCCACTGCTCCTCTTTGTGTGTTGCACTTGTCAACAGGCTAAAGGAGACACATGGAATTGGAAGCTCTTTGGAACAGGGACCGTGGCTTTGCACGGCACCTAGCCCGTGTACTCTGCTCTCGACTAGGGCACTACAGTAATAGCAATACTGATTACTAAAAGATAGACAGATCGAGGACAGGCGCCCATCAGCGGATATGCAGGAGAGCACAGGGTGGAGGGAGTCTGCAGAAGACAGCCCCCTTGAGATGGGGCAGTGCACAGACACAGGATAATGCAGAGGGGCCATCATAGTGCACGTGATCATTCGAGATGGCCCAACCCAAGGGTTCCCTTCCAGCAAGGTGTGAATCCTTCCAGTCATCAGGCAAATTGTCAAAACAGGAAGCGCATTGGCCTCCCTGATGTGCAGGGCATGTCTCGATGGGATTATGTTTTTATCTCACGGCTGATGCCCAAACACCTGACTCTGGAGAAGGCAACTATTCCCGGAGGGACTTTTTAATCTGGATTTTTTCCCTCTGTTCAGAATCTGATTAAGGCTCGAACCCCTTTTAAACTAAGAACTGTTGACGAGCTGGAATGTAAATCAGGCGCGTGGATCCCTCCGTCTGTGTCTTGTTTAACATTTCAGATGCTTTTTTTGTATTACTCAACCTCGGGAGGGAAATCTGAAGGCTGAGCCCACCTAACAAATCTGGTTTGTGGGCACCTGTTGGTGCACGTCAAGTCCTATCTAAATCTTTATTTTGCATCTCCACGAGGTTCTGCCAGTGGATACTGGGAGTTCTATAACACACCACCCTCAGTATAAAACTTGCCTGTTTCTGCAATAGATTTTCTGCTTTTCCTACCTCTTCTTCCTGTCAAGGACTCTGTGCTAATTGGGTGTTCAAAGCCAGTCTCAGTTGCTTCCTGGCATATCCCAGATGGCTTTTATATAACCAATAATGCCATTGTTTTTTTAAAGCCAAGTGCCATGGGGATGGTGAACTCCGCCTCCCTGGTATCGTACATGCCATTTGGGACACGCCCGTGTTTTGGAGAAAGAGATCCGATCAACAAGAACGCAAGCACTCCCTGGACCTGCCTGCCTGCTTTTCAACATGAAGCCGAACTGGGTGAATTCATCAACAATCCCTATTTACTAGCAGACTCAAAAAATTAGCCAGTCTCTCTTTGGGAACTGGCTGCCCCACCAGAGCTCATATCCACCCAACTTAGAGCCCCTCCCGGCAGACAACACTTCCCCAGCCTCTCACTCTGTATATCCCCTATGGATTAAGTGAGACACCACATAGGCTGACAGCTCGTGTCTCTCTCTCTCTCTCTGTGTTATGCAAGAGCTCAGAGAGCCAACAGCACGTGTGTTGCTCCCTATGGACTACATAGGGGCTCTGTGAAAGCCAACAGGCAGAAAGCATGGCTGTGAGAGAGGCCAAGCATGTTCCGAGGCTCCTAAGCATCCAGATGAGGTTGGCACACTGATGGCTGTTTCATATTTAGGGATAGGTTTACAAAGTCCCTTAATACGCTGGACCGCACCTTGAGAAGAGTTTAGATGCAAACCACTAGCATCACTATAGACAGTCAGCCCTTGGGACCTGGGAAGCTCACAGCACCCCGGATTGGGGAGCCCTATGAAAAAATATCAAGGTGAAGCTCCATAGCTGGCCTTCCCACAAATGTCAAGGCCAACTCTGGGCACAGGGACCTGAACACGACGCATCTCTGACGGGTGAAGAGGCCTGAAAAGTTGGTCTGCAAGCCTGCGCAAAAGGCTAAGGCTGTCCAAGTGAGAGTCACGAGAATGGCAAATAGCACTGCACACCTTTGGCAATTCCCGGAACGGCTAACTGGGCAGGGACCAGTCACCGGCTGCAGATTTCACTGGGGAAATTTGCAAAGGGAGAGGCACAAACTTTCCCCCAAACCTTCCCCAGCTGATGAACCCTTTGGAAATATGGCGAGTGCGTGGCACACTTGCAATTATTATTTGCATGACGGTAGTGCCTAGAAGTCCTTGTCATAGACCAGGGCCTTGCTGCGCTAGGCCCTGTACAAACTCACAAAACTGCATACCCCAGTCACACCCTAGTCAGGCAGAATGACTTTGCCCATCACCATTACAGCTCCACATGGCAGATACTCCTCATGCTGGATACGGGCCATAAGCATGCTGAAAGTGATGCTAGCTGCAGCTGAAATGGGGCACCTGGCTGACCCTCAAGCAGAACAGAAGTTATCACATGCGGTCTATTGAGTGATCTGCACAGAGAAGGCTCCAGTTATCCTTGCCTGTGCTGTTGCAAGCAGGGGAAGGGAGGATGGCACTCTGTTTGATACTGGCTGCCAACTAGACACGGAGCCATTGATCACTACCCGTTGAGCCCGATGATCTAGCCAGGTTTCTATCCACCTTGTAGTCCATTCATCCAGCCCATACTTCTTTAACTTGCTGGCAAGAATACTGCGGGAGACCGTATCAAAAGCTTTACTAAAGTCAAGGAATAACACATCCACTGCTTTCCCCTCATCCACAAATCCAGTTATCTCGTCATAGAAGGCAATTAGGTTAGTTAGACATGACTTGCCCTTGGTGAATCCATGCTGACTGTTCCTGATCACCTTCCTCTCCTCTAAGTGCTTCAGAATGGATTCCTTGAGGACCTGCTCCATGATTTTTCCAGAGACTGAGATGAGGCTGACTGGCCTGTAGTTCCCTGGATCCTCCTTCTTCCTTTTAAAGGTGGGCACTATATTAGCCTTTTCCCAGTCATCCGGGACCTCCCCTGATTGCCACAAGTTTTCAAAGATAATGGCCAATGGCTCTGCAATCGCATCAGCCAACTCCTTTAGCACCCTCGGATGCAGCGCATCCGGCCCCATGGACTTGTGCTCATCCAGCTTTTCTAAATAGTCCCGAACCACTTCTTTCTCCACAGAGGGCTGGCACTTTACTGTTTACAACATCAGGCGCCCGGGCATAAATGTAAGCGTTGCCTGCTCCCCAATTACCCAGGGAGGAAAAGGCGGGTTATATTAATGTGTATCATCCTCATATACAGATCACCTCCAAATCTGACCCACTGAGGATGTGAGAAGGTGGAAATCAGAATAGGGTGGGGGCTACTTTACCATGCACCGATTTACACCTTCCAGTTAGTCCCTTTACTTGCTGCACTCCTGTTCTGGCCCCTCGGCAGGCGAGTTACGCCCATTGAGACTCCCTGGGGCTGAGATTCAGGGAGCCAAATTCAGAGGGGGGCAGGTAAGGTGATTGTAAGGGGATGCAAGGCTAGGGGTGTCTACGTTAGCGTAATGTACGTGACTTCACTGGAGCCAGATTCCACTGTGAACTTGGCCTTTTGCGCCCATCCTGCGACTGACTCTTGGGAACAGTGATAAGGTGGTCAAGTTGCTTTCCTTTCTCTTCCCCTTTCTTTGAGGGTAGAGTTAAGAGTAACTCTGTCGCTGGCCAAGAGCTCTTGCAGATTAGAGAACCGTGTGCCAGATCTTGTTCTGACTGTAGATCTCAGCTCATGCATAGAAAGCTGGACTGTCATAAGCATTCCAGTCTAAGCAGGGATACCTATAAGTGGATTAGAAAGTGAAACAGTGGCTCAAATTAAGAATGATTATAAACAGAGCTTGGAAACTAACCAAAAGGGCCCAAGGAGACCTGCCTGGGAGGGGACCCCCAGAAAAAGGCAGCTCCGGACATTTCAAATCTTCATGGCTCGTATTAAAACTCGAAGTGTAGGTAAGTATAACTAGGCAGACAGAGCCGCGAGCCCCAAGGACCCGCTCCATGGTTCATTGTTTCCCTCTTCGCCCAATGAGGATAATGTGAAGTGCTTTGAGATCCACTGATGAAAAGTGTGATAGAAAAGCTAGGGATTCTTCCTGGGACTCACAGAACTGGTATTACCTCCATATATGGCACTGGTGGGACCAGTACAGGAACACTGTGCCCAGTTCTGGTGTCCACACTTCCAAAAAAGATGTTGAAAAAATTGAAAGTGTGCAAGAAAAGAGCTACGGAATGATCCGAGGGCTGGAAAACCCGTGAGAGACCCACGGCGCTCAGTCCTTTAGACTAGCAGGACTAAGAGGCAACTTAAGCACAAGATTATGGACGATGAAGCTAAACGAAGTAAGACTGGAAATAAAGGGCACATTTTTACCTCTGAGGATAACTAACTAGGGCTGTCGATTAATCACAGTTAACTCATGTGATTAACTCAAAAAAATTAATCGCAATTAAAAAAATAATCGTGATTAATCACACTTTTAATCATACAGTTAAACAAAAGAATACCAATTGAAATTTATTTAATATTTATGGATGTTATTCTACATTTTCAAATATATTACATAAGAACGGCCATACTGGGTCAGACCAAAGGCCCATCCAGCCCAGTATCCTGTCTACCAAGAGTGGCCAATGCCAGGTGCCCCAGAGGGAGTGAACCTAACAGGTAATCATCAAGTGATCTCTCTCCTGCCATCCATCTCCACCCTCTGACAAACAGAGGCTAGGGACACCATTCCTTACCCATCCTGGCTAATAGCCATTAATGGACTTAACCTCCATGAATTTATCTAGTTCTCTTTTAAACCCTGTTATAGTCCTAGCCTTCACAACCTCCTCAGGCAAGGAGTTCCACAGGTTGACTGTGCGCTGTGTGAAGAAGAATTTCCTTTTATTTGTTTTAAACCTGCTGCCCATTAATTTCATTTGGTGGCTCCTAGTTCTTATGGCAGGTTTCAGAGTAGCAGCCGTGTTAGTCTGTATCTGCAAAAAGAACAGGAGTACTTGTGGCACCTTAGAGACTAACAAATTTATTTGAGCATAAGCTTTCGTGGGCTACAGCCCACTTCATCAGATGCATCAGTAGCCCACAAAAGCTTACGTTCAAATAAATTTGTTAGTCTCTAAGGTGCCACAAGTACTCCTGTTCTTTTTCCTAGTTCTTATATTATGGGAACTAGTAAATAACTTTTCCTTATTCACTTTCTCCACACCACTCATGATTTTATATACCTCTATCATATCCCCCCTTAGTCTCCTCTTTTCCAAGCTGAAAACTCCTAGCCTCTTTAATCTCTCCTCATATGGGACCCGTTCCAAACCCCTAATCATTTTAGTTGCCCTTCTCTGAACTTTTTCTAATGCCAGTATATCTTTTTTGAGATGAGGAGACCACATCTTTACGCAGTATTCAAGATGTGAGCGTACCATGGATTTATATAAGAGCAATAAGATATTTCTGTCTTATTCTCTATCCCTTTTTTAATGATTCCTAACATCCTGTTTGCTTTTTTGACTGCCGCTGCACACTGCGGGATGTCTTCAGAGAACTATCAACGATGACTCCAAGATCTCTTTCCTGATTAGTTGTAGCTAAATTAGCCCCCATCATATTGTGTGTATAGTTGGGGTTATTTTTTTCCAATGTGCATTACTTTACATTTATCCACATTAAATTTCATTTGCCATTTGGTTGCCCAATCACTTAGTTTTATGAGATCTTTCTGAAGTTCTTCACAGCCTGCTTTTGTCTCAACTATCTTGAGCAGTTTAGTATCGTCTGCAAACTTTGCCACCTCACTGTTTACCCCTTTCTCCAGATCATTTATGAATAAGTTGAATTGGACTGGTCCTAGGACTGACCCTTGGGGAACACCACTCCATTCTGAAAATTCACCATTTATTCCTACCCTTTGTTCCCTGTCTTTTAACCAGTTCTCAATCCATGAAAGAATCTTCCCTCTTATCCCATGACAACTTAATTTATGTAAGAGCCTTTGGTGAGGGACCTTGTCAAAGACTTTCTGGAAATCTAAATACACTATGTCCACTGGATTCCCCCTTGCCCACATGTTTGTTGACCCCTTCAAAGAACTCTAATAGATTAGTAAGACATGATTTCCCTTTACAGAAACCATGTCAACTTTTGCCCAACAATTTATGTTCTTCTATGTGTCTGACAATTTTATTCTTTACTATTGTTTCAACTAATTTGCCCGGTACTGACGTTAGACTTACCGGTCTGTAATTGCCGGGATCACCTCTAGAGCCCTTTTTAAATATTGGCATTACATTAGCTATCTTCCAGTCATTGGGTACAGAAACTGATTTAAAGGATAGGTTACAAACCCTAGTTAATAGTTCTGCAATTTCACATTTGAGTTCTTTCAGAACTCTTGGGTGAATGCCATCTGGTCCCGGTGACTTGTTACTGTTAAATTTATCAATTAATTCCAAAACCTCCTCTAGTGACACTTCAATTGATTTCAATTACAACACAGAATACAAAAGTGTACAGTGCACACTTTATATTATTATTTTTATTACAAATATTTGCATTGTAAAAATGAAACAAAAGAAATAGTAATTTTCAATTCAGCTCATACAAGTACTGTAGTGCAATCTCTTTATCATGAAAGTGCAAAGTACAATTGTAGATTTTTTTTTGTTACATAACTGCACTCAAAAACAAAACAATGTAAAACTTTAGAGCCTACAAGTCCATTCAGTCCTACTTCTTGTTCAGCCAATTGCTCAAACAAGTTTGTTTACATTTATGGGAGATAATGCTGCCTGCTTCTTATTTACAATGTCACCTGAAAGTGGAACAGACATTTGCATGGCACTTTTGTAGCCGGCATTGCAAGGTATTTACGTGAGAGATATAAAAAAAGTTATTAAACCTAATGTTAAAAAATTATATATTACATAGGTTGGGAAAAGAGTGTCTGTACATCTGGGTATAGTGCTTAGATTATCCACAAATACAAAGTTTGTTTTTAATGTCAGAAGATACATATAGTGCATAATGAGCAATAACCCGAATTCAGGTGAATAGATTTAACAATACAGTTTAGATATTCGACTCCGAATACTCAGGTACATCACTCATGAAAAGTTGTATGGAGATTTGGTTGTGGAAAGCAAAATATATCAATGAATGGAGATTGTCCCTCAGTAATTGAGAATTGGGTAGGTTTTCCATTTAGAAAATACAATTCATGAGGACAGTATTTGTTACTTTCCTGACCGCGCTTCTCATCGGCACTCCAGTTCATCCCTCCGGGTATTGCCGATGTCCGGTGATGTGTTCTATGTAGATGTCCCTCGACCACCTGATGGTGTCTGACACCATGAGTTGCCGCATCAGCCGAGCGTAGCGTTGACCGATTCTGCATTCTCTCAGCACTCAGTCGTTACTGGGGTCCCATGCGCCTAAGGCTCTGATGATCAGTGCGTATGTCTGGACCTGGTAACCCTTAGCTCTCAAGGTTTCGGCCAGAGGGGCATATTTCTCTACCTTTCGAGCTCAGGCATCGTGGAAGGCCGGGCTCCTGTTCTCGAACGGCACTGTGACATCCACCATGATGATCTTCTTCCGGTCCTCGTTGGTGATGACTATGTCCGGTCGCAGTTGGCTGTCGGTTCCGGGGATGGCAGAGTTCACGGCAACCTTCCCCATGGGTGGCAGGATGGCTCCAGCCAGGCGATCTTGGATGTTGTTGTGTCGCAGCTGCCAAGCTCTCAAATGGGGCTTGCAGCTACACAGGACGTGGGGTAGCGTCTTGTTGGCGGAGCCGCACTTCCTGCATCACTTGTCCCGATTCCTGTGGCCGACAGCTCAGTTCAGCGTCACACAGTTGAGCCGGGCCCTGTGGATGAACCTCTAGTTGGCAAATCGAGTGAAGCTGCCCCTGGGGAGGAAGTGATTGCTGGCGTCCCACTTGCAAGTCACCTCAAATGCCTTGCCCTGGTCCGGCTTCTATTTCAGGTTTTCCACATATTGGCAACGCATGGCATCCTTCAGGGTCGTCTCCAGCACGGTTCTAGCTTTGGAGTGATGATAGTGTGATCTGTATTCTTCACCTATGGCACCAGGACTCCCAGCTCCCGCTGTTCCTCGCACCATGCTAAGCATTCATATGCCCCTTCCTGCTTCGACCACCATTTAGACATGCTTCCATGCTGATGATGCTCGTCAAAAAAAATGTGCTAATTAAATTTGTGACTGAACTCCTGGGGGGGAATTGCATGTCTCCTGCTGTTTTACCTGCATTCTGCCATATATTTCATGTGGTAGCAGTCTCGGATGATGACCCAGCACATGATGTTCATTTTAAGAACACTTTCATTGCAGATTTGACAAAACGCAAAGAAGGCACTAATGTGAGATTTCTAAAGATAGCTACGGCACTCGACCCAAGGCTTAAGAATCTGAAATGCCTTTCAAAATCTGACAGGGAGGAGATGTGGAACATGCTTTCAGAAGAGTTAAAAGAGCAACACTCCAATGTGGAAACTACAGAACCTGAACCACCAAAAAAGAAAAATCAACTTTCTGCTGGTGGCATCTGACTCAGATAATGAAATTGAATGTGCATTGGTCCACACTGCTTTGGATCGTTATCGAGCAGAACCTGTCATCGGCATGGACGCACGTCCCCTGGAATGGTGGTTGAAGCATGAAGGGACATATGAATCTTTAGCACATCTGGCACATAAATATGTTGTGATGCCGGCTACAACAGTGCCATGAGAATGCCTGTTCTCACTTTCAGGTGACATTGTAAACAAGAAGCAGGCAGGCAGATGTAGAATGTAAAGAAACTTGTTTAAGCAATTGGCTGAACAAGAGGTAGGACTGAGTGGACTAGTAGGCTCTAAAGTTTTACATTGTTTTATATTTGAGTGGAGTTATTTTTTTGTTCATAATTCTACATATGTAAGTTCAACTTTCATGATAAAGAGATTGAACTACAGTATTTGTATGAGGTGAATTGAAAAATACTATTTCTTTTTTTTTACAGTGCAAATATTTGTAATTAAAAATAATAATATAAAGTGAACACTGTACACTTTGTATTCTGTGTTGTAATTGAAATCAATATATTTGAAAATATCCAAAACTATTTAAATAGATGGTATTCTATTTTTAACAGTGCAATTAATCACGATTAATTTTTTTAATCACTTGACAGCCCTATAACTAATCCTTGGAAAAACCTTACAAGAGACGTGTTGGGTTCGTTGTCACTTGAAGTTTATAAATCAAGATTGAACATCTCTTTTCTACATCTCCAGCTCGACCACAAGCTCTAGGATGGATGCAGGAATCCCGGGTGAAGTTCTCTGTCCAGTGATCTGCAGGACGCGTGCATGGTCCCTTCTGGCCTTAAAGTCTATGACATTATGAAACTGGTGCAACCTGTGCTGCTACACCTAATTTGGTTTCCACCTGGTTCTCAGCACTGTAGTTTAACTCAATTCCTTGCTGAGTTACACTGTATCACTATAAGCCCTGTTTAAATCTAATTAACAGTGTTCAGAAAGGCGTTTCGCATCGGTTTAAATTCCTTTTTAAACCAATGTACAGTCAAATTGGAGCAGGTACGGAGACGGGCTGCTAGGGATGGAGAGCCTGTTTGATGAGAGGAGATGGCAAGAGGAAGGCTGGGGGGGGGGGGGCAATTGCTCTCCAGAAATATATGGGGGAGGGGGAAAACACCAGCAAGGCAGAAGCACGACTGAAGCTAACGGAGAGTGTTGGCACCAGAACAAATGGGGATAAACTGGCCACAAATACATTTAAACTGGAAATCAGAAGAGGATTTCTAACTGGGGAGGTTCTGGAACAGCCTCCCAATACGAGTCGTGGGGGCAAACACATAACTGGGTATAAGATGGAGCTTGATGCACTGATGAAAGGGCTGATATGATGGGATTGCCTGAAGGGTCCCTTCCAGCCGTATGGCCTTAACTTTTAATCTAGACAAGAACATTAAGAAAGCCAAATGAAAGTACTTCCAAGTCAGGGAATGCCAAAGTTAAGGCTGCCCGCACAACCCTAACTCTGCCCCTTTGGGCATACGCTTTGTGATATAGCTACATCTCGAGATGCTGTAAATCGGTGTAGCTCTGCTGAAGTCAATGCTGAGGCTCTGGCACAACAGTCCTTAGCTACACAAGCATGTTCTATTATTCCCATGGGTCCCTTGCCTCATTCAGTGGTTTGCAGTGGCTGAATTAGCCAGAGCTCTCGCAGATATGGGCCTTGTTTTTGGCCCAGCTCGGTCTCACTTTGAGCCTGCAATAAATCCAGATTTACACCAACGTAGCTAAGAGTATGTCTACACTACGAAATTAGGTCGAATTTATAAAAGCCGGTTTTATAGAAATTGGTTGTATACAGCCGATTGTGTGTGTCCCCACATAAAATGCTCTAAGTGCATTAAGTCGGCGGACCGTGTCCACAGTACCGAGGCTAGCGTCGATTTCCGGAGCGTTGCACTATGGGTAGCTATCCCACAGTTCCCACAGTCTCCGCCGCCCATTGGAATTCTGGGTTGAGATCCCAATGCCTGAATGATGCAAAACAGTGTCGCAGGGGGTTCTGGGTACATGTCGTCAGGCACCTCCCCCTCCGTCAGAGCAACGGCAGACAATCGATTCGCGCCTTTTTACCTGGGTTACCTGTGCAGACAACATACCACGCCAAGCATGGAGCCCGCTCAGCTCAGCTCACCATCACCATATGTCCTCTGGGTGCCGGCAGACGTGGTACTGCATTGCTACACAGCAGCAGCTAATTGCCTTTTGGCAGTAGACAGTGCAGTATGACTGGTAGCCTTCATCGGCGATCTGGGTGCTGGCAGACATGGGGCTGGCAGACGTGGGGCTGCATTGCTACACAGCAGCAGCCCCTTGCCTTTTGGCAGTAGATGGTGTATTAAGATTGATATCCATCGTCATCATATTGCAGTTCAATCAGAGGCACCTGGGCAGACATGCTCAGTCCTATTGAACAGTCTTGACGATGATGGCTATCAGTCTTAGTACACTATTACCTGCCAAGCGCCCAGTATTTTCTGCCAAGCACCCAGAAGATGCCGAGGGCTATCAGTCATGCTGCACCGTCGTCTGCCAGCTTAAGATGTAAAAAAT
The DNA here is from genome assembly GCF_002925995.2 of Terrapene triunguis. Lineage (NCBI taxonomy): Eukaryota > Metazoa > Chordata > Testudines > Emydidae > Terrapene > Terrapene triunguis. Next base: position 136,324 of record NW_020664542.1, on the reverse strand, counting down.
AGATTTGTTCTGTATTCATTTGCTTCCCCCTCCCTCCGTGAAATCAACGGCCTGCTAAACCCAGGGTTTTGAGTTTAATCTTTGGGGGGGGGCCATTCTGTATGACAGTTGTTTGTGTTTCACCCTGATGCACAGCCACCTTTGTTGATTTTAATTCCCTGTACCTGTACGCCATGTCGTCACTCACCCCTCCCTCCCTCCGTCCGTCCGTCAGATACTAGTTTCGCGCCTTTTTTCAGACCAGACGCCATAGCACTGGGATCATGGAGCCCGCTCAGATCACCGCGGCAATTATGAGCACTATGAACACCAAGCGCATTGTCCTGGAGTATATGTAGAGCCAGGACATGCCAAAGCAAAACCAGGACCAGCCGAGGAGGCGATTGCAGCGCGGCGACGAGAGTGATGAGGAAATTGACATGGACATAGACCTCTCACAAGGCACAGGCCCCAGCAATGTGCAAATCATGGTGTTACTGGGGCAGGTTCATGCCGTGGAACGCCAATTCTCGGCCCGGGAAACAAGCACAGACTGGTGGGACCACATCGTGTTGCAGGTGTGGGACGATTCCCAGTGGCTGCGAAACTTTCGCATGCGTAAGGGCACTTTCACGGAACTTTGTGACTTGCTTTCCCCTGCCCTGAAGCGCCAGAATACCAGGATGAGAGCAGCCCTCACAGTTGAGAAGCGAGTGGCAATAGCCCTGTGGAAGCTTGCAACGCCAGACAGTTACCGGTCAGTCGGGAATCAATTTGGAGTGGGCAAATCTACTGTGGGGGCTGCTGTGATCCAAGTTGCCAGGGCAATGAAAGACCTGCTGATATCAAGGGTAGTTGGATGGCTTTGCTGCAATGGGATTCCCAAACTGTGGTGGGGCGATAGACGGAATGCATATCCCTATCTTGTCACCGGAGCACCAAGCCACCGAGTACATAAACCGCAAGGGCTACTTTTCAATGCTGCTGCAAGCCCTGGTGGATCACAAGGGACGTTTCACCAACATCAACGTGGGATGGCTGGGAGAGGTACATGATGCTCGCGTCTTCAGGCACTCTGGTCTGTTTCAAAAGCTGGAGGAAGGGACTTTCTTCCCGGACCAGAAACTAACCATTGGGGATGTTGAAATGCCTATCGTGATCCTTGGGGACCCAGCCTACCCCTTAATGCCATGGCTCATGAAGCCGTACACAGGCAGCCTGGACAGGAGTCAGGACCTGTTCAACTACAGGCTGAGCAAGTGCCGAATGGTGGTGGAATGTGCATTTGGACGTTTAAAAGCGCGCTGGCGCAGCTTACTGACTCGCTCAGACCTCAGCGAAAAGAATATCCCCATTGTTATTGCTGCTTGCTGTGCGCTCCACAATATCTGTGAGAGTAAGGGGGAGACATTTATGGCGGGGTGGGAGGTTGAGGCAAATCGCCTGGCCGCTGATTATGCACAGCCAGACACCAGGGCGGTTAGAGGAGCACAGCAAGGCGCGGTGCGCATCAGAGAAGCTTTGAAAACGAGTTTTGTGACTGGCCAGGCTACGGTGTGAAACTTCTGTTTGTTTTTCCTTGATGAACCCTCCGCCCCCCGCACCCGGTTCACTCTACTTCCCTGTAAACCAACCACCCCACCCTCCCCTCCCCCCCTCGAGCACCGCTTGCAGAGGCAATAAAGTCATTGTTACTTCACATTCATGCATTCTTTATTAATTCATCACACAACTAGGGGGATAATTGCCAAGGTAGCCCAGGATGGGTGGGGGAGGAGGGAAGGAAAAGGACACACTGCAGTTTAAAACTTTAACTCTTATTGAAGGCCAGCCTTCTGATGCTCGGGCAATCATCTGGGGTGGAGTGACTGGGTGGCCGGAGGCCCCCTCACCATGTTCTTGGGCGTCTGGGTGAGGAGGCTATGGAACTTGGGGAGGAGGGCTGTTGGTTACACAGGGGCTGTAGCGGCGGTCTCTGCTCCTGCTGCCTTTCCTGCAGCTCAACCATATGCTGGAGCATATCAGTTTGATGCTCCAGCAGCCGGAGCATCGACTCTTGCCTTCTGTCTGCAAGCTGACGCCACCTATCATCTTCAGCCCGCCACTTGCTCTGTTCATCCCGCGATTCAGCCCGCCACCTCTCCTCTCGTTCATATTGTGCTTTTCTGTAATCTGACATTGACTGCCTCCACGCATTCTGCTGTGCTCTGTCAGCGTGGGAGGACATCTGGAGCTCCGAGAACATATCATCCCGAGTCCGCCGTTTTCTCCTTCTAATCTTCACTAGCCTCTGTGAAGGAGAAACATTTGCAGCTGGTGGAGGAGAAGGGAGAGGTGGTTAAAAAGACACATTTTAGAGAACAATGGGTACACTCTTTCACTTTAAATTTTGCTGTTCACATTACACAGCACATGTGCTTTCGTGACAAGGTCACATTTTTCCTCTTATATTGAGGGCCTGCCGGTTTGGTGTGAGAGATCACTCACACAGTGCCAGGCAACAGATTTCGGCTTGCAGGCAGCCATGGTAAGCCA